>NC_133522.1:11486428-11820000 GCF_049354715.1 Callithrix jacchus | reverse complement strand
AATTTACTGAAATAGTTTGATTAATTCTTTATAATTTATCTTGATTTTTCTTAATAAAGAAATCAGAGAAGAAAGGATGAAGAAGGAATAGTATATTTTACTTGTAATGAATAGAATTCTAAAATAAACTCTAACCAATGGGATAATATAATCATATATGCACAAAATGGTGCTATAACTTAAAAAAAATAGGGACTCACTTTGTCATCCAGGCTGGAGTGTGGTGGCACATTCATGACTCACTGCTCCCTCAAACTCCAAGACTCAAGTTACCCTCTCACCTCTACCTTCCAAGTAGCTGAGACCACAGATGCATGCCACTGTGCTCGACTAATTAAAAAAATTTCTATCTATCTATCTGTCTATCTATCTATCTATCTATCTATCTATCTATCTATCTAGTAGATATGGAATCTTCCTCTATTGCCCAGGCTGGTCTCCTGCCTTGGTCTCTTCAAAGTGCTTGGGTGATACGTATGAGGAACTGTGCCAGGCCTAATTATAATAATATGTTGAATAAATCTTTTCCCTTGAGAAAATGTGGAATCTATGAATATAATGGGATATCACATCCAATGCTATTATATTATATGGTATATGTGTGTGTGTATATTTATGTATATTGATATATATACACACACATATATATTGATATATACATAAATACATATACATAATATATATACTGAGTATATGTTATAAAAGGTCTATTTTATAAGTACATATAATACTTATGCCTATATCATATATATGTGTATATATAAATATGTACATATATATGATATACACATATACACATATATATGGGATTGTATACATAATATGATGTACATATATAAGACATACACATATTAGCATATATGTGTATGTGTATATCATATATATGTGTATATATTCATATGATATATGCCTGTATCATATTATGTATATATATACATGATATATATATGATATATATCATATATACTTATATCTGTATCATATATGTGTATATATACATAATATATACACAGTATATATTATATAAGGTCTATTTTATAAGTATATATAATACTTATGCCTATATCATATGTATGTGTGTGTGTATATATATATATGACATCATATATATACACACATCTCATATATATATATGAGATGTAATCAAGTTCTCTAACCAGTTGTCTTTGTGTTAATTAAAAGAAAATAATTCTGGATAGGCCCTACTTAATCAGATAAAGGCTTAAAAGAGAAAAGCATCAGAAGAAGACATTGCCTCCTGATCTTAAAGAAGCAAATTAACATGTAGAGAAGATCTTATGGCAGGGCTACCTCTCATTACTAAAATCCCAGTTTTATAATTTTAAGGAATGAAATTTAGCCAATAAGTACTAAGCTTGGAAAAGCACCCTTACCTCAGTGGAGATTACAAGCCCTGGTATAAACCTTTAGTTGAATCTAGTAATACCAGGAGCTACAATCTTCATAACAATTCACAAGTACTTATTGACATCATATTTTCCAAACACTATGGTACTACCTAGGATTCAAGAGATACACAAGATTGTTTTTATGTAAGGAATATTTTTCTTTTTATAAAACACTTCTATGTCACCATATTTTAATCCTCAAGAGATCCAGTTATTTATAGTATACAAAAAAATGGAACAAAGAGATTAAATGATATGTTAAAAATCTAGAGACAATAATTAGAAGAATTAAGAACAGAAAGTATGTTTTCTAGCTCTACGGTCAGTGATCTTTCTGTCACACCATGTTCTATATCAAGAAGGAAAGATAACCTGTTTTTGAAAACTGCAAAGGTTAACAACCTAGACTTAAATACGAATTGAATGTCCTGCTAGAGGTGAGCAATTTACCTACCATTCCTGCTCCTCAGTGTCTTCTCCAGCTGATGGTGATTAATTATAACAAAAAGATCTATGATAATGAAATTAATTAATATACATGCTAGGCATTGTTACTAAGAATTCAATTATTAATTAAAATTATAAGTTAATTTTATATGCAAAAATTTTGGCCAGGTATGGTGGCACATGCCTGTAATCCCAGAAATTTAGGAGGCCAAGGATCCAAGGAGGATCCCTTGAGCCCAGGCGTTCAAGACCAGCCTGAACAACAATGCAAAACTGCATTTCTAAAAATATACAAAAATAGGTTGGGTGGTGCACACCTGTAGTGCCAGCTACTCAGGAGGATGAGGGAAGATTGCTTGAGCCCATGACATTGAGGCAGCGGTGAGCCATGATTGCACCACTGCACTCCATCTTGAGTAGCAAAGTGAGACATTGTCTCAAAAAAAAAAAGCTTAATGCAAATATCTCACATGCAATTTATCACATGCAGTATCTAGTGGCTCTAGACAAGTTCCCATAACATTGCAATGCCCCAGAAGTTGTTCTTAAATCTACAAGGATTCTCTAGAGCATCTGAGACATGTGATCACTCACACTTGCCAAAGTATACTTCTTGCTAGGAAACATTTATCACTGCTTATTTCTAATAGCCTTAGGAAAGACTCATAAAGCAGATTTGGAGCAACTCCTGATTCGGGATTTAATGTTGTGTATCAGTTACATTGTTAGGAAAACAATCCACTTATTTCATTTATAAATCACTGTTCTCTAACCCAGAGGAGTCCAATCAATTGGCTGTACTGGGTCACATTGAAAGAAGAACTGTCTTTGGGCACACATAACCTACACTAACACTAACAACAGCTGATGATCTAAAAAAGAAACTATCACCCAAAAAACTAACAATGTTTTAAAGAAAGTTTACAGATTTGCGTTAGGCCGCATTCAAAGCCATCTTGGAATGCATGCAGCCTGCAGGGCAGGCTGTATGTTGGACAAGCTTGCTATATAAACTGTATTCACTGTTTATACTTTTAAATTGTAATTTTGTTTTGCTTGCCTCATTACTTGGATGGACTTTCAAAGACCGAATTTATTTGTCTATACCCTGCATTAAGGATAAATTTATCTTTACCTTCAAGTTAAAATAACCAAGATATACCGTCATTGTACTAACTGAAATTTCAATTAAGTTCAAGTTAAGATTCTTTTGGTTGGAAGTATCATAAGCCCACTTCAAATAATCTCAACTAGTATCAAACATTTATAAAAAGTTTTTATCTCAGGAGCCAACTTAAGAAAGGGGAATTTCAACTAGGCCTTGGAGGCAGGCACTGAAATTGACGATGAGAGACTTTTGGGAACCAGCTCACCTCTTCTGTTTCTCTTAGATTTGCTTCTCTCTGCATAGGAGTATCTGCTCCTAATTCCCTGTACACTGGCTTTTCTGTTGTTATTGTTACTGTTACTTGTTTGTACACACAGGGTTATTATAAAGTTTATGACTTTTATTGTCTCTTTCCTACAGTAGGCTGAGTTTATGGTAACTCAATTCCAATTACAGATATCTGAGCATAGTTTGGTGTCTGTGTTTGGTGTTTAATGCTGAATTTGTGGTTAAATAATAACAAATTCTCTTTTTACACACACACACACACTGCCAAAATTCTATTCTTTTATCTTCATCTACAGAAACCAATACCTAGAAAACTACTACTTGCTCTTTTAGAATTCAGAAGCATTCCTCAAAGCAATGTCAATCAATTATTCTTTTTAAAGCTAGGGCAACCTAGTTTGTATAAATATATACAGATGTATTTATATTTACTGACATTTTTCTGTATAATATACTATAACTTACTCTGTATTTCGTTGCTAATTTAGTCTTACTTTCTGAACTAATTATTTTTCCTATTACTAATTCACAGAGGAGCCCCATTAACTCCGTGGTAGAGACATTTTCTTACAAAAACTCTTCTCTTTTTACAAAGTAAAAGTTCTTTGTTGTACCTTCATTTCTGCAATCTATTTTTCTCTCTTCAAATTCTGGATCAAAATTATTTTATTTTATAAAATGTAAATATCATATTTCAATTTATCTTAGAAAATTAATTTATCAGTATTCATGGAAAAATGCAAATAAACTAAATAATACATTTAAAGACATGGCAAGTTACTCCCTATGTGTTAATAAGTGTAAAAAGCTGGAAATAAACCTGCACATAACTTTTTTTTTTTTAGTTTTTCTGCCTTCTCTGTCAGTCTAATTATATATGAAAAGAAGACACAAACCCACACTAAAAAATTCTGTATATTAACATGTTGGTAGTATATGTATGTACTGATGACATTTTTATTACTTTATTGCCCATTTTATTACATTGTCAATTCTCTTCCCTAGGAAATTGAGTGTTGTTTCAGTTACTTGATTTAAAAGACAGGTATACAGTCTGTAAACTACAGTCATGCATTGCTTAACAATGGGAATATATTCTGACAAACGTGTTGTTTGGTAATTTTGTCATGGTACAGACCGCATAGAGTGTAGTTAAATGAACCTAGATGGTACAGTCTACTACACACCTAGGCTATATGGTATAGCCTCCTGCTCCTGGGCTGTAAACTGTACAGCTACTGTAATAAATACCATGGGTAATTGTAATGTAATGGCATTTGTTTATCTAAACATAGCTAATTATAGAAAAGATACATTTAAAATATGGTATGGAGGCTTTAAAAAAAATGCACCTTTCTAGAGAACTTACCATGAATAAAACTTGCAGGATTGAGTCGTTCTGACTGAGTGAGTGAGTGAGTGAGTGATGAGTGAACGTTCAGGCCTGAAACATTGTTACTCACTATTGTGTCTTTTATTACCACTGCTCACTTAAAGTACAATAAATTTATAAAAAGGTTGTTTTTATTTCATGACTAACAAATTACCTTTCACCTATAGTAACATTTTATTTTTAAATTTAAAAGAAAATGTAAACCCCACTTGTAATAACACTTATTAAAACAGAAACACACTGTAGAGCTGTAAAAAAAAAAAGAAAATAAACATTTTATTTCCTTATGTTCTTATCCTATAAACTTTTAAAATGTTAAATATTTTATTTACTTTTTTTTACTTCTTAAAGTTTTTGTTAAAAAATAAGGTACAAACCCACACCTTAGCCTAGGCCTACACAGGGTCAAAATTGTCATTATCAGTGACTTCCACCTCTCCATTTTGTCTCACTTGAAGATCTTCACGGGAAATAACACACATACTTGTTATAT
This sequence comes from Callithrix jacchus, assembly GCF_049354715.1. Taxonomy (NCBI): domain Eukaryota; kingdom Metazoa; phylum Chordata; class Mammalia; order Primates; family Cebidae; genus Callithrix; species Callithrix jacchus. The sequence goes on along the minus strand of NC_133522.1, from coordinate 11,814,862 downwards.
GTCGACGCATATAGAGCTGTCATATCCTATGATAGCAATGCCTTCTTCTAGAATATCTCCTGAAACTCCTGCCTGAGGCTATTTTATTGTTTTTTTTTTCGTTTTTGTTTTTGTTTTTTAAGACAGGGTCTCACTCTGTTGCCCAGTCAGAGAACAGTGGCATGATCAGTTAGCTGCAGCCTCAACTTCCCGTGATCAAGTCATCCTCCCACTTCAGCCTTCTGAGTAAATGAAACTACAGGCACATGCCGTGACACCCAGCTAATTTTTTTTTTTTTTTATTTTGGTAGAAACAGGGTATCACTGTGTTGCCCTGGATTAGCTGTTTTTTAAAAAATGTAAGTAGAGTGTACTCTAAAATTATGATTTAAAGTTTAGTACACAAAATACACAAATTGGTAAGATAGTTTATCATGATTATCAAGTATTATGTACTGTATATAATTATAGGTGCTATTCTTTATGCAATGGGAAGCACAGTAAGTTTGTTTACACCAACATTGCCACAAGAATGCGAGTATTGTGTTTCACTGCAACATTACAAAGGCTACCGTATCACTAGGCAATAGGGATTTTTTGGCTTTGTTATCGTCTTATGGAAGCATCACTGTATATACAGTCCATCATTGACCTAAACATTGTAAGTAGCTCATACTGTACTTGAAACTTACAAGAGCCCTTACTGATAGGTTCATAGACTACGCAAAAATAGTACCTTTTTAAAACAATTTTTTATAATTAAACTTAGAGTTCAAGGTTACACTTTCTTTCAAAATAACATTTGTATTCTTTTCCAAAGCAAAAGATATACATTATTTCAGGTTTGCCCATGTTCCATAAATAACTTCAATGGAATTTTAAAACATTTCAAAATCTTAAATGAATAAAACTATTTTTCAGTTATGAGTTCAATCATTATTTCAGTGACACAATCATTAACTGATCACTACATATTATTTTGGAATTTCAATTAAAAATTTTGTAACTGTCAGTGCAATTGTCATATGTGTATATATGTATTTGTTTCGATGCTGTGTTTACTTTTGAATATAGCCCCCTTCATATCACTTCTTTCATGAGAAAATGATTGCCCTTTTCTCTGTTTCTGTTTTATCTTTATTTTCTCTTTAAAAAACTAAACAGAAAACTAAATATACTTTTTATTCTGATGATATTGATATAGTCTAAAATCTAAGTTCTTTTCTTTCCAAGCGTTCTTCAGACAGCTTCAATGGTCTTCATTTCAGAGCTGTCTTCTAATAATTTATATGCATACATTGTGTTTATATTTATGTGTGAAACCTAACAAAGTGTATTTTCTGCTGCAAGATATTTTAAACTGGATAACTCTATAGTTGTTTAAGTAACTTATTCTTATCATTATCCATCATTTAAAGAGTTGTCAATCTCTCATGTAAAAGCCAAGAAGACACAGACTCTTCAGGGCTAAACTTAGGCAATGTTATATTGATTTCTTTGCATTTTGATATCTTGACAGCTAGTAAATTTAGTATTTCTCAAAGTACTGTTGAATATCTCAAAAACAATTTTCCCTAAAAATCTTACCAACTCAGTTTGAAATATGCTTTTTAAGATACATGATTAAAATTTAATTTCAGACCTACAAGTTTATCATGTTGCTTTTCATCGAGCGTACTTGTATTTTAATATTTTGAACTTCATTTTATTTGAATGATAGTGAATTTTAAAATCAGCTGTTTAAAAAATTATATAATGTTACTAATATTTTATGGAGTTATAAAGATAGTAATTTGAATATTCTCCTCAAGGACCAACTGAATTAATTCTAACAAAGAAAATCCCTAATATTATGTCTACCACTTTACAAATGTGATATATAATGTGTGTATACTTGTAAATTGGTATGGGTACACACACACATACACACAAATATGTACATTTTCTCACACTCTAGGTAACTTCTTTATTACTACTCTTTCTTCTTTATCAGCATGATCTCACAAATATTACAGTGATAATTAAGGGGAAAAATTAAATAGCTAAAGTGACCCACATCAATCCCTGAAAAACATAATATGCCTTTTCAGTATTAAAGGAAAATTTTCTAAAAACTGTTGGTGTAGAAATAACAGCAGATTCTGTTACGGTAGTTTGAATAGTAAGAAAAAAGTTACTGCTTTGAGGCTCTGATGAGTCCTCAGAGGTAATTTGAAAAACAACACCAGATGGCTCTAGAGGAGATCATTCTAATGATACTGATGTAATCAACCTTTCATTGTTCATCAACATGGCAATGCCCATCTGCATTCTATAAACTCTATGACCTGGACTTGCCCCATAGCCTCATTTATTGGTAGGAATCAATTTTGTTTTGCCAAGTCATGTCCAGAAAAGAGCTAATGCATGTGCAGATAAGCAAAAACTTTATTCACATTAAACCCATTTCCATTTTCCTGATAATCCGCCCCTAACTCTATGTAACTTTGGGGATGATACTTCTTGCTTGCCGTGGGTACTTTGTGTAAACCTCACCACTGTTATTTGGCCAGTTTCTTTCAAATGTCTTATTCAAAATTCCTTACTAAAGTTTCATTATAATTACTTTTTTCAATGAGATTAGATGATAAATATCATTCAACATTATAATTCAGCTCAAGTAATATTCAAATTAGCCAAAATTAGTGTAGCTGCTATGAACAGATGAATGTGTTCTTTTATTTATGCTGTCACTAAAACTCTGCCCATTATATTTTCTCAGACCAAAACATTAATATTTTCTAAGTACTAAAATATAGCTTCTAAAGTACAATCTACTTTTGTTTTATCATTGCATTAAAATTCTTTTCTTATCCCATATGCCACATAGAGTGGTCAGTTGCATAACATAACCAATGTCTTTTATTTGTCTCTTAAATAGTAATTAAATAACTTGATGCAGGGTTGTTTTCTTCTTTTTATATATGTAAATAGCTTCTCTAGTAGCCTTGTGGTGCAATCACATGACAAATCATATATTCTGAGCATTACTGTATGTTCTATATTCTGTCAAATGTATCTCATTCATTTAGATAATTTTCTTAAAGCATGTGTCTTCATAGTCAAAAAATGAAATAAAATTACTCATAGAATATTTCTTGTAGCTTGAGAATTTCTAAAGTGCAAAGATAATTTGAGAAAAATATTTTCTCTTTTCCATCATTTGGGATGTCCTCTTTTCTCTCTTCAACTTATTCTTCCATGCCAACTGTAAGTTTTTCTTATCCATCAATATTTCTGTGGTGTTCTCTGTTAGAAAAAACTCTCAGTGTATTTTTTGTGTTATTAGGTCTTTGCCTTGTTTATAGCATATTAATTTTTACTTTGTGTTATAATCATTTGTATACCTAGTATTTTTCTTTAAAAAGCTAAACACACTAATCTTGGAATCTGAAATCTCTTAACTTTTAAATCTTCTATAATAGTTGCCCTGGATATTTGCATCCATTAATGTATAAGTTATTCAATAAATAATTCCTTAATAAGAAAACAATCAATATGTTTGAAAAACACTGTTTAATAGGTGAAGAGTTATAGGAAATGAGATTGAAAAATGAAAAAGGCAGGCTATGTAAGGCCTTTTCAGTCTTTGGAAGGGCTTTGGATTTTACTCTAGGGGACCCGAAAAGCCATTGGAAGGTTGTATCCAAAACGTCACACCATGTGATTTACATTTCAGAAGAATATTGTATATGGTTTGAGGAATGCATTCTAGTGGGGCAAAATCAGAAAATAAGCTTATTTAGAAGGCTATTGTCATATTCCATGTAAAGATAATAATAGTTGAACCAGTCGAGTTGATGAGAAGTACTTAGAATATAGATACATTGGGCAAAAAACACATGAATATCTCAACAGAAGTAAAAATATTTTACAAAAGCCAACACTTCTTTTGTTAAAAAAATAATCCAGCAAACTAGGAATAAAAGAAAACATTGTAGCTCACACATTAAGGTGCAACACTGAGACCTTTTCATTTTAGGTGGGGACCAAGGCAAGCATGTCCTCTGTAGTACTGGCTTTTGTTTTCGTGTATTTTTTCAGATGAAAATGTTCTTTAATTAGACAGTGGTAATGGTTACCCAACTTTGTGAATATACTAAAAATCACTAAGTTGTATAGTTTGAAAGCATATCTGTTATAATATGTGAATTACATGCCAATTTAAAAAATTTGGTATTTTTTAAAATTAGTTTCTAAGAATTGCTGCGTATGTGATAGAGATTAAAGCAAGAAATCACTCCAGGATTTTGTCCTAAAAACTGATAAAATTGAGTTGTTATTTCCTAAGTTCAGAAAGACTATGCAGTGTATTATGTTGCTGACTTTTTAATGTATAGAAATGAATGAAGCAGTATTCAGAAAGTAAAAGGTGTCTATCAATAAAGTTGATTGACAAGTAGGTGAGATCGGTAATTTATTTCAGTCATCTATTAATTTTTTTTTTTTTTTTGAGACGGAGTTTTGCTCTTGTTACCCAGGCTGGGAGTGCAATGGCACCATCTCAGCTCACCACAACCTCCGCCTCCTGGGTTCAGGCAATTCTCCTGCATCAGCCTCCTGAGTAGCTGGGATTACAGGCAAGCGCCACCGTGCCCAGCTAATTTTTGGCATTTTTAGTAGAGACGGGGTTTCACCATGTTGACCAAGATGGTCTCGATCTGTTGACCTCATGATCCACCTGCCTCAACCTCCCTAAGTGCTGGGATTACAGGTGTGAGCCACCACGGCCGGCACTCTATTAATTTTTAATTGAGATATAGTTCATACAATATGACCAAAATCACCTTTTCTTTTCTTTTCTTTTTTTTTTTTTTTTTTTGAGACATAGTCTTGCTCTGTCACCAGGCTGGAGTGCAGTGGCACGATGTAGGCTCACTGCAACCTCCTCCTCCCGGTTTCAAGCAATTCTCCTGTCTCAGCCTCCCGAGTAGCTGGGACTACAGGCACATGCCACCACGCTCAGCTAATTTTTGCATTTTTAGTAGAGACAGGGTTTACCATGTTGGCCAGGATGGTCTTGATCTCTAGACCTCGTGATCCACCTGCCTCCCAAAGTGCTGGGATTACGGGTGTGAGCCACCGTGACCGGCCCAAAATCATCTTTTTAAATGTGCAATTAAGTAGTTTTTTAAAAAATATATATTTTATTGTGTTTTAGCTTTTGGGGTACATGTGAAGAACATGCAAAATTGTTGCATAGGTACATACATGGCAATGTGGTTTGCTGCCTTCCTCCCCATTACCTATATCTGGCATTTCTCCCCATGTTATCCCTCCCCAACTTTGAAGATATTGCTGGTTTGATTCAAGGTCATCACAATAAAGTGAATATCTCAGTAAAGTAAGTCACCTAAAAGTTTTTGTTTCCTAACACATCTAAAAGTTGTGTTTGCACCATAAGATAGTTTTTACTAAGTGTGCAATAGAGTTAGGTTAAAAAAAAATGGACATGCCTTAATGTAAAAATGTTATTGCTAAAAAATGTTAATAATTATCTACCAATTTAGCACATTATAATCTTTTTTCTAGTGGAGGATCTTGCCTCGATGTTGATAGTTATTGGCTGACCAGGGTAATGGTTGCCGAAGGTTGGGGTTGTTATGGCAATTTCTTTTTTTATTATACTAAAGTTCTGGGGTACATGGCAGATCTTGCAGGATTGTTACATTGGTATACACCTGCCATGGTGATTTGCAGCCTCCATCTTCCCATCACCTACAATAGGTATATCTCCTAATGTTATCCCCCCACAATTTCCCCACCACCTGCTATTCTCCCAACCCCCCCACCTCCCCCAAACCCCCGTGTGTGATGTACCACTCCCCATGTCCATGTGTTCTCATTGTTCAACATATACTTATAAGTGAGAACATGGGTTGTTTGGCTGTTTTTGTGCCAGTTTGCTCAGAATGATGGTTTCCAGGTTCATCCATATCCATGCAAAGGACATAAACACATCTTTTTTTATGGTTGCCTAGTATTTCATGGTGTAATGTGCCACATTTTCTTTTTCCAGTGTATCATTAAGGGGTTTGGTTTGGTTCCAAGTCTTTACTATTATAAATGGTGCCACAATGAACATATATGTGCATGTGTCTTTATAATAAAACAATTTATAATCCTTTGGGTATATATACCCAGTAAATGACATTCCTGGGTCAAATGGAATTTCTATTTCTAGATTCTTGAGGAATCGCCACACTGTCTTACAAAATGGTTGAACTAATTTACACTCCCACCAGCAGTGTAAAAGCATTCAAATTTTCCACATCCTCTCAAGTATCTGTTGTCTCTGGATTTTTTAATGATCATCATTCTAACTGGCATGAAATGGTAGCTCAATGTGGTTTTGATTTGCATTTCTCCAATGATCAGTGATGATGAGCATTGTTTCATATATTTGTTGGCCTCATATATGTCTTCTTTTGAAAAAGGTCTGTTCATATCCTTTGCCTACTTTTTGATGGGGTTGTTTGTTTTTTTCTTGTAAATTTGTTTAAGTTCTTTGTAGATTCTGGATATTAGCCCTTTTTAAGATGGGTAGGTTACAAAATTTTCCCATTCTGTTAGTTGCTGGTTTACACTAATAATTGTTTATTTTGCTGTGCAGGAGCTCTTAAGTTTAAATAGCTCCCATTTGTCTATTTTGGCTTTTGTTGCCATTGCTTTTGATGTTTCAGTCATGAAGTTCTTGCCTATGTCTGTGTCCTAAATGGTATTGCCTAGGTTTTCTTCTAGGGTTTTTATGGTGTTAGGTCTTATGTTTAAATCTTTAATCCATCTAGAGTTAATTTTTGTATAAAGTTTAAGGAAGGGATCCAGTTTCACCTTTCTGCACATGGTTAGCCAGTTTTCCCATCACCATTTATTAAACAGGGAATCCTTTCTCCATTCCTTGTTTTTGTCTGATTTGTCAAAGATCAGGTGATTGTAGATGTGTGACATTACTGCTGATGCCTCTGTTCTATTGATCTATATCTCTGTTTGGTACCAGTACCATGCTGTTTTTTGTTTTTTTTTTCGAAACGGAGTTTCGCTCTTGTTACCCAGGCTGGAGTGCAATGGCGTGGTCTCAGCTCACTGCAACCACCGCCTCCTGGGTTCAGGCAATTCTTCTGCCTCAGCCTCCCGAGTAGCTGGGATTACAGGCACATGCCACCATGCCCAGCTAATTTTTTGTATTTTTAGTAGAGATGGGGTTTCACCATGTTGACCAGGATGGTCTCGATCTGCACTCCCAAAGTGCACCATGCTGTTTTGATTACTGTAGCCTTGTAGTATAGTTTGAAGTCAGGTAGCATGATGCCTCCAGCTTTGTCCTTTTTGCTTAAGATTGTCTGGGCTATCTGGGCTCTTTTTTGGTTCCATGTGAAGTTTAAGGTGGTTTCTTCCAGTTTTCTGAAGAAGGTCAATGGTAGCTTGATGTGGATAACATGAAATCTATAAATGACTTTGCACAATATGGCCATTTTTATAGTATTGATTATTCCTAACCATAAGCATGGAATTTTTTTTCATCTTTTTGTGTCCTCCCTTATTTCCTTGAGCAGTAGTTTGCAGTTCCCTTTTAAGAGGTCCTCCAAAAGATCAATAAATCCAGGAGGTGTTTTTTTGAAAAGACCGATAAAATAAATAAACCACTAGCCAGATTAATAAAAAAAGAGAGAATAATCAAATAGATGCAATAAAAATGATAAAGGGAATATCAGCACAGATTACACAGAAATACAAACCACCACCAGAGACTCCTAAAAACAACTCTATGCACATAAACCATTAAACATGGAAGAAATGGATAAATTCCTGGACACTTATACCCTCCCAAGCCTAAACCAGGAAGAAGTTGAAACCCTGAATAGACCAATAAGAAGGGCTGAAGTTGAGGCAGCAATTAATAGCCTACCAACCAAAAAAAGCCCAGGTCCAGATGGGTTCACAGCTGAATTCTACCAGACATACAAAGAGGAGCTGGTACCACTCCTTCTGAAACATTCCAAACAATACAAGAAGAGAGAATTCTTCCCAAATCATTTTATGAGACCAACATCATCCTGATACCAAAACCTGGCAGAGACTCAACAAAAAAATAAAACTTCAGGCCAATATTCATGATGAACATAGATGCAAAAATCTTCAATAAAATACTGGCAAACTGATTGTAACAGCACGTCAAAAAGCTTATCCATCACAATCCAGTAGTCTTCATCATGGGGATGCAAGGCTGGTTCAACATACCGAGGTCTATAAATGTAATCCACCACATAAACAGAACTAAAGACAAAAACCACGTGATTCTCTCAATAGATGCACAGAAGGCCTTCGACAAGATTCAACAGCCTTTATGCTAAAAACTTTTAATAAACTAGGTATTGACAGAAGGTATTGCAAAATAATAAAAGCTGGTTACTACAAACCCACAGCCAATATCATACTGAATGGGCAAAAACTGGAAGCATTCCCTTTGAAATCTGACACTAGACAAGGGTGCCCTCTCTCACCACTCCTATTCAATATAGTATTAGAAGTTCTAGCCAGAGCAATCAGGCAAGAAAAAGAAATGAAGGGTATTCAGTTAGGAAAGGAAGAAGTCAAATGGTCTCTATTTGCAGATGACATGATTGTATATTTAGAAGACCCTATCATCTCAGCTCAAAATCATCTGAAACTGATGAGCAACTTCTGCAAAGTCTCAGGATACAAAATCAATGTTCAAAAATCACAAGCATTCCTATACACCAATAACAGGCTTAAAGAGAGCCAAATCAAGAATGAACTGCGATTCACAATTGCTACAAAGAGAATAAACTATCTAGGAATACAACTAACAAAGGAATACAACTAACAAAGGAATACAACTAACAAAGGATGTAAAAGACCTCTTTAAGGAGAACTACAAATCACTGCTTAATGAAAGAGGAGAGAACACAAACAGATGGAGAAACATTTTATGCTCATGGTTAGGAATAATCAATATCATAAAAATGGCCATACTGCCCAAAGTAATTTACAGATTCAACATGATCCCTATCAAGCTACCAATGACCTTCTTCACAGAAGTGGTAAAACTACCTTAAACTTCATATGGAACCAAAAGAGAGCCTGCATAGCGAAGTCAATTCTAAGCGGAAAGAACAAAGCTGGAGGAATCACACTACCTGACTTAAAACTACACTACAAGGCTACAGTAATCAAAACAAAATGGAACTGGTACCAAAACAGAGATATTGACCAATGGAATAGAACAGAGACCTCAGATGCGTGGCCACACATCTACAATCATCTGATCTTTGACAAACCTCACAAAAGCAAGCAATGGGGAAAGGATTCCCTGTTTAATAAATGGTGCTGGGAAAATTGGCTAGCCATGTGCAGAAAGCTGAAACTAGACCCCTTCCTGACACCTTACACTAAAATTAGCTCCAGATGGATTAAAGAATTAAACATATGACTGAACACCTTAAAAACCCTAGAAGAAAACCTAGGCAAAACCATTCAGGACATAGGCATAGGCAAGGACTTCAGGACTAAAACACCAAAAGCATTGGCAACAAAAGCCAAAATAGACAAATGGGACCAAATCACACTCCAGAGCTTCTTGACAGCAAAAGAAACAGTCGTCAGGGTGAATCAGCAACCAACAGAATGGGAAAAAATTTTTGCAATCTACCCACCTGACAAAGTATTTATATCCAAAATCTACAAAGAACGAAAACTGATTTACAAGAAAAAAAAAAACAAAGAAACCCATTCAAAATTGGGCAAAAGATATGAACAGACACTTTTCAAAAGAAGACACATATGAGGCCAACAAACATATGAAAAAATGCTCATTATCACTGGTCATTAGAGAAATGCAAATCAAAATGACATTGAGATACCATCTCATGCCAGTTAGAATGGTGATCATTAAAAAATCTGGAGACAAAACATTTTGGAGAGGATGTGGAGAAATAGGAACACATTTACACTGTTGGTTGCAGTGTAAATTAGTTCAACCATTGTGGAAGACAGTGTGGCAGTTCCTCAAAGATCTAGAAATAGAAATTCCATTTTACCCAGCAATCCCATTACTGCATATATACCCAAAGGATTACAAATTGTTCTAGTATAAGGACACATGCAGACGTATGTTTATTGTAGCACTGTTTACAATAGTAAAGACTTGGAACCAACCCAAATGCCCATCAGTGATAGACTGGACATGGAAAATGTGACACATATACACCATAGAAAACTATGCAGCCATCAAAAATGATGAGTTTGTGGCCTTTATAGCTACTTGGATGAACCTGGAAACCATAATTCTCAGCAAACTGACAGAAGAATAGAGAAGCAAGCACTGCATGTTCTCACTCATAAGCTGGTATTGAACAATAAGAACACATGGACACAGGGAGGGGAGCATCACACACTGAATTCTGTTGTGGGGCAGGGACTAGAGGAGGGATACTGGGGCGTAGGGAACTTGGGAGGGATAATATCAGGAGAAATGCCAGATATAGGTGATGGGGATGGAGGCAGCAAACTACATTGCCATGTATGTACCTATGCAACAGTGCTGCATGTTCTTTACATATACCCCAGAACCTAAAATGCAATAAAAAATATATATATCTACACACACAATGTGTGTGTGTGTGTGTGTGTGTGTGTGTGTGTGTGTGTATTAAGAAGTCTTTCATGTTCTTTGTTAGTTGTATTCGTAGGTATTTTATTCTCTTTGTAGCAATTGTGATTGGGAGTTCACTCATGATTTGGCTCTCTGTTTGTCTGTTATTGGTGTACAGGAATGCTTGTGATATTTGCACATTGATTTTGTATCCTGAGGCTTTACTGAAGTTGCTTATCATCTTAAGGAGGTTTTGGGGTGAGACAATGGGGCCTTCTAGATTTACAGTCATGTTGTCTGCAAACAGAGACAATTTGATCTCCTCTTTTCTTAATTGAATATTCTTTATTCCTTTTCTTGCCTGATTGTTCTAGCTAGAACTTCCAATACTATTCCAATATGGAATAGGAGTGGTGAGAGAGGGCACCCTTGTCTAGTGCCAAATCTCAAAGGGAATATTCCAGTTCTTTCCCTTTCAGTATGATATTGGCTGTGGGTTTGTCATAAATAGCTTTTATTATTTTGAGATAAGTTCCATTGATACCTAGTTTATTGAGAGTTTTTAGCATGAAGGATTATTGAGTTTTATTGAAGTCCTTCTGTGCATCTATTGAGATACTCATATGGTTTTGTCTTTGGTTCTGTTTATGTGATGGATTATGTTTATAGACTTGGATATGCTGAACCAGACTTGCATCCCTGGGGTGAAGCCTACTTGATCGTGGTGGATAACCTTTTTGATGTCCTGTTGCATTCAGTTTGCCAGTATTTAATTGAAGATTTTTACATCAATGTTCGTCATGGATATTGGCCTGAAACTTTCTTGTTTAGTTGTGTCTCTGCCAGGTTTTGGTATCAGGATGATATTGGTCTCATAAAATGAGTTAGGGAGGATTCCCTCTTTTTTAAATTAAGAAAACAATGGGCCGGGTGCGGTGGCTCAAGCCTGTAATCCCAGCACTTTGGGAGACCGAGATGGGTGGATCACGAGGTCGAGAGATCGAGACCATCCTGGTCAACATGGTGAAACCCAGTCTCTACTAAAAATACAAAAAATTAGCTGGGCATGATGGCGCGTGACTGTAATCCCAGCTACTCAGGAGGCTGAGGCAGGAGAATTGCCTGAACCCAGGAGGTGGAGGTTGCGGTGAGCTGAGATCGCGCCATTGCACTCCAGCCTGCGTAACAAGAGCGAAACTCTGTCACAATAACAACAACAACAACAAAAAGAAAACAATGAAGGTTACTGCATTGACTGACTCTTCTGTTCATGAAATATTTTTCTTTAGCTTGTGATGTTTTTGAGTAACGTTTTACCCATCGTGGAACCTCTGCCAAATGGAGTCAATTCTCTAAAAACCTGCCACTGCTTTATCAACTACATATATTTAAATTTCTGGATGTTTGTTGTCATTTCAACAGTCTTCACAGCATCTTCAGCAAGAGTACATTGCATCAAAAGAATCCACTTTCTTTGATCATCATAAGGATAAATTTCTTTTGCATAAAGTTTTATCATGATATTACAGCAATTCAGTCACATCTTTAAGCTCCACTTGTAAATCTAGTCCTTATGCTATTTCCATCTCATCTGCATTGATTCCTTCCACTAAAGTCTTCAATTCCCCAGTCATCCATGAGGACTGGATTCAACTTCTTCCAAATCCCTCTTAATATTGATATTTTGACCACCTCCCATCAATCACAAATGTTCTTAATGGCATCTAGAATTGCAAATCTTTTCCAGAAGTTTTCAACTCAGACTTATCCTAGGAATCACTATTCTCTATAACACCTATGGACTTATGAAATGTACTTCTTGAACAATAAGACTTGAAAGTTGAAATCTTGATCCCTGTGCTGTCGAAGAAATGTTGTTAGCAGGCATGAAAACAACATTAGTTTCCTTTTAAATCTTCATTAGAGCACTTGAATGAAATGGTCCATTGTCAATAAGCACTTATATTTTGAAAGAAATTTTTCTTCCTGAATAGTAGGTCTCAACATTAGGTTTAAAATATTCAGTAAACCATGCTTTAAACAGATGTACTGTCTTCCAGGCTTTGTTGTTCCATTTATTGAGCACAATCAAAGCAGATTTAGCATAATTTTTTAAATCCCTAGCAATTTAAAAATAGTGAATAAACATTGGCATCACTTAAGTGACCAGCTGCATTAGCCCCTAATAAGAAAGATCTGTCTGTTATTTGAAGCTTTGAAGCCAGGAATTGACTTTTTGTCTCTAGCTATAAAAGTTTAAATAGCATCTTCTTCAATTACAAGGCTTTTCTGTTTACATTTAAAATACATTTTTTAGCCACCTTCATCAATTACCTTAACTAGATCTTCTACCTAACTTGAACCCACTTCCATATCAGCATGTGCTGTTAACTACACATTTATGTTATACAAATGGCTTCTTTTTAATGTTCACAAACCAGTTTCTGCTAGCTCCAATCTTCTGCAGTTTCTTCACCTCTCCAGCTTTCATAGAATTGAATAGAATTAATGCCTTGCTCTAGATTCATCTTTGGCTTAAGGTAAGGCTGTGTCTGGTTTGATTTTTCTATACACACCACTGCAATATTTATATGTCAGCAGTGAGTTTTGCTTTTGTTTCTTTTCTGTACTCACTAGAGTGGCTTTTTTAATTTCCTTCAAGAACATTTTCTTTGCAGACACAAATTGGCTTAGTGTTTGGCACAAGGAACCTAGCATTTGCTCTATCTCTGTTTACAATACACCCTCCTTACTAAGCTTAATAATTTCCAGCTTTTGATTTAAAGTGAGATACATGTTATTCTTCCTTTTACATTAACAGTTAGAATCCATTGTAGGGTTATTAGTCAGAATAATTTTAATAGTGTTGTGTCTTAGGCTGTAGAGAAATCAAAGTGAGGGAGAGACAAGGAATGGCTACATATTTATTTAGTTTGCTGACTTATATGGGTACAGTGTGGCACCCCAAAACAATGACAGTGGCGTCAGAAATCACTGATCACATATCACCATAGAAAGTATCACAATACTGACAAAGTTTAAAATATTATGAGAATTACCAAAATGTGACATAGAGACCTGAAGTGAGTACATGCTTTTGAAAACATAGTTGGTGTCCAAAGACTTGCTCAGTGCAGAGCTGCTAAAACCTTTCATTTGTAGAAAAATGCAATATCTGCAATGCATAATAAGGCAAGGTACACTAAAATGAGGTGTGCCTATATTCAAAAAGTTGTTTGACCACCAGCGCAATATAATCTTAGAATACTTTTATTAGCTTGATAGAGAGACCCAGTCCCTATTTGTTATCACTGTTTATTCCACTCTTTCTACAGTGTCTGTGTACTATTAATCTTTGATGTATCTCTGTGGATTTGCTTATTTTCAGCATTTCATATTAGTGGAATTATACATGTCTCTTCTATTGGCTTTCACTTAACATACTGTTTTCAAGACACATCCATTTTCTAGCAGGTATTTATTCCTTTTTTTGTCTAAATAATATTCTATTGTATGGATATACCACATTGTCTATGCAATCATCAATTGATGGACATTATTTTCACTTTTTGGCCATTATGAATAAAGCTGCTGTAAACATTTGTTTACATATTTGTGCATGAATTAATATTCTAATTTGCCTTGGCATATACTTAAGAGTAGAATTGATGGGCCTTATAGTACCTCTGTTTGTCTTTTGTGGAACTGCAAAATTGTGCACAACAATGGCATCATTTTACATTCCTACCAGCAATGTATGTATGTTCCAATTCCCACATGCTTATCAATACTTGTTGTTTTCTATCTTTTTAATTATATTCCCATTTGTGGAAAAAAAAGTAGTATCTCACTGTGGCTTTAATTTGCATTCTTTAATGACTAATAACGTTGAGCAAATTTTTGTGTGCTCATTGCCCACTAATATATCTTTTATTCAAAGAAAAATGTTTATTTAAATATTTTCCCCATTTTAATTAGGTCACTTGACATTTTTTGTAAAGATTTTTTATATATATTTTGGATACTAGGCCTTTATCAGATTTATGATTTTCAAACAATGTTTTCTATCTTGTCAACTTTTTATATACTTTGAAGCAAAAAAATGAAAATAAATTCTTTGATGTCCAATTATTCAATTAAACTATTTTTGTGCTTTATTTTTAAGTAATTTATATTAACTTATTAAAATATGCTTGTCTTAATTTATAAAACCAATTTAATAATCCACTAATATAAAGGGTACTGCATTTTGGAAAAAAGAAACCTGTTCTATTGAATACATTTAGACCCTGGAATTTATAAAGACCATAGTGTCAATGATTGTGTGTGGAGATAATGCAGAGGACAGAGTACTTAGAAACTCCAAAATTGTGTGGTCAGAGGGATGCGGAATAAAGGGTAAAGGAGACTTAGAAATGTTCTCAGAGCTCAGCTATTGATACAATATTTCCCTGGGCATCAAGTATTGAGGGAGTTTAAATAAAAGTACAATATTAACTGTGTCAAAGTTTTGTCAAAATAGATGAGAACTTAGAAATAACTGTCTCACCATTCAGAATCTTTCTAGCCTCCAAAATTAAGATTATTTCCTTAGTAGACAGGAATCCAAGGAAAAACAGAATATTAGTCAGGGAGTCATATTTGTTAATTTATTGCCTCACATAACGTATCAGTAACTATTATAAACTCTTCTGCCAATTTATTTCTATATTTAATTTTGTGGAACTGGTACTATTTTTATTTTCCCTTTGTACTATGTGAAGAAGAAATTATTTTCAAGCTTGATAGGCATCTTTCCTACTGGACATTTTTAGCAAGTCCATAAATGGTAACTCTTTTTGTGGCTTCTTTGTTCTGATAAGCAACAGTGACAAAAATATAAACTTAATGTGTTATTTTTTCAAATTTTGTGGTTTTATTTTTGTCTTTTATAGACGTTATTTTCATCATACACAAAACCATGAATTATATTTTGTAACAATCGAGTTTTATTTAGTAAAAATAAAGAGATAATATTTTGTAGAAAAAAAAAGTGTTGTGTTAGGTAAAAATTATAAAAACAAAACAAAACAGCAAACCAGAGCTAATCTGGCTGGTATTCTTGGGTCATATTCCTGTCTGTGGCACTGATCTATGTTTCTGTGCAGTGCCTCTCACTATGGAGGTTAGGCACTCGACAGAAATATTGGACTGTAAAAATGATAAATGGGTAGTGAAACTCCTTCCCTATCTTTAGTGTATAGTGTGTGTGTCAAGTTGAACACTGAAGGGAACAGGTTCCACCAAGCTTGAGGGTAAAGTTAAAAGTTGGTTAAAACTGATCACATTTAATTCTGAGTAAATTTCTTGTTAATTAATACATCTTTTCTTAATTATTGTTATACCTCTTCTTCAGCTGTTTTGGGAACAGAATTAACAAATAAAAAATTAATTCTATTATACTTTATTAGGGAAGAAGATATATCTTGTACTTTTTATGTCAGTGAATTAAAATAATTTCTACTTTATGATAAATGTAGTTCTTTTATGTTTATATTTAACAATTGCTGGCATTGAGAATTTTCTGTGTTAGTATTACTTCCCAAAATGAAAAAGACGATTTGCTTAAATGCTCAAGAAAACTACAAAACAGAGTAAAATGATGAAGTTCATGGAAAGGAATGTACATTTTTCAACGTATTTGCACTAACATTATATTGGAAGCAGTACTGGGAGGCAGGATCAGCGTGATTAGGGTTTCATAGGCCAATTCTACTTGGTGATCAGATGCAGCACAGCTGTAACTTTCATAGAAAATTCTGTGCCAAGCACAAATAAAGGAGGTCAACCTGATGTGAGAAATCATTCATAACTACTATAAGCTCTTTACTGGCGGCATTTTTCTTGATCAAAAGCACAGCACAGAGAGATAAAGTGTTACAAGACATAAGATCACTAACAAATCTGGACAAAAATACTCATGTTCTATCCTTAGTCTTGTTATGCCTTGATAATGTATATTCCTCTCGGCTAAAAAAATTATATATAAATGACCTCTGTTCAGTTTAATATTAATGATGGACATATTTATGGCATTGGATTAACTGCATATGGCATATTAATGATAATTTGTTCAGACTATAGTATCCCAGAAATGGAAAATCTCAAGAAGCTCCTGTAAATTCAAGTTGGGCTGTCAAAGAACAGGCACTCTTACAAGTGATTTGGATTTAAAAGAACAGTAACCACATATATCAGCAAGTACATATGTGTGATTCTCCATTTGCAGTATTCATTTAACTAGAGTTGTAACTTACCTATAGTTTACTTACATACCATGTGTTTCTAATTAATGTTGTATACCAGAAACAGTGTTAACAATATTTCAATCTTCAGTTTCACAAAGCCCTATAGAGTATTTGAAGAGTACAGAGTGTGCTTCTTATAATCCAGACCCTGTATTTATGGTAGCAATAAAGCGGAGAGCAAAACCATACCTTATTTCTGTCCCAGTAAAGACAAGGTTATAATGGGGTGGATAAAACTATTGAAATAATCATACAAATTAACCTAGCCTGGTAGATTTTAAGTAAATTTCCCAAAATTATGTATCTTGTAAGTTACTAAGCAGAGAAAGAAACCCAGTAGGTCTCATTCCAGACTCCAGACTAGTAGCCATTGCATTATGATATAGTTCGTACTTTCATAAAAGAATTATCTTGTTCATTGTAAAGATAACTTTCATAAAAAGAATCTTGTTCATTATAAAGAAATAGAAAATACAATTTGTCATATTTACAAATGTGTTTATTTTACAAGAAATATTTGATATTTAATTCCTTTAAAACTAAGGGAATTAAATAATATTTTGATACAATTAAGAAATATTGATGGTATGTTCAAATAAAAATTATTAGGCCAAGGTTGTTAAACATTGCTAAGAATTAGCATCTGATATTTATAACTGAGAAAGCTTTTTTCTTCCCCTTGGATCAAACAATAAAATGAATCTTTATCTAAATAATTAACAATAACACTAAAGGCTAATAAGCTTCAAATGTTGATTAGTCACAATGAACTAGGGCACTCTGTTATTGTGGTAATAAGTGACACAAATTATTTCAGTTTATTCATGTAAAATTTATTTTTCTAGCACATCAAAATCAGATGTGAGTCAAGATGCTGTCTAAGTGTTGACTCAGGTATCTGGGTTTTATATTGTGACACTTCCCTTGTAAACAGCGTGCTATGGAAAATTTTGCATAGGGTTTTTGAGGGGAAGCCTGAGAGTAATATGTATCACTTTCTCCAATCACACTGTCAGACCCGGTAGTATAACCTCAACCTTAATGCAAGTGATGCCGAGAAATGTCTTCCTTCATAACCACAAGGAGAAATGTAACATAAGATTTCAAAATATCATAGCAGTCCCATTGCAACTTTATTTTTGGTAAGTATCATCAATTTAAAGAAGATTTTTGTATATACTGTTATCACGATAATTAAAGAATAATTGTTTCACATATCTAGAATTATATTTTTAGAGTATAATGTACTTTTATTCTCAACATTTTGGAATACTGGTCACATACAAATATTCGTAATTCAGGTAGGTAAATCAAATACAGCTGACATGCAGGAGGAACTGCATTGATATTGGCAACCTTCTGAATGTCCACTTAACAGGCAATGCACTAATCTTTCCACATATGACAAACCTGAAGTTTTCATGGGATTATTGTGTCATTTGAGAAGAATGAATAAATCTAAAAAGTTCAATCCAAAAGACAAAATAAGTGCTCTTCCCAACTTGATTCTTACAAAATTGGATCATGTTTACGGAGTATGGGGTCAAGACTTGGAAACAGTTTAAAATTTCATCAACAAATGAGTGGATAAAACATTTGTGATATATACATGTAACAGAATATTATTTAAGATTTGAAACAAAGGAAAATCTGCCATTTGTGACAACATGGGCAAACAGGAGGACAGTATTCTAAGAAATATAAGCAATGCACTGAAGTAAAATACTGAAGAATATAATTTACTGGAGGAATCTAACAAAGTCAAGCTCCTGCAAGCAGGCATTAGAAAGGTGGTTGCCAGGGCCTATGGAGCAGGGGAGGTGGGGTGGGGTGGGTACCAGGGAGTGATGAGTCAATGAGTATAAAGTTTCAGTTACTTAAGATGAGTAAGTTCTAGAGCTCTACTGTAGAACATAGTGACTATAGTTAATGATTCTATATTGTATATGTTAAAATTTTCTACAAGGGTAGATCTTTTCTAAAAGTTTTTAATCACAAAATAATAACACTAATATAAGAGGCAAGAGGAGAGTTTCGGAGGTGATGGATGTGTTTATGGCACAGTTCTTGGTTTCCTCGTTATACACTTATGTTCAAGTGCATCAAATTGTATACATTAAATATGTAAAGCTTTTTGTATATCAGTCATATCTCAATAAAGTGGTTTTAAAAGGCAGATTATACATCATTCTTTTTGGTTGTTGCTATTATCATTAATTGTATCACCACTGTTATTCATTGCATATAAAATGCAATGGAATTTTACCAGAAGATAAATTTCCTTTCTCTTGCCTCAAAAAAAAAAATCGAGTAAAATTTCTACATCTAGAATTATTTCTGAATAATATATTCACAAATATATTCAACAATCCAGATTGAAATACATGAGAGGACTCAAATACCTGCAACTGTTGTTTATACTACTTGCTTAGCCAAAAAATAAAAATATATACATATTATACAAAGTTGAAAATTAAATAAAATGTCTCTGAGATTATATGGTCAATGTCTGACTTTCACACTGGTTTGTCAGCTGCATCAGGAGAGAAACTACATGTTTGCTTTCCGTCTTTGTGCCCATTACTTAGCTGGTACCTAACACAAAATGGATGTGCAACAAAGACTTTTCTTTTTATTTTAATTTTTATTTTTCCTATGTGTCCAATGTATGAACCAGACATAGGCACAGATCAAAAGCCGAGCTGGGATGAACAAGGTGTGGCTTTGTCCCCGGCTGATATGAGATGGGCACCACCAACCAGATGCCACTCTACCCAGGTCAGGGACAGCAACAAAGACTTTTCAAATAAATGATGAGGTCTAAGAATTTTTACAGAGAATTTGTATTGATCATTTAAAAAACATATTACAAAATAACATCCATCTCTCAGGGAATGCGTAACGGAAATGCTATTTTCCTATTTGTTTTATACTGTATCAATGATAAAGGCTATGGCTTAAACCTCTCTCTCTCTCTCTCTCTCACTCTCTCTCTCTCTCTCTCTCTCTCTCTCTCTATATATATATATATATATATATATATACACACACACACACACACATCCATTTATGAACACAAAAACATGTCAATAGTACAAAATCTACTAAAAGGCAGTTGCTGATCATGCTTATGCATACTACTTGGTACATTTTTACAATACTTAATTAAAATATGTGTTTGTACAAAATAAGTATGATCCACTTGCCTGAGGTTTGTAGATGGATGTGGTAATGGACCCAGGATAAGTGACAAAATACATTTTAAATTTGAGTGAATATTTTATTACATATGTATAGAAAAAGTAGACAAATTGACAATTATGAATTATAAATGATATCCAAACATCTATTTGGCTTATTAAGTTTTGTACTTTTCTGTATTTTAAAAATTTAACTTTTTACAGAGAAAACATTAAATAATTTTCCCCTAAAATATTTACTTGTAAAATTATAAAAATATGTCTGTGCAAAATGTGCTAGTACTATGGGACCTTTGGTTTGCATTTGCTGTACAATTACAGGGAATAAAATGACCTTTGTTAACAGGAAGGGCATTAATACATTACATGAATTCATTTCCAAGGATTCTGGCTATCAAGCAGAAGTTTCAATGTATCTGTGTCTATGTTGCCACAGGAGATGACAATCAAGAAGACAGGAAGTGTGTATTGGATTTTGTATATTTCAAGAGATTAAAGCTATTGAAGCTGTAGATATAAAATTGAAATGAGCAAATAAGCCGAACTTCTTCCTACCATTAAATGAAAGAATCTAATTTAGTATGAATAGACTTTGTGGACTGAGGAGTAATGGAAAAGAAATATTTGGGAGACTTTTTTATCTTTTATAGTAGGTTAGAGCAAGACTGAATTAACTAAGTTCAAAAAGAGAAATTGTCAGCCTTGCTAATTTTGTAGACAGGTCTTTGCTCCCTGAGAGAACAGCCATCTGGCTAGGAGATTCTTCTTATCATATTACAATGCTGTAATTTAGTACCTGGATCAGCATTGTAAAATTAATACTAGAATTATGATTAATAATATTTATCAATGTCTAGGAAGATACAGACATTGACTTATTAGAGATAATGCATTTAGGCAGGATCGAATAAAGGAAATTAAGTATTATTTACCTCTAACGGCCTCGTGTGTGTGTGTGTGTGTGTGTATGTTAAACATTACTTGTTTTAATTTCTATTTTTAAGACATATACCTGAGGCTCTAAGATGTTAAGAAACTTGATCATAGTTACATATAAACTGCAGAACTGAAACAAAATTCTAGATCTTTCTAACTTACCCTTCAGATTTTTGACCCCTTCCCAAATTCTAAATTAGTTAGAATTTTCTTAAAGACTATCTAAACCTAACTAAGCTGATAAATTATACCATAACTAAATGAATGAATATCAATAAATGGGTATTTTTATATTTTAAAGCGTGTGTTCAGTGTAGCAGATGTAATGGGATGAATATGGGTTCGGTAAAATAGAGATCCACATTAGAATCTCTGAAATTTAATCTTCAGGATGAGTCTCAGTTTTCTCCTTATTAAAATGGGGGATGTAAAAATTGCTTCACCAGATAATTGAAGATTAAATGAAATAACATATGTCAGTCAACCTCCACCCAAATGACATATACCAAGACAACAGAATTAAGTTGATTATGAGCTAGGACATGTATAGTTTAATTATCTTTTTCTCAAGATATTCTTGCACCCTAAACCTCCTTATTCTTCCTTTTGAGGACATTAATCCTGATTTGAGGGCTGAGGCTTCACACTACCCTGAGTTTATCTGAAGATATAAGCCATTTTTAACCTAACTATAGGCCTCACTTATGCTGTGAAATAGAAATCAATGGTGTGAGAAGGTCTAGAAAACAGGTAATGCAGGATTAGCAGCATTCTGCATTTAAGTAAATTTGTGCATTGATAGCCTCACTTATGCTGTGAAATAGGAATTTTGTAAACCTGTTCAGACATAGTAAGAATCAAAAAAACATGAACTTTCTACTAATTCTACTAATTCACTGTATGCAAATGAGCTGCCAAATTATCCTTTCACTGTTTTTAGTTTTGATATATATTAAAAAACAAACAACCAAACAGAAAAGCTTTCCTACGTTACTTAACTCTGTCGGTTTTATCATTTTCTTGCTCAAAGGAAATTACAATGATTTTTCTCACATAGAAAAATTGGCATTCATTTAAAACTTTAAAATATCTTCTGCCAACTTATATATTATTTTAAATGTTGATTATTTCCTTTTCCCCAATGACCTTCAGGATGAATAATTCTTTGAGAGTCTACATTGCTCTAATAATGAAGAAAGATGATTGAATAGAAAACAAAACGAAACCTTTCAAGCCATTTCCAGGAATTTTCTTCTTAAGAGTCTCATTTAAAGGAAATAGAGGCTGAAAATAAAAATGGAGATTACTAGAGCCTTAAAGTCAAGGGCACAGAAGTGCTATGGGACCCTAACTGAGCAACACGAACGAGAATGAGACAGAGCAGCTGGGCCACCCAGGTAGTGTCTGAACTGCAGAGCAGACCTCTTTCATATTTTGCTTGTATCCAGGTGGATGGGACAGATTAGAGAGAAGTCTAGGTGATTTCCCCAAATAGGCATTTTTCAGGGAAAACTTGCTTTACTGAGGAAGAGAACAAATAAAAGCTAGGAAGGCTATCATTCTTCACAGGATCGAAGCAGATTTAGAATGGGAAAAATACAACAACAAAAACAAAAACTTCCTTGTTAAAATAGAAGTTATTAGTGAATCTACAGGTCCTGGGTGTGGGAGTACAACTTGCTCACAGGTATAACCGGATATGGGGCTAGAAGCAAGGGAATTCTCTATTCACAAATATCCTCAAAATGTGCTTTTTGTCTCCTCATCTTTAACAAAATCATTACTTCACTTGATATCCCCTGAAATAGAGGCTTCCCATTCTATTCTACCCCATTCATGCCACAACATTTTATATGTATCTTTTATCCCTATTAACACTTCAACATAATTACTTGTCCAATTTGATGTCTGTTTTTCTTTACTTAAAGTTCATGAAATCTTATACAACTCTCTTCTCTTTTGGTGACAGCTATAGCATGGTGCTCTCTTTCTCAACCACATGTTCATTGAAGATTTTGGCAACATGTTCCCCCTTTTACTAAAGACCCATAATCATTATATATACTACTTTAATACTCATAGAAATAGCCTAATTATAATATTTTCTTCAAAGTCTGCTGATATCAAAACTTCTCTAATTGATCTACCCATTTCCAGTGCCAGATCCAGAAATTTGCCATCCTTCTCTGAAATATTGTAATAAAATTGATCAATATGTATGTATACCTTCTTATAATGAAAATATTTTAACAGCCTTGTAGATATTTAATTAACATACAATAAACTTTACATATTTAATGTACAACATGATACATTTTGATACCGTATACATATATCTTTCCTCTCACCTAACACTCTCTGTATCTTCATCTCCAGGCAGCCAGTTAATCTACTTCCTGTTGCTACATATTGTATTGTGTATGCCCAAAATGTTATATACATAAAATTACATGGTATTTTTTTGCTATTATTTTACTTTTGTTTTATTTTTCACCTAGTGTAATTCTTTTGAGATTCAACACACTGTTGTGTATACCAGAAGTACATTTTTTTAAAGAAATTGTCAAAATTTATTTTCCAAAGTGGCTTTATTGTTATTTTCCTACTAATAGCATATGAGATTTCTAGTTCCACTATATTCTTGCCGTCACTTGATTTTTTTTTTTGATTGGCTCATATGCTTAACTGCATTAACTATTTTACATTAAATCAAAGTTACATTCCTTCAATAAAACTTACTTTGTCATTTTGTTCTGTTATATTTTCTAAATTCTAGAAAATTGTATTTGCTAAGTTGTGTTAAAAAATTTTGTATCTGCGTTCATAAGTGAAATCGCTCTGTAGTTCATTCTCTTGTAATGTATTTTTCTAGTTTAGATATATGGACCATAACAGCCTCATGGGATGATTGAGATTTTTCACTGTCTGAAGAGTTTGTATAGCATTAATACTATTACTTCCTTAAATATTTGATGGAATTAAATAGTGAATCCATGAAAGAGTGGGGTCTTTATCATGAGAAGAATTTTACATACAAATTATATTTCTTCTATAGATGTGGGACTATTTAAAACACATTTTTTTTTTTTACATGAGCTTCTTTAGTTTGTGCCATGCAAGCAATTTGAACACTTTATCTAATTTTTTGAAATTATTGGCAAACAATTATTCATAATAACCTTATTATTCTTTCAATGTTTATGGGATCCGTAGTAATGATAATTCTCTAATTATTGATAATGGACATTCGTGTCTTGCTTTTTTTGTTTGTTTTCTTGCTGCTTCTTTTCTTTCTCTGTGTTACTTCTATATTTCATCTAGATATTTATCAGCTGTGCTGATCTCAAAATATAAGCTTTTGGTATCACTGATTTTCTCTATTTTTATACATGTGTTTGACATCATTAAATTCTATTTTATTATTTCTTTTATTTTGTATATGATATTTTCTTCTTTTTCTGCTTTCTTAATGTGGGAAATGAGGTTATTAATTTAAGTTATATTTCTTTTTTAAAGGTCATTTAGTGTCAGAATTTTACACTATGTACTTTATATGTTTATTACAATTTTTAATTTGTTGTATATTTTATCTTCATTCTGTTCTTAATCTTTTCTAAAGTTATATATTTTTTCTTTTACTCATTGATTAATTAGAAATATTTCATTTTATTTCCAAATGTTTGATGATATCTGTTTTCTTCCTGCTATAGATTTATAATTGAATTTCATTATGATCAATAAAAATATTGTTTATTAGTGAACTTTTTTGGAAACTGATTGAGATTAGTTTTATGGAACAAAATTTGGCCTCAGTTGGTAAGTATGCCATGCCCACTTGAAAACAAAAGTCGCCGTGTTTTTGTTTATTTCCATTTAATATGATTAGTGATATGATCATTTTTGTGATCGTTAATGTGATTGTAATTGCTCAGTTTTGTTAAAAAAATTTTTATCTGTGTTTCTAAGTGAAATTGCTATGTAGTTCATTCTTTTGTAATGTATTTTTCTAGTTTAGATAATATGGATCATAACAGCTTCATAGGATGATTGCAGTTTTTCCCTATCTGAAAAAGTTTGTGTAGAATCGCTACTATTAGTTCCTTAAATATTTGGTAGAATTAAATAGTGAATCTGTGCAAGTCTGGAGTTTTCTTAATAGAAGGAAATTTTAGAATCTTCTGCCTTTCCTGTTTCTCTCATGTACTTAAGAACCATTCTAGATCCATGAGAAGCATGGCTGTTGTGCCCTTAAAGTACTACATGACATTACAGTGTTTAAATCTTAAACATATGTGTTTGGTTTCAATTAACTCCACCCATTTGTTCTTGTTCCTTAGTTTGCTGGGGCTTTTTGGTTAATTTACAGTTTATAATTCAATTTTATCTTCTTGTGAGTTTAATTAGCTATAGCACTTTGTTTTGTTATTTTGTTGGTTGCTTTTGGTTGATAGTATACACTTTTACTTATCAAAGTCAATTTAATGCATTGTATAAGAATTTTAAACTATTACTCATTTATTTTTCCATTCTAAATTATTCTAAAATATTAGATGCTTTTACCCCAACCTACATCTTCTTGTCATTTAGAATATGAAAATCTTAATATCTTTGTACATATAAAAAGAAGAAAGCTCTGGTGCATTCAGTGCTAAGTGATGCCCTCTGGTATATTTTCTCCAAGACTTAGAAACACTGTCTCAGTACTCACTTTTTGAAGACCTGCTTAATGTTTTAAGAATGAAATCCTAAATTCATACATAATATTAATGCTATTGGTAAAAACATATCCAATGTAACGTTGTGTTGTTCATTTTCCTTTTCCTCCTTCTCTAAATTCTGCTTCAGCTCTCATCTCTTTGGGATATGTTGTCATATTTTACAAGGTAGTGCAGTTATTTACCATTCATTAGTAAAGCCTTAAGAGACCAGTTTTTTGAGGGTAAAAGACCTGCCTTGCTTTTCATTTTACATTTTTGGTTTTGTTGTTATTTTAGAACTTTTAGATATATTTTTATAGATGTTTAAATTATATACATGCACGCATGTGAATGAAAATTTAAACAAAATAAATGGGCTTGAGCATACCTCACATTTAAGAAAACTAGAGCCTAGTCTCTGAAATCACTTATCTATTGAGAGCTATTACTGTTTATCGTTAGTGTAAGTTGTGCTCTGTACCTTCGAGGTGATTGGTGATACAATACTTCTTAAGAGAACCCTAACCATTGTCTTCACTGTAAACTTCCAAGTCGCTGAACTGCATAGTACATGCATACACAATGACAAGTATGTATTTACTATTACTTGTCAGTGATTTCAAGTTGTCAAAATATTAAATAAAAATGTACAACTCATAATTTATTAAATACAGTCTTAATTTCAATTCAAAAATGTTTTATTGAATATCTAAGCTGTATCACGTCCTTTGCTAGGAAGAGAACCTATAACCATGAAGAATAACAACAGCAAAAATAAAGTCACTGTTGGGGACATTTTCTCATTTTACTTATTTTTTGTTTTAAAACTTAGCTTATTTGCTTCCAGTAAAAGATCATGGGCTAACTAAAATTCACTCAATACTTTAGGTAGCGTTGAGCTTGAAGCATTGAACTTGAAGATGAAATTCCTGAGTTCACCCTTGTATTCATTTTGCAAGGTTATTGGGAAGATATGTACAAAGGCTGATAATTAATTCATTATCACCTAATAATCTTTTCTAATAATTTATAATTTTAGTATTATGTCAACATTAATATCGTGTTGCTTAAGGTAACACTGTGGATCAAGAAGAAATAGTAAATTAAGGAAATATATCATACTTCTAAACTCAAAATAATCATTCTCAATCTCAATAAAAATCAGAAAATTATCAAGGAAGTATCAGTTGATGTGTCTCATTTTTATTGTATTTGAAAGCAAATGAAGCATTATGATTGTAATTATTATGGAGGCAGGTCAATAAAGTTATATTTGTCATAAAATTAAAATAAGTCAAACACTTAAAGGGATATTCAAAAATATAATTTCTTTTATTTTCAGTTTACACTGGAAGACCTTATATTCATAAACTTACCCATGTCTTTTATTTAATTTGCAGTTTGAAGAAATTGGGTAATATGATTATGTACATAAAAGGAAAAAAAACTTTCTTATTTTTCATAGAATCTGTAAAGTATTCTATAAGCACAATTACATTTCCCCTTTGATTACTCTGAACTCTCTCAGGATCACTTTTACTTTTATCCTGAGAAAATAGTTTGACCTCTGATTTTCCAGAATTACTAGAAAAGAAATATTGAAAATTTGTATAATATTGTTTCCTTGATAATGAGGGCTACGTTAAATAATATATCTAAAGTTGAATAGAAGATAACCTGTAAAATGCATACCTAATCAGGGAAAGAAAGATTCCCAACTTCCTTTGTTGAGGATGTGAAGCTGTCTTAACTGTATTTCTGATATTACTTCTTAATATTTTGGGGGAAATATAAACAATTAACAAGGGATAAAATACAGAGTAAAAGAAGAGTCATTTAATATGAGCACCTGCATCCAAATACAATGGAATTAAACTACTGTGTAAAATTTCAAATTGCATGTGCAGATATGAACTAATTATTTATTTTCTATAATTAATTTTGAGTTTTATGTCTATTCTGAGCTCTTTTCTTTTAGAAGAAAATGTCATTATTACCTCATTTCTTGTTTCCTTAGTCATTTCAGATGTAAACTGACAATTCAGAATTTTACCTTAACCACAAATATAAAATTATTTTTGAGTCTTCTGTCTTTGCTGTCGCTCTCATATCTTGAAGACCCATTCTAGGGCCATGAGATGCATGGCTGCTGTGCCCTAAAGTACTACTCACCTATGACTATTCGATTGCTTCTATGACATTCTGATGTGAGAAACTCAGGGAGAAAACACTGCTCAGAGTACCAGATGAGAAGTTCATAACAGATTATATTACTATCAAATTACTAATTGTAGCTTTGTGCAGTGGCAGCATCGTCGCCAATGAGGTTTATCCGAGGTGCGATTATTGCTAATTGAAAGCTTTTCCCAATACCCCGCCGTGACGATTTGCAATACAGTCGGCACTGGCGATTTTTGACAGTCTCTACAGAGACTGATATAAAAAAGTTAAAAAAAAATACTAATTGTGTCCAGATGTTTAATATTTTTACACCTTTGGATATAACTTCATATTTAGTATACGGATAAGGTAGAGAAACGCTTTATAAAAACCCATCTCAACATCTACTTCCTGTTCAGTAGGCCAGTGTCTAGGTTGGAGAGGCAGAGAAGAGTTTTAAGCAAAATGGAATGGGGGAGTGAGAACTGGCTTTTCCTAATAAAATATTCTATTCAAATCTCTTTGTCTTACATTTAGACTATGGGTTTTATCTTAAAGTCTAAAATGCATTAATTTTGTCGTTTAGTGAAAAACTCATTTTAGAGGGAATTATAACCTTATATATTACTGCTCAGAGGAAAGCCAGGGGTTTAAAAGAACATGCAGATAAATGTTCTGTAACTATCCACAAATATTTCAATATTTCATCCAGAAGAGAGTAAAAGAAAGCTGAACTAATTCACGAGATTTTGGTTTACTGAAATTTCATGTTTCAGAGACTATGCAAGGAAGGGAAAACCCTTGATGATTTATTTTTAACCTTCTAGGTGTACAATTCTTGGTGTAATGTTTTAAGTAGAAAAAGATACCCATTTGAAACATCTGCCCACCTCAATATCTGAAAAGCAAAGCCTATTAATCAACCTGAAGTTTGACATGGCAGCTTTGGAATTTCCCACTGGCTGCAATGGGGTCAAGATCAATGACTTTCCCTGACTTTGTAGCTCTTTCAAAACTTGATCTCCATCTGCTCTTATCTCTTATTTTACCAGAGGCCATTATGCCTTAATTCCCAGCAGACTATGACTGAAAATGTTCTGGATTTTGGTATCTTTATGTAATGTGGCACCTTTTCCCTCATCTTACTGGGTTGCTCTAAGCTTTTATATTTTCTAGTAGCATTACAAAGAATCATACCATTTTATCCAAATCTGTTTCACTTTACCTCTAACTGAAACATTTCATAAATGTGCCAGGTCAAATTAATGGCTATGTATTCAATGTTTTAAGTTAAGGGCTATCCTAGTTTATTTTTACATTGCTATAAAGAGCTACCTGAGACTGAGTAGTTTATTGAAAAATTGGCCCACAGCTTCATAGGCTGTATAGAAAGCATGACCTGGGAAACCTCAGGAAACTTACAATTACAGATGAAGGTGAAGGGAAGGCAAGCCCATTTTTACATGGTGACAGGAGAGAGACAGCAGAGGAGGAAGTGTTATAAACTTTCAAAAATCAGATCTCATGAGAATTCACTCACTATCACAAGAACAGCAAAGGGGAAATCCACCCCCATGATCCAGTCACTTCCCACCAGGCCGCTCCCCCAGTACTGGGGATTACAATCCAACATGAGATTTGGGTGGGGACACAGAGCCTAACCATATTAAGTCATGCAAATCAATTTTGCCACTTAAAGAATACATATGTAGGTATAACTATGTAGTCTAAATTTCTCTAAATCTTATTTTATCAACACCCTGTTTATCTCTGTTAGAAACTAAAGTAATTGGTTTTACAAAACCCCTTCATATTTTACTCATTGGCATGAGTTTCAGTTACAACAATTTTGCTGTGTTCAATTAATGTCTTTTAAGAATTTAGCATTTATAATGCTTGAGGACTGCAGCATGAGACAATAATACAAAAGAGTAATAGCAGAGAAGTACATAATTTTATTTGATTGTTTTGCTTTCCCAAACTGAAAAGCTCTACATTTGGCCAGAATCATTTAAATTTGGGATTTCTACCATAATAATATGCTGGTCATGGTTTAGCTAGTCAAGAGCTTGACAGCAGGCTTTGTTAAAAGGTCAGAATTTCAGCAAGTAGTTAACATTTTTGTCTACATTTTCATGTCTTTTATTTATTTTCTTCTTATTCTAAACCATCTGTTTTTCTAGCAGAAGCCAAGAGGATAAATAAGATTATTTTACCGAATGACAACCCCCAAATGTCATGAAATTGCAGAATTGTATTAATACTGCAAACCTAAGAACTTGGGGTATAAGAAAATAACAAGATAACTAGAAAACATGGAGAAGTTTGAAACATAGTATCAGAAGATCTGTCTTAAATTACTAAAACTCAAGGTACATATCAGGGCTGTTAAAGCATAAATAACCTCATTGTTCAATAAAAGTGACAGTGAGGACCATCCTGGTCAACATGGTGAAACCCCGTCTCTACTCAAAATTACAAAAAATTAGCTGGGCACAGTGGCACGTGCCCGTAATCCCAGCTACTCAGGAGGCTAAGGCAGGACAATTGCCTGAACCCAGGGGATGGAGGTCGCGGTGAGCCGAGATTGCGCCATTGCACTCCAGCCTGGGTAACAAGAGCGAAACTCCGTCTCAAAAAAAAAAAAAAAAAAAAAAAAAAAGTGACAGTGAGGTGCTTTCTCTACAGTGAAGTGTGACCTCAGCTTCCTAGTCAATAATCTAGTCTACATTAACTAGAAGCAATATCCAGCTACACTTTGGAAATGTATTAGGTATCTTTACCAGATTTTGAAGTCACAAAATTCTATTTGCTAATGTGGAAAACAGGATTTATGAATGTAAGACTTCATCGGTTTAAACAGAGTTGAATATTTTGACTAAGATTTCCATTTCTGAGGCCCATATGATTTAGTATTGGGCCTGGGCCAACAAGGTAACACACACTTGGCTCACAGCAAAGACTGATGTATGTCACACATTGGCTTTCACAGAAAGGCTCTTCCAGCAGAACACATAGCATGGCACACAATTCAACTTTCTGTGCCTCTTTTTCGTCTTTCTTAAAAAATGGTCTGGTTCTTTGTGCACGTGTGTGTTTGTTTCCCTAATGTGCAAGGGCATCCTGTAACTGTGCAGTTCTGCGAAGCTCTGCTTGTGTACCAATGACAGCAAAAGTTTACTTAGATTCAGGGCTGGTTGTCCAAGACTTGCTTTTTTTTCTAATGGAAGACAAGTAAGGTTATTTTTCTAAGTAACTTGAACTTCTCATCAAAAGCTGCTTATTTATTGTGCTTCATGTGCTAATCTGTTATGTATTGGGTAGATTTGCATTTCCTTAGTAACAAACCTATTTATTTACTGGAAATGAAAATATTTTCTTTTTGGTTTAAAATATTTACTTCCATTATCTTTCAAAAGTCATTACATCTTTTCAAGAATTATCTGGTTCCCATATCAATGAAGTACATGACCAGTTTCCCAGCAGATTAACCAAATTAGATCACTTCATTAAAATAATGCAATAAAATAAGTATATCTTAAGCTCATATGGTTTGATTGATAGATATATATTACAAATATAGGCATATAGTAATTTAAGGCTTTTATTTACAAGAAGGACATCTTCCTGGTCATTATCTTGCAAAAGTAAATCAAAAATTATAAATATTTTACTTCAGAAACCTCTTCACTGCATCTTTCTTTAGTAACCAACAGACTGTGTAAGATAAATGCCACATCCTATTTAATAATCATTTTTAAATAGATATTATGTTTAATTTTTGTATGATGCTGTTCTTAATTTAGATAAATGTAATGGTGGTAGTATGATAATTTAATTTTCAGGCTATAAAACTATCAATTGTTAATAAAATTTGAATTTGAATTTGTGGTACTACTTTCTTTAGATTTATTATTATATTAATTATATTAGTATAAAATTCATAGTGGTTGAGAAAAATGAACATGTTGAAGTTTAATTATAGCTTTTTTAATTATAACTTCAATTTTCTTAAATATAGAAATCATCAGATTATAAAAAAAAATTTAGAGGGTTTTATGTTAATTTTTAGTTTCTAATATACAATATGGGTCATATTTTTGTTGAAATGGTAGTTTTGAAGGTTTAAC
This sequence comes from Callithrix jacchus, assembly GCF_049354715.1. Classification (NCBI taxonomy): domain Eukaryota; kingdom Metazoa; phylum Chordata; class Mammalia; order Primates; family Cebidae; genus Callithrix; species Callithrix jacchus. The sequence continues at coordinate 11,782,822 of NC_133522.1, read as the reverse complement.
ATTCTTTCTCATAAATTACTTACTTGAACACAAAAAGAGAAACTTTCTCATTCTCAAAAATACATCTAAATGAGAATATTTTAATAAAAAACTCAGCATGACATTATTATTGCTATGGGATAATGTTTTTGCCACTATCTTATAGATAACAACTTGCCCTTCTTACCTTTTTTCTGCCATCCATTTTATTGGCTAACTTGAAGTTACTATATACACTCTATTTAAAGCTGGAGAAACTATTCTTAATTATCATTATTAGAAAACCAGATTTTAAAGGGAACGGCAATACTTTACCATCTGCAAATCTACTCTAGCTGTGAAAATATATCTGTGGATAACACTACTATAGAGTATTTCAATTATCTCAGGAGATAGGTTTTGGTCAACGGAGATCTGTTTATTCAGTCTCAGACACTTTAAATTAGTTCAGAATATATACAGTTACTCTACATAAAATATTATAGAAAACAAAATTCAATGTGAAAGAAAGTTCTATTTTAAGAGATGTTAGTATGATGCAAATTAATTGACTACAATGTGTGAATTAAAAGTATCTGACGATGAGAATAATAGAATTGATTATAAAATGCCCAGCAGAGCAGTAAAATACATCATGTTGCTATGAAGATAAAGACAAAACAAGCAAAGTCTGCAGAGATGGGAATAGATAAACATGTAACACTGACTTCTTGGAGCAATTAAGGATGTGGAGAGTTCCACTGAAAACAACCATACTTATTCTGTGCTTGCCATGGTACCCTTGGCTCTGTGTTTCCTGGCAACACAGTCTTTTGAGAATCCTGTTGGGTACAAAACTGGTGTTAAGCAATCTTCCATGACTAACAACCTGGCTCTGTTTCTTGTAGATGGGCTAAAAGAAAAGCTAAACCCACACACTTGCCCACAAAACTAGAAATTGAAAGTTGTCATTTTTTTTCTTGCTGTTGCTATTTGTGACATATACAAAGTAAATACTTCTGAACGAATAAAGAAAAAAACGTTTTGTGTGTGTGTATGTGTGTGTGCCTGTGTGGAGGAAAAGTAATTATCACATGAAAGGCATACATTATAAATGTGAATGTTTGTGATAAGTGTCCAGTGTACTTAAGTTGTGCATAAAATATTAATTTAAAGTTTACTATTATAGTAACTGCTATGGTCTGAATATTCCTCTCCCCAAATTTCATATATTGAAATCCAAAACATCCAAGTGATAGACTCAATGAGAACACACCATCTATGAGCCAAGAAACAGGTTTTCGCCAGACATTGAATCTGCCTGTACCTTGATCCTGGACTTCACAGCCCCTAGAACTATAAAAAATGAATTTCTGTTGTTTCAAAGCTGTCCAGTATATGATAAATTGTTCTATGAGCCAGAATACACTAAAAGCAACTAAATATGCACTTATACATTAGTGTCACAAGGGCAACATATTAAAAGACAAGTATTTGTTTTTAAAAGCTTTATTATAATATTTAATAAATATATGCCTAATGAATACATCAGCATTACATATTTTTTTCACTAAGATTTGCATTTGTGCAAAAGCATTTAACATCAATTTAATTTTTGCATGTAAATTTTCAATAAAATTAAAATCATGAAAAATGATATTTATGGATGGCTTCCTGAAGTCTGCACAGTTCATCTTAAATGAATTTTATAATTTTATATATACAGAAACGAAGATTTCTCATATCTATGTCGTCTGTTTTTGAAAAATTCAATATATGACTATTACTTTTGCATTATTCCCTGAATTGGTACTCAGTGTCACTATAGCATTTGAGCATAGAAATCATGGTTATATTTGTAGTAAGAATAATTTCGCAACAATTACAGGTGGGAGCAGTATGAACTATTTATGAAGATGAAGAAGAGACCCCTCATCACTCTTTAATTCTCAGAAAGCCATGTTTATTCCAATCAAATGGATAGATACTATGAATCCTTTGGTCAACCATGAAACATTCTATAATGTTACCTCCGTTCTGACCAGTTAGGAGCTCAAGGAAAAATGTGGGCCTTATTTCAATGACATAGTACTTAGGGTATGCATGTTTAACAAACTAATCACATGGCGCTCTCTCTCTCTCTCTCTCTCTCTCTCTCTCTCTCTCTCTCTCTCTCTCTCTCTCTCTCTCTCTCTCTCTCTCTCATCTTGTTCTGTCACCCAGACTGGAGTGTACCAGTGTGATCTCATCTCACTGCAGCCTTAGCCTCCTGGGTTCAGGTTCAATGAATTCTCCTGCCTCAGCCTACCAAATAGCTGGAACTACAGGTACGGGCCAGCATGCCCAGCTACTTTTTGTATTTTTAGTATAGATGGGGCTTGCATTTGGTCAGCCTGGTCTGTAACTCCTGATCCCAGGTGATTTGCCAGCCTCAGTCTTCCAAAGTGCTGGGATCACAGGCTTGAGCCACCACACCTGGGCCACATTGACTTTCTTAATATATTTCTGTCTCTGCATCTCTGCATCTCTGGTAGGTACCTCAGATTCTTTACCAGAATGACACATAATATAAATAATAAATAAATACATATATAAATATATTTTAGACAGTAAGTTTTCAGTAAATATTGAATTGAATCAATGAGCAGGTTTCTAAAATTATCTATGGTGTCTTAAAGGGTAAATTTACTCACTAAAGAATTTGAAGACAAAAAGACCTTCAGATTAAGACGCACTGGAAAAAAAGTGCACTCAATAGATTTTTTTTCCTTACCCTTCCATGCGATATTATTTATATAAAAATCACTTTATACATTTTAAAACTTCCAGTTATTCAAAAACAAAATAATCTGTAGATAATATGTATATTATACAAATTTAGGGGAAAGATAAATGTAGTTTACAAAGCAGCTAGCAATCCAATTTGGGCTCACTCAATGCTATAATTCTTAGAGAGTATTTCACGTTCCCATTTACATTGTTATGTTGCAGTTAGGGAACTTTGCATAAGCAAATGATCTAGTATAGTAAAAAGAAAGAAACATTTGCTGGATTTCTGCTGTTTTGAATTCTTTCTGCCTGTTTGTATCTGTTTATTATCTCAATAATAGGGCTTAATCAATCATCTCAAAACACCATGGGTTAATGAAAAGAGGAAAAGATTGCTCTCATTCATGAATTTGTTGTCTGTACAGTTGGCTCATTCTGGCTGGGGTTATCTGTGGTCAATCTAACCTGCAGCTTGAGTCCAGGTCTCCACACGTCTCTCATGTTTCTTGGACAAACAGGCTGGTAAGCGTAGCTCTTTGTCCTTCCCATGTAATGGAAAAAAGCTCAAGATGATAAGCCCAATCATGCATGTAGACATCAAGTCTACCCAAAGTTCATGTTGATATATTATGTAAATATATCTTACATATGTTAAGTACATGTATATATATTTTATATTAACATTATATGGCTGGCTGGGTGAGAACTTAAGCTATCTTTATGGTAATAGAAATTTGTAATTTTTAAATGTTAAATATTTAATCTTTTGCCTTATGATTTTTTGCTTTTATATGCAAAGGTTGTCTCATGAAATATCCATATTTTCCTCTAATTATTTTATTATGTCATTTATTTTGGCACTTCTACAGCAGGAATGCCTTGAACATGTGTGTCATTGTAAGTCGTAATGTGATTTTGTAATATAGTTTTGAGCAATGTCAACTGACTGTGATATTGTTACAACTGTAAAAAAAATATATGGTGGTCTAGACAAAAAAAAAAAAAAAAAAAAGAAAAAACTCTTGAGAACAGTTTATACTGAATGTTCTTGAGCTCATCTTATTCCAGAGTCTTTATTTCTGTCAAAGTTCACTGATTACACAACCACCTAATAAAATCATACGACTATCACCAAAGTCATACGACTTCCCACCAAAGATGGGAAAGTACCCTCTTATCCTAATGAGAGAAATAGCAAACTCATGTGGCAAACAATACAGATAAATGGCCGGGCGCGGTGGCTCAAGCCTGTAATCCCAGCACTTTGGGAGGCCGAGGTGGGTGGATCACGAGGTCGAGAGATCGAGACCATCCTGGTCAACATGGTGAAACCCCGTCTCTACTAAAAATACAAAAATTAGCTGGGCATGGTGGTGCATGCCTGTAATCCCAGCTACTCGGAAGGCTGAGGCAGGAGAATTGCCTGAACCCGGGAGGCGGAGGTTGCGGTGAGCTGAGATCACATCATTGTGCCCCAGCCTGGGTAATAAGAGCGAAACTCTGTCTCAAAAAAAAAAAAAAAGAATACAGATAAATGAGAATTGAAGACTTGGGGTTAATACTATTGTTTTCCAGTGCCTTCTCCATTCATCACATTTAGTCACATCTCTCTCTTTCCCACACACAAAATACCTCCACCTCTTTCTCAAGTGCCCTCAGAGTTGTCATTCAATTATAATATTGGTGTCCAAGATACCAGGATGACTCAAAGTCCAGAATCCCATGACCAACACCAAGTGTGCACTCAAGTCCAAATTAAGGTAACACTGAAAACCACATTACACTAGATGTCAAATGCCTATGCATTTTTCCTTCAATACCAAAAGCAGGAAGGCAGAAGATTCTATTTGACTTTTAATGTTCAGAGCCAAGTAGAATAAAATCTTCAGAAGTACTGTTTTATGATACATGGTTTAGAGTATCTACTCACCAAAGCGTATTGAGTGATGTATTAGAGACATGTTAATACACATTTATTGGGTTTCAGTCAAGTTATTGAGTACATTGAAATGTAGTTTGAAGATAAAATTAATTCTGTTACAGTTAATATAACTCTAAGAGTTTTATATGAAAGGTGGGGGACAGGAAGAAAGATTTGTCAGTCATCAGACTGGGGATTTTTCTATTGGATATTTTTATGTCTTTCCTTCAGAAAAAAAGAAAAGACAAATGGACATCTAGAGGAATTAAAAAATATTTAAGTATGAAATATATATTACATTTGAGAGAGCTTTGTCCTGAGTAGCATGACCTAGCTCAGGAGAATGAGTCTGACTGAACAAACTTGCCTTGCTAAGGTAAAGATTGGGTATGAATAATCAGATTTTATGACTGTGCATAAGGAGAAAATAACTGTTTAAGTAGCATTTTAAAGGAATACATGTCAGCAAGGATCCTGTCCAAAATTGGGGACAGGATTGCATTCCTGAGAGGGAGGGCAAGGGTTATTTTAGGGGACCCAAAATCTGTTTGAGCCTATACTAATGTAGCTTTTGTATTCCCATCTGTTCTCTTAGGAAACTATCCTGAAAAACGATCCCAAGTGCTTTGGATTTCCTCAGATTAGTCTTAGTGGGTCCTCAGTGGAGGTTGATTTTTGCCTAAAATGATCATTCCCATTTTAATTTGCTAAGAGGCACATAGCAAATTCATCCTGGCGTTCTTATTATGAATCTTCACAAAGTTCCCTGTCCTTATTTATGGCAGATAAATACTTTTCCAGGGAGCAAAACATAAACGTGGAAAATTATCTTTATTACCCTTCTACCACCCTTTTATTTTCTTTTGGCTGAGAAGCTGTTTGCCCAGACCTACGGATCTCTTCTTTTTGACCTCTGCTTGTATCTCACCTTCTCTTTTTACAGAATAGGGCACTCTCCTCTCATCACCACCTTCTATTCCTTTGCCTTCATTTGTTTTTGTTTTTTTTTTTAGTGCAGTTCTCCCACCTGGCAGAAGGCCTATTTCCTGTTTATGGTATATGTCCCCACTTAGGCCTAAGCTTCATAAAAACGAAGCGTTTGTCTGCTTTGATTAATGGCTGTTCCTCAGTGACAGCAGTGTCTGCCCTTTTCGAACAAGTGAGTAAACTTTCTCCTTTCCTCTGTACAGAGGGTATATCTGAAATCTATGCTGAGAGATTCCATGTATTAAGCCTGAGCTATTATTTGTTCAGAGAGTACTTGCACAGTACCATGTGCATTTTGTTGGAATTCCAAATGATTATCAACAGCAATAATGTTTTAATACCTAAAGAAGAGCCTTAAATGGTGGGATTTCAAGAGAAAGAGAAAAATACATTTTGAATATGTTGGTGCTAAGTAAAGTTCTTCCTTTTTTGTGTAACTACATAGTGATAACTTGGGTAACTATGTAAAGAGAGGACAGTATCAGTTGTTTTAACTAGTATAATCCACCAAGTTATCTGATAAAGATATAAATGCTTATTCTTCTTGAGATTAAATTACCAGTAATGCAAGTAAAGAAAGGTGAGCTCGCCAACACCTATGTCAACACCTTATACTGTGCCTTTGAAATTATTGTGTGGCCATTCATTTTTAACATAATCATAAAAGTTAAGATTGATTAGTAAGCAAAGATAAAAATTATTTTTACATAATTGGATTACAATTAGAAGCCAATTAACTCTCTGATTATAATGAGACATCTGAGAATATATTAAATTATCTTATTAACTGACCTCTTATTTATTATGAAACAGATATGTAAAATTAAATGTTTAGAATCAATATACAATTATAAGAGAAATGTGTGTGTTTGAGTTTAGTTGCATTTAAGCTTTTGTAATTAGTTTAACTTGGAATATATACATGCATATATACACACATATATATAGGTGACTAGGTAAAATAATTTTCATCAAATCTCTGATTATTTATATGGGTTGCTTTAATTTTATTAGCAAAACATACCAGAAAATGCCACATACACTTATAATACAATTTTCCAGTTATAATAAACTCATAATATTTTAGGTGAAAAATAATAATCTTATTTATACATACATATTATAATATACAATGTGAAGGTCTACCAAAAATATCCATGACCGAGGTGTAATATACTAGCATATTAACACATTAAAGTAACTATTATTTTAAGTCACTACATTTGTGGTAATTACAGTATCAAGGGAATATTCACATATATATATATATACACACACACACATATACACACACACACACACACACACACACAGTATAAATATATTTTACAGTATCCTGGAAAAGATATAGTTAGATAAAGGAAATAGGGATAGCCAATGGGCAGGAATTGCTATTTTTTTTAAAAGAATAATAATGAAAAGAAGTAATGATTAAAAAGTTATTTGGCAAAGTGAGATTTGAGTATCATCTGGACTGAAGGTAAAGGGTAAGCCTTGAGCAGATCTGGGACAAAGGCATTTCAGGTGATGGACTTGAGATGAGGGAGGACCAGCCAGGAGCAAGTGAGCCTGGAACAGAGTAAGCCAAACACACAGTGGTAGGAAACAAAATTGGAGTGAAAAACAGGGTAAGTTTCTCATTATATGCTTTTTTCTTAAACATAAACTTGTAGAATACAATTAAAAGGACATACTACAAACACAAATTAAAAACAAACACAGAAGACTTACAAAATGGAAGCACAACATTAAAATATAAGTCAACGTACAAAATCAAATTTTTATAAATAGCAGAACAAACAGAGAGAAGAAAAGATCTATAGCAACGATATTTTGTTTATGAAAATTGCATGGACAAGAAAGAATAGTTTTTGAACCAGTCTTGGTCCAGGAATTTGATTCTGAATTGTTCTGATATCTATGGACCATTTAAAAATTTCTTTTTTCCTGAAAGCAACTGGAAGCCACTGTAAGGCCTCCAGTGTTGTTTCTGAGTTTACATTTTAGAAGTAATATTCTGACTACTCTGTGGAGAATAAATCATAGGGGCAGATCTGAACGCAGTCAAAGCACCAAGGAGGTTATTAAAATAATTCAAAGAAAGAGTGACAGATGTATTAACTAGGGGTCACAGGGGTAAGACATGTTGAAATTCTGAACAAACACTGAAGATAAGGCCAACGGAATTTACAGGTGACCTTTGTTTAAGATAGAAAATATGGAGTAAAATTAAAGATATATAACGGGGCTGGGCGGGGTGGCTTATGCCAGTAATCTCACCACTTTGGGAGGCTGAGGTAGGTGGATCACGAGGTCAAGAGATGGAGACCATTCTGACCAACATGGTGAAATCCCTTCTCTACTAAAAATACAAAAATTAGTTGGGTGTGGTGGTGCATGCCTGTAATTGCAGCTACTTGGGAGGCTGAGGGAGGAGAATTGCTTAAACCCGCGAGGCGGAGGTTTCAGTGAGCCAACATCGTGCCACTGAACTCCAGCCTGAGCGAAAGAGCAAGACTCCATCTCAAAATAAATAAATAAATAAAGTTTTTGAGATCTGAGGTCTGAGCATGCTGAAATATGCAGCTACCATTTCCTTAGGAAAATTGGAGGTAGAGTAGATTGAGGGGTAAGATGAGTCAAGAGTTTAATTTTAATGTTTAAAATAGTATTACATTTTTATTGCTCTTTAAAAAATTATTGAAAATTCATAACACCAATATTTCATTACCTCACAGTTTGGGCAAGTCAGAAGTCTGGGCTTGACTTAGTAGGAATCTCTGCTCAGGGTCTCACAGGGCAGAAATCAAGGAGTCAACCACACTGAGGTCTCATCTGGAGCTCAGTGTCTTTAAAAGTTTATCCAGGTTGTTGGCAGGATTCTATTCCTTGAAGTTATAGAAATGAGTTCATGCTTTCTGGCTGGCTGTTAATCAGAGATTGTTCTCAGCTCCTGTAGGCCACATGCTGTTGTTCCATGCGGGTGTTCCTCTCTATAACATAACAGTTCTTTGTTCAAAGCCAGCTGGAGATTCCCTCTAGTCAACTACCAAGGAATTCTCTGTAAAGTAACATAATCGTGAAGAGACTATCCTAGCACCTTGATAACATGACATAACCTAATCAAGGGAGAAACCAATCTATTATGCTGGCAAGTACCTATAGAGTCATGGGGAGAGAATTATCTATGGCATATACACTGGGGACTGGAAATTTTGGGGATCATTTCAGAATTTCATATACCACACTTATTTAATATCTGAGTGGAGCCATCAGGTAAACTGTAAAATATAGAAGCCTGGAATTTAGAGAAGGGTCTGTGTTGGAGGTTCACGTTTGAACCTTTGTTGGTTATTCGATACTTACATCCTCTTCTCCCCATACACATTCTCATTTTTGCTGTCTTAATCTATGTCACACGAGACAACATTTATAGAAAATATGTTCTGGGTTTCTTTACCCTCGGATTCCAACCTTTCTTCAACCAATGGAAAGCAACAGTTTTTCAAATGTCAGAGAACTTGATATGTCTCTCAAGTTGACTTCCAAGCCTTTATTGCCAAAGCTCCTTTTGGGTTAGTCCTCTTCCGTAATTACGACACCACCTTTGTGAAAAGTGTAACAGTGAGAAAGTAACTACAGTGAGAGATTTAAAATAACAAACTCCATCTTGCCTTCAATCTTCAAACATCCCTTGGTCATTCCTAGGTGTAGACTGAACTAACTTTGGGAGGAATTTAGTTTATAGTTCAACTTTAAAACAAAGATCATAAGTGCCCCTCCCAGAAACAAATCCCCTCCTTGCTTGGGGACAAGACCTCCTTTGTAAAACTAACAAATCAGTCACAACATTAGAAATTATGGCTCAGGAGTCATTCAACCAGAGGCCACAAGATTCCTAACTTCACCCATTGCTCCTATGAATAACGTTACCATTGTAAGAGCTGAGATTGCTTTTTGAGGTCTTTTTCAGAACCTGCATGCATAAAGTTACCTGGCACCACCCGGACCAGTAAACTGGCTCATCTGATCTTGTGGTCCCCATGCAGAAATTGACTCAGAACAAGAGAACAGCTTCAACTCCCAATGATTTCATCCCCAATGCTACTGATCAGCACTATCCATTCCCTAGCCCCTGCCTGCCAAAGAGTATTTTTCAAACCCTAGCCTAAATTAGTTCAACCATTCTGGAAGACAGTGTGGCAATTCTTCAGTGACCGAAAGACAGAAATACTGTACAACTCAGCAATCCCATTACTGAGTATATACCCAAAGCAATGTAAGTCATTCTATTATGAAGACATATGCATGTGTATGTTCCCTGCAGGGCTATTCACAATAGAAAAGACATGGAATCAACCTAAATCCCAATCAGTGATAGACTGGATAAAGAAAATGTGACACACACACACACACACACACACACACACACACACACCCCGTGGAATACTATGCAGCCATAAAAAGGGAGCTGGAGGGGCCATTATTCTTATCAAACTAATGCAGGAACAGAGAAACAAATAGCACATGTTCTTGCTTATAAGTGGAAGTGAAATGTTGAGAACACATGGATACATAGAGGGGAATAACACATGGACACATAGAGGGGAATAACACACTGGGGCCTATTGGAGGGTGGAGGGTGGGAGGGGCGGGTGAGGATTAGGAAAATAATGAGTAGATAGTAGGCTTAACATCTGGGTGATGAAATAATCTATATAAATAATCCTTGTGATACATTTACCTATGCAACAAACGTGCATATGTACCCCTGCTGGTGTTACTCCTACTTATGTAGCAGACCTGCACAGGAACTTAAAAGATGAAAAAAAAAAAAAAAGAAAAAAAAAACACCCTAGCCTTCAAATTTTCAGGGAGGCAGATTTGAGTAAAAATTAAAGTTTGATCTCCCATTTAGGATGTTCTGCATGTATTAAACTCATTCTCTATTGCAATTCCCTTGTCTTGATAAATTAGTGCTATCTGAGCAGTGGGCAAGAACCCACTGGGGCGGTTACAGTTAGAATTTTTCCAAGGATTTGATAACACTATTGCTTCCCATTGCCCTTTGAGCCTAGGGTTAGCAACAGCTTTCCACCTCACTGGTGTTAGTTCCTGCCTGCTTCCCCATTCCCTTATCAGTTGATACATTCTCTTCACCACTTGATAAATAGTCTTTTGTTAAACTTTCTTTTGCTATCCTATGGAATCTGCCATCTCCCTTGATAATACTCTTAGTGGCACAGATATCAACAAACAGAGGAAAAAGAAAATAACTGGCTGAAATCATTTAACTCACTGAATTAAATGGAAGAAACAACACAGTTCTTATGTGAGCATGTCTCACATAAGGCTGGTATGTTAAAGCTGGATTTATTACTAGGTAGCAACACTTTCTAAAAAGCCTTACCCTAGGTCAATGCAAAGATTGTATCATATCTGTGATACAAAATAAATACATTCTAAACCCAGCTGAAGGACAGAGAAGTCACGCTATGAAAGGCTTAAAAATTCTTCATGGCCGGGTGCGGTGGCTCACGCCTATAATCCCGGCACTTTGGGAGGCCGACGCAGGTGGATCACAAGGTCAAGAGATCGAGACCATTCTGGTCAACAAGGTGAAACACCGTCTCTACTAAAAATACAAAAGTTAGCTGGGCATGGTGGCGCATGCCTGTAATCCCAGCTACTCGGGAGGCTGAGGCAGGAGAATTGCCTGAACCCAGGAGGTGGAGGTTGCGGTGAGTCGAGATGGCGCCATTGCACTCCAGCCTGGGTAACAAGAGCGAAACTCCATCTCAAAATAAATAAATAAATAAATAAATTCTTCATATTAGTAAATCGTATACATCTTTAGAACAGATATTGGGTTAAAGTGTGTTAGATGAGGAAAACATATAGAGATGAGCCCCCAGAAGACACAAGAACACATATTCAAGGAGAAGGGCAAAAGAGAAAGTGACAGTAGCAGTATATAAAACGTGTGTTTTTATGACCAGTCCTCAGACTGGCAATCATGTAAAAGTGCACTGAGATTTAAAGGGTACTCTCAACAAACCCTAAATCACTTTGAATAAGATCCCATTCAAGTTGCTGTCTTAGTATCAATATGGCAATATCTAGAATAACATAGTAATTCACAACCTAACAAATTGAATTTTAATTTCAACCAAAACAAATGTTTCCCAACTTCTGCAAGAATATTCCCAGACACTTGAGAGAAGAGAGCTTTAATAACACTATCGTGCAAGGAGAATGGTGTAACTAGATCAGTTCAACATGGTGGTTATAAGAGAGTGGAATTGTTGTGAATTCCAAGATCCCCATGTAATCTCTGTGCAGATTTATTGCTTGATATCTATGAGCCTTTAGTTATGCAAAATAAAAATAATATTATCTCAATATTCTGTTGTGAAGATTATATAAGTTCAAGTATGTCAAGTGTTAGGTACATGTTAGACATTCAACAATATTTTTTCTTCCTCAGTTTTTTTACTTAAAATCGTAACAAATAAAACTCAAACTAAACTCGATACAAAAAAATTAGTCTTAGATATTTGTGATAATTTCTGCTTGCAATATATTCTATACAATATACAATTTTATAGCAATAATATACATAACCTTTTGTATAAATGTTTTATTTGAAAAGGATATTAGAAGCATGTGCCTTGGGTCAGCACTGTGATATTAAGAAAACAAAAAGCACTTGATACTAATTTAAATTTAGAATAATATTTTTACCAGTTGACATTTCAGGCTTTAGTAAGAACTGAAATGGATTCACTTTTTTTGGGTTGCAGGTAGCATGTATGGGATCACAGATCAGAATAGAAATCACAGTGAACCCAATGGCAGCTACTACAGTCGTGGCACAGAAGCTGTTAAATCCATTCTACTCCCCAAATGCTTCATGTTACCTCCAAACATTTTTTCAGACTACAAATAATCAGAATAAACCTATGGGCAAATTTTGTTAACTTTTTAAAAATTATACTTTGAGTTCTGGGGTGCAAGTGCAGAATGTGCAGGTTTGTTACATAGGTGCACACTTGCCATGGTGGTTTGCTGCACCTATCAACCTGTGATCTATATTAGGTATTTCTCCCAATGATATCCCTGCCCCCAATGCCACCCCCCCACAGGCCCCAGTGTATGATGTTGCCCACCCCCCACCCCGTGTCCATGTGTTCTCATTGTTCAAGTCTCACTAATGAGTGACAACATTTTATAATGTAGAATTAGAGCCTTCTGAAAATTCTTTAATGTGTCTCCTCTACACACATTAAGTACTGGTATAGAAAAATTACTAGTGTACAAACATACTCCTTTAGGAAAATTAGTGTCATTGATGGCAATTCTGAGCACAGAAAGTGCTGCCCTACAGTAAGAAAGGCTATTTTCTTTGTTCACTTTTCTTTTCCATATCACTGAGTAAACCAATACAATAGAAAGACACAATGTATTCACAGCTTCTAAGGGTTGAAAGTTAAAGTGTCCAGGATCATCACAAATGTTTTATCATTCTGTCACATTCTAAATGCTGTCATATGGCCTAAGTTTATTTTTTTAATACAAATTGGGTCTTAATTTTCCTGTAGTTTGAAATAGGAGCAAAATAAACTTCTACTGGTCTTTTGAAAGTCACTCTGGCCTTTTCCCAGGGATTTTGCCTTCTGTGCTGTGAATTGTTTTCCCCAACAATGATAGAAATGCCCCTTTCCCTCAGAGATGGAGAAGACAAGCAGTTGCTCACTAAGTGTAAGAGACCCGACCAAGACTGAGCCAAATTTAGGAAATAATACTGAGAAATAGGGAGCTTAATGAAGGATAGAAAATCCTGACTTCCTTTTGCCTGGGGCTGGGTCCTCCAGAGGCTTGAATAAATATACAGAAAGATGTAGGAAAAAAAGTGCAGGAATTGAATAAAGATAATGCATTCATAAGTAAATCATCTGGATATAAAACTGTCACCTTTTTATTTGCATAGCTGTATATTACCAGAAAATTAGTTAGAGTAATTTCTCACTCATATGTTTATCTAACCTTAAATATAATCTGTGAAACTGGGAAAAGTACATGTGTATACATACATAAAGTTAGTTTTATTATCTAATTATTGAATACCACACTGCACAGGCTAAATAATATACAAGAAAGTAATTTATCTTTTCATTATACTTTAGACTAAAATATATTGATATATGTATATCTACATATCTGTATCTGTATCTAACTCTGTCCTCTCTAGCCTCTCCTCCTTCCCTGGACCCACAGCATTTGTATTTGTCCTGCCTGCTCACACACACTGCTCATGAAATCTGTGGAATAAATTCCCTCAAATATGTCTGATCTCTGGTTGTCTTTTGTAATTATAACCTAAGAGGAAAGTTAGCCTAGTTATTTTTTTCAGTGAATATCAATTCCTTTGTTAAATTTCCTGTAATTATTAAAAATGAAATCAGTATCTATACTAACATCTGGGAGATTATTAATAATTATGTGTATGTACTTTACATTCCCTAAACTTTTATTAGAAACTCTTTGAATCATTAGGCTAGACACCGCAAATAATAAATTTATCTCACATTTTAGAGTCTCTGAGAATAGTTAAGAATCCAGGTCTTAGCCAGAATTTTGTCTTTTTGTGTTCAGAAATTTCTGCCTTGAAGTAAGGAAAATAGTCTGAGTTTCTTTTTTTTTGTCATTACACTGGATTTTTATTCCCTAACAAAGACGTGCTCTCACCTGTCAGTTTTTCACTTGAAGTGCCCTAAGTGAGGAATGAGAGTGCCCTAAGTGTAACATAAGTTCAATTTCTGTCACTTTACACAGGCCTTTCTTGGGCATAGTCTATTTGTACTTCTACCCATAAAAACTTACCAGAAAGGGTAGCTTAGAGTAGGTATTCTTTCCTAAGGGAAACTAACAGAATCCATGGCAAATATGTTGCTTTATCTGTCTTCTGGGCTAAAGAACTTCCATTTCTCTTGTTCCCAATGGCTGTAGCAAAACCATATCTCAATCTTTTCTTTCTGATGAAGCTGTCATTTGGAATTGTTTTCAAGATTGCTGGATTTTAAACCTGATTCATTGCCAAGGTTGGCTTCTGGCTACAAAATTATAGATCCTAGAGCTAAATGTCGAGGGAACCTGAGAACAAAAACACAGAGATATAATCATTAAGAACATATATTTAGAACATTTTACTTTCTTGTTTTATAAATATTTAACATGAGATTATCTTAATATATTTATTTAGTACACTGTATATTTAAATTATTTTATTTATTTATTTATTTTTTTTTTTTAATTTTTATTTATTTATTTATTTATTTTTTTAAATTGGATTATAGGTTTTGGGGTACATGAGCAGAGCATGCAAGACAGTTGCGTAGGTACACACATGGCAGTGTGCTTTGCTTTTCTTCTCCCCTTCACCCACATTTGGCATTTCTCCCCAGGCTATCCCTCCCCACCTCCCCCTCCCACTGGCCCTCCCCTTTTTCCCCCAATAGACCCCAGTGTTTAGTACTCCCCTTTCTGTGTCCATGTGTTCTCATTTTTCATCACCCACCTATGAGTGAGAATATGCGGTGTTTCATTTTCTGTTCTTGTGTCAGTTTGCTGAGGATGATGTTTTCCAGATTCATCCATGTCCCTACAAACGACACGAACTCATCATTTCTGATTGCTGCATAATATTCCATGGTGTATATGTGCCACATTTTTCCAATCCAGTCTATTATCAATGGGCATTTGGGTTGATTCCAGGTCTTTGCTATTGTAAACAGTGCTGCAATGAACATTCGTGTACATGTGTCCTTATAGTAGAACGATTTATAGTCTTTTGGATATATACCCAGTAATGGGATTGCTGGGTCAAATGGAATTTCTATTTCTAAGGCCTTGAGGAATCGCCACACTGTCTTCCACAATGGTTGAACTAATTTACACTCCCACCAACAGTGTAAAAGTGTTCCTTTTTCTCCACATCCTCTCCAGCATCTGTTGTCTCCAGATTTTTTAATGATCGCCATTCTAACTGGCGTGAGATGGTATCTCAATGTGGTTTTGATTTGCATCTCTCTGATGACCAGTGACGATGAGCATTTTTTCATATGATTGTTGGCCTCATATATGTCTTCTTTCGAAAAGTATCTGTTCATATCCTTTGCCCACTTTTGAATGGGCTTGTTTGTTTTTTTCCTGTAAATCTGCTTGAGTTGTTTGTAAATTCTGGGTATCAGCCCTTTGTCAGATGGGTAGACTGCGAAAATTTTTTCCCATTCTGTTGGTTGCCGATCCACTCTAGTGACTGTTTCTTTTGCCGTGCAGAAGCTGTGGAGTTTCATTAGGTCCCATTTGTCTATTTTGGCTTTTGTTGCCAATGCTCTTGGTGTTTTGTTCATGAAGTCCTTGCCTACTCCTATGTCCTGGATAGTTTTGCCTAGATTTCCTTCTAGGGTTTTTATGGTGCCAGGTCTCATGTTTAAGTCTTTAATCCATCTGGAGTTAATTTTAGTGTAAGGTGTCAGGAAGGGGTCCAGTTTCTGCTTTCTGCACATGGCTAGCCAGTTTTCCCAACACCATTTGTTAAACATGGAATCCTTGCCCCATTGCTTGTTTTTGTCAGGTTTATCAAAGATTGTATAGTTGTATGTATGTTGTGTTGCCTCCGGTGCCTCTGTTTTGTTCCATTGGTCTATATCTCTGTTTTGGTACCAGTACCATGCTGTTTTGATTACTGTAGCCTTGTAGTATAGTTTGAAATCCGGTAGTGTGATGCCCCCCGCTGTGTTCTTTTTGCTTAGAATTGACTTGGCTATGCGGGCTCTCTTTTGGTTCCATAAGAAGTTCATGGTGGTTTTTTCCAGTTCTGTGAAGAAAGTCAATGGTAGCTTGATGGGGATAGCGTTGATTCTGTAAATTACTTTGGGCAGTATAGCCATTTTCACGATATTAATTCTTCCTAACCATGAACATGGAATGTTTCTCCATCTGTTTGTGTCCTCTCTGATTTCGTTGAGCAGTGGTTTGTAGTTCTCCTTGAAGAGGTCCCTTACGTTCCTTGTGAGTTGTATTCCAAGGTATTTTATTCTTTTTGTAGCAATTGCGAATGGCAGTTCGCTCTTGATTTGGCTTTCTTTAAGTCTGTTATTGGTGTAGACGAATGGTTGTGATTTTTGCACATTGATTTTATATCCTGAGACTTTGCTGAAGTTGTTTATCAGTTTCAGGAGTTTTTGGGCTGAGGCGATGGGGTCTTCTAGGTATACTATCATGTCATCTGCAAATAGAGACAATTTGGCTTCCACCTTTCCTATTTGAATACCCTTTATTTCTTTTTCTTGCCTGATTGCTCTGGCTAGAACTTCCAGTACTATATTGAATAGGAGTGGTGAGAGAGGGCATCTTTGTCTAGTACCAGATTTCAAAGGGAATGCTTCCAGTTTTTGTCCATTCAGTATGATATTGGCTGTTGGTTTGTCATAAATAGCTTTTATTACTTTGAGATACGTTCCATCGATACCGAGTTTATTGAGGGTTTTTAGCATAAAGGGCTGTTGAATTTTGTCAAATGCCTTCTCTGCGTCAATTGAGATAATCATGTGGTTTTTGTTTTTGGTTGTTTATGTGGTGAATTACGTTGATAGACTTGCGTATGTTGAACCAGCCTTGCATCCCTGGGATGAATCCTACTTGATCATGATGAATAAGTTTTTTGATTTGCTGTTGCAATCAGCTTGCCAATATTTTATTGAAGATTTTTGCATCTATGTTCATCATGGATATTGGCCTGAAGTTTTCTTTTCTCTTTGGGTCTCTGCCGGGTTTTGGTATCAGGATGATGTTGGTCTCATAAAATGATTTGGGAAGGATTCCCTCTTTTTGGATTGTTTGAAATAGTTTTAGAAGGAATGGTACCAGCTCCTCCTTGTGTGTCTGGTAGAATTCGGCTGTGAACCCATCTGGACCTGGGCTTTTTTTGTGAGGTAGGCTCTTAATTGCTGCCTCAACTTCAGACCTTGTTATTGGTCTATTCATAGTTTCAGCTTCCTCCTGGTTTAGGCTTGGGAGGACACAGGAGTCCAGGAATTTATCCATTTCTTCCAGGTTTACTAGTTTATGTGCATAGAGTTGTTTGTAATATTCTCTGATGATGGTTTGAATTTCTGTGGAATCTGTGGTGATTTCCCCTTTATCATTTTTTATTGCATCTATTTGGTTGTTCTCTCTTTTATTTTTAATCAATCTGGCTAGTGGTCTGTCTATTTTGTTGATCTTTTCAAAAAACCAGCTCTTGGATTTATTGATTTTTTGAAGGGTTTTTCGTGTCTCAATCTCCTTCAGCTCAGCTCTGATCTTAGTAATTTTTTGTCTTCTGCTGGGTTTTGAGTTTTTTTGATCTTGCTCCTCTAGCTCTTTCAATTTTGACGATAGGGTGTCAATTTTGGATCTCTCCATTCTCCTCATATGGGCACTTATTGCTATATACTTTCCTCTTGAGACTGCTTTAAATGTGTCCCAGAGGTTCTGGCACGTTGTGTCTTCATTCTCATTGGTTTCGAAGAACTTCTTTATTTCTGCCTTCATTTCGTTGTTTACCCAGTCAACATTCAAGAGCCAGTTGTTCAGTTTCCATGAAGCTGTGCGGTTCTGGGTCTGTTTCTGAATTCTGAGTTCTAACTTGATTGCACTATGGTCTGAGAGGCTGTTTGTTATGATTTCAGTTGTTTTGCATTTGTTGAGCAGTGCTTTACTTCCAATTATGTGGTCAATTTTAGAGTAGGTGTGATGTGGTGCTGAGAAGAATGTGTATTCTGTGGATTTGGGGTGGAGAGTTCTGTAAATGTCCACCAGGTTTGCTTGCTCCAGGTCTGAGTTCAAGCCCTGGGTATCCTTGTTGATTTTCTGTCTGGTTGATCTGTCTAGTATTGACAGTGGAGTGTTAAAGTCTCCCACTATTATTGTATGGGAGTCTAAGTCCTTCTGTAAGTCATTAAGAACTTGCCTTATGTATCTGGGTGCTCCTGTGTTGGGTCCATATATGTTTAGGATCGTTAGCTCTTCTTGTTGTATCGATCCTTTTACCATTATGTAATGGCCTTCTTTGTCTCTTTTGATCTTTGTTGCTTTAAAGTCTATTTTATCAGAGATGAGAATTGCAACTCCTGCTTTTTTTTGCTTTCCATTAGCTTGGTAAATCTTCCTCCATCCCTTTATTTTGAGCCTTTGTGTATCCTTGCATGTGAGATGGGTTTCCTGGATACAGCACACTGATGGGTTTTGGATTTTTATCCAATTTGCCAGTCTGTGTCTTTTGATTGGTGCATTTAGTCCATTTACATTTAGGGTTAATATTGTTATGTGTGAATTTGATACTGCCATTTTGATTCTAAGTGGCTGTTTTGCCTGTTAGTTGTTGTAGATTCTTCATTATGTTGAAGCTCTTTAGCATTCAGTGTGATTTTGGAATGGCTGGTACTGATTGATCCTTTCTATGTGTAGTGCCTCTTTTAGGAGCTCTTGTAAAGCAGGCCTGGTGGTGACAAAATCTCTGAGTACTTGCTTGTTCGCAAAGGATTTTATTCTTCCTTCACTTCTGAAGCTCAGTTTGGCTGGATATGAAATTCTGGGTTGAAAGTTCTTTTCTTTAAGAATGTTGAATATTGGCCCCCACTCTCTTCTGGCTTGTAGTGTTTCTGCCGAGAGATCTGCTGTGAGTCTGATGGGCTTCCCTTTGTGGGTGACCCGACCTTTCTCTCTGGCTGCCCTTAGTATTCTCTCCTTTATTTCAACCCTGTTGAATCTGACGATTATGTGCCTTGGGGTTGCTCTTCTTGCGGAAAATCTTTGTGGTGTTCTCTGTATTTCCTGCAATTGAGTGTTGGCTTGTCTTGCTAGGTGGGGGAAATTTTCCTGGATGATGTCCTGAAGAGTATTTTCCAGCTGGGATTCATTCTCTTCATCCCCTTCTGGTACACCTATCAAACGTAGGTTAGGTCTTTTCACATAGTCCCACATTTCTTGGAGACTTTGTTCATTCCTTTTTGCGCTTTTTTCTCTGATCTTGGTTTCTCGTTTTATTTCATTGAGTTGGTCTTCGACTTCAGATATTCTTTCTTCTGCTTGGTCAATTCGGCTATTGAAACTTGCGTTTGCTTCGCGAAGTTCTCGTATTGTGTTTTTCAGCTCCTTTAATTCATTCATATTCCTCTCTAAGGTATCCATTCTTGTTATCATTTCCTCGAATCTTTTTTCAAATATTTTTTCAAGGTTCGTAGTTTCTTTGCCTTGATTTAATACATGATCTTTTAGCTCACAAAAGTTTCTCATTATCCATCTTCTGAAGTCTAATTCCGTCATTTCGTCACAGTCATTCTCTGTCCAGCTTTGTTCCCTTGCTGGTGAGGAGTTTTGGTCCTTTCTAGGAGGTGATGTGTTCTGGTTTCGGATGTTTTCCTCCTTTTTGCGCTGGTTTCTTCCCATCTTTGTGGATTTGTCCGCTGGTCATCTGCGTAGTTGCTGACTTTTCGTTTGGGTCTCTGAGTGGACACCCAGAATGTTGATGATGAAGTATTTCTGTTGCTTGGTTTTCCTTCTACCAGTCTAGCCCCTTCACTGTACGACTGTTGAGGTCCGCTCCAGACCCTGCTTGTCTGGGGTGCACCTCTAGTAGCCGTGGCACAGCGAGGGACGCTACCAGTTTCTTTTTCTGCTCTCTTTGTCCCAGGATGATGCCTGCCTAATGACAGTCTTTTGGATATAGAGGGGTCAGGGAGCTGCTTGAGGAGACAGTTTGTACTTTATAGGGGTTTAATTGCTGAGCTGTGCACTCTGTTGTTTATTCAGGGCTGTTAGGCTGCTATGTTTGATTCTGCTGCAACACAGCTCATTAAACAACCCTTTTTTTTTTCTCAAATGCTCTGTGTTGAGGGGTTTGGGCTTTATTTTTGGATGTCCGATCAGGTGTCCTGCCCAGCTCAAAGGCAGACTAGCCACTGTTTGGCTGCCGAGGCTCCGCCCTGCTGTTGTGTGATTCGCGCTGTTCCTGCCGGCTCTGCTGTGGTCTCCGCCACGCCCTGCGGCGGAGTCTCTTCGTTGTAGCGTGTTGCCTCAGCAACGGCAGGCTGCGTCAGCAGTGGGCGTGTATCTCAGTAGGGACGGGTTGCCTCGGCAACGGCTGGCTGCGTCAGCAGTGGGCGTGTATCTCAATTGGGGCAGTTTGCCTCGGCAACGGCTGGCTGCCTCAGCAGTGGGTGTGTATCTCAGTTGGGGCAGGTTGCCTCCGTAGTGGTGGACGCCCCTCCCCCACAGAGCGTCTCGGACCGTCTGCCCGGGATAGTTTGAAATCGCGGTTTTGTTCGTCCCACTGGGAATCCCAAGCGATCTGTCCCTGCAATCCCCTGGGCTGGGCTACTGTGCAAGTCTTGTTCAGTCTCAAGTCCAGCCCTCTCAAGTCTCAGATTGCCGGTTCAACAAGGCACCCGGACAAGCGCGCCCTGTGGGGATTGCTGGGTAGGGCCGGCCGCCGCCGCCCCGGCTTCCGGCTTCGCCAGGCAGACCTACTGCCTGGCGTCCCGTGTCTTTTTATACTTGGGAGTTTCCCCGTTCTGTGGGCAACAAAGATCAGTCTGGAAATGCAGCACTGACTCACCGTTTGCGAATTCAACGCGGGCTCCAATCCTGGGTTGTTCTCACAGCGCCATCTTGAGTCCCCTCCATATTTAAATTATTTTAATGAGAAGTGTGCGATAAGAGAATAACATAGGGATTGTTTGAATAAATAAAATGTACTTTATATATTCCTTTGTAAAATATGCAAGTAGCCTTGGGTTTCAGCTGGTGCTTATTTTGTTAAATAACACAATGATGATCAGGATAATAAAGTTTTATTTTCTTTTCAGTACAAGTGGCATCTTTAGAATCTGGAATTGACGGTATATGATTTAATGCTTCATTTGATAAAGGATATCTTCAAGTATAAGAGCTAAGTCATGCTTTAGAGTAACAAATTAATCCTTAACTGGTGATATTTTAAGTTACCAGTTATATTAACTACGTCAGTGATAAATTGAATAATATGTATTCATTAACGCAATCCAAAGCAGAAATGCCTTTTTTTTTTCTCCTCATGAGGTTAAAATGTCACTTTGTATTTGTAATGTGCTTTTAAATAATTGGAAACTATTATTCCCACTGTCAACAAAAGTGTAATATAAAATAACTGGTGAAGAAATAAACTTTATCACATTTTATGGGATTAAAATACCTCTGATTTCGTAGAAAACATTTTATTTTTGAGGCAAAAAAGTGATATTAAAATAAATGCATCTTGATTTTTAGAAAAATTCTCAACCAATAGCAGAAACACAGAAAATTTACATATAATTAAATTGTATATTAAATCTTGTAAGAATTACTAACAAGGTAAAATATCCATTAATGTTGGTAATATAAATATACCAATATTTTCACAAATTGTTCATAATTAGAATTTTCAATTGATAAACATAATATACTGGAAAGTGTAAAGCTATATTTTCTCAAATAAAATATTTATTGAATGATTTGCAAACCAATCATAGTAGATTCTCAGATATGTCAGACTGTTCACAAATATTATTCTCATTTCCCAGTGTGTACTTAATAAATAATGAATGAATAAAATTTCTGTCAACATACATGAACAAAAGGGGGCATGGGTAATGGCAGCAGAAAACATTTCAGAGAAGAAAATCCAAGAAATAGTTACTGACTGGAAGAGCAGAGGAGGTAAAACATCAATTCTGCCCTGACATAAGAAGTGTGTGAACTCACTCCATAGACCCCAGAAGAGACTGAAGTCACCAATTACCATAGAAAATGGGGATGACCATGAGCCTAAAATAGACATTTCAATAAAAATCTAAATGTGGCTGTGTGTGGTGGCTCATGCCTGTACTCCCAGCACTTTGGAGGCCGAGGCGGTTGGATCACCTGAGGTTAGGAGTTCCAGACCTGCCTGGCCAATATAAAGAAACCCCATCTCTACAATAAATACAAAAATTAGCCAGTCATGGTGATACGTGCCTATAGTCCAAGCTACTTGGTAGGCTGAGGCAGGAGAATAGCTTAAACCTGGGAGGTGGAGGTTGCAGTGAGCCAAGTTAGCACCACTGCACTCCAGCCTGGGAGACAGAGTGAGACTTTGTCTCAAAAAAAAAAAAAAAGAAAAATCTAAATGTGAAATAATTATAATGTTGATTTCTCTCTTGCAACCTGTGAAAACACATACTTAAAGCTTCCCATCCTCTGTAAGTAAACTCGGAGCAGGTTCCAGAAAAATAAATCCAGATAATTTCTTGAATAAGAAGGCTCAGAGAGCCCAGGTTAGATGTGACACTTAAAAGATTAAATAAAAATTGCATGTTGAAAGCAGGGACTTCTGATTTATTTTCTCTACTTTATTGCTACTATATTGGCAGTTAAGTAAATGAAGCCCAAACAAATGAGGGATTGTTAGCCTAAAACAGAAAGGCCCAAATGAAAAGGTATAAAATATTAGTATCTCTTTATAAAAAGAGGGGAATATCATTTCTGACCAGACCACCACATAGCACACCAGTCAACAAGGTCCCAAATGCCTCAATCTTCAACATAAATTGAAAGCCAAAAATTGTCATCTGCAATCCCTTATTATAGATGGAGAAACTAGAAACTAGAGCAAAATCAGCAAAAGATAACAGAAATAGGAACAGAGAAATAGGAATGGAATCATATTCTAATGTCCTCAGTTAATGAAGGAATATCAGTGATTGATATCATGAAAGAGTAGAAGATAATAGAAATCATTTAAGAATCTCACTTGAACAAAGTTATTGGAAAAAGAGAGCAGAAGATTATCTGGAAATGTCACTGGGTAGCAATGAGGTCACTGAAATAATCATCTAAGCCCAACACACAAAGTGTATCTAAAAGTAATACCCTTTACCTGAGAAGGGTGTTGGGAAGGCTATATCTACAAGGATCAGCCACTTTTGAAGAGCTGGAAAATATCAACAAATTGACTTGCAAACTACAAACCCCCCACCTTTCCACTCACTTATGGGAACTAAGATTATTGAATAAGTTACCACAAAGGAGTATTTCTAAAACAGATGAATTTGTAAATAAATAAACAAAATAATCAACATCTATATTTATTTTGCATTTATTTTTATATTCTATCTAGGATTGCCTAATGACCTGCCATCCAAGACACATTTTTTTTTTTCCTTTGCCTTTTTTTAATTTAAACTGTTTTCCAACACATCACTTCCCCAGGTTTGGGACTGCAAGTAGGACTTGTAAATGTGTATTTGGCAGCACGTCCCAGGTTCAAAAAATCAATAGTTGTTACACCTGGGTGTACCCTATATATTCCACCATAACATATAGTATCATCAGTGTCTACTCAATTCACCAGACAGGCGTTGGTTAATGATTTAAAATATTTAGGAGGAGAATAACTTGATCATTTCAGCAGACATTAAGTATTTATTGAATGAATTTGGAACACAAAGGAGATTTTAAATTTAAAGCAATATGTTTTAATAAGGCAAGCTGACACATAATAATTTTATGTTTTGAGTTACCACATATCTTCTTTAATCTGCATTTATTTCAAATAAAATAAATTATATCTACCACACAGCTTCACTTATAGAAAAAATAAATTTCATAGCCTTCTAGGCTTTTTTTTTTCCCCCTGAAAACTGAAAAACTGGCATACTACCATACAAATTTGAAGACTGGCATATTCTTTCTTTAAAAAAATCTGCAAGGGAATGTGCTTTGTTTGTGGTTTTTTTTTTTTTTTTTTTTTTTTTTTCCTTAGTCTGTAATGAAAGACTTCTTTAATTTGGTATTGCTCATCTGTGATAATAGGAATGTTATCCCATTAGCAATATGCTTGAAGCTCTTTCTTTTTAAGATTATATAAGGCAAATGTTCATTGTAGCTGCCTCTGAGTACAGAGTAGAGCATATCTTTATAAAATTAATTTTAACAAATGATTTAGAAAATGGGTTACACAAGTAGCTTAGAATATTCTTTAAACATTAAGTGTTGAACAAAAGCAAAAAGGAAAAGATACAATTTTATTCCATTAAGTAAAATAAGTTTGGTTTAAGGGCATACATCTCAGAACAATTAAGTAATGATGCCATCAAATAAAAGAAATAATAGTTATCTGACTTGAAAAATTCAAGGTGATTGCCAGTTATCCATATGTTACATACATTTTGGATTTCACTTGTATTGCCTGCAATTGATAATTCAAATAAAACAAGTAATCTCAGCTCAAATTGCAAAAAGATTTTATTTGATCAGAAACATTTTAAAAAATGATCATCTTTTGTTATTTTTTAATGATTGTGCATTAAGTCAAGTATCATTTAATATGTATTGTTATAGAGGTTTCCCCCGTTTTTCTAATGTACTTCATTACATTTGAGAACTTAAAGCTTATTTATACTGGAGCCTAGTTGGGTAGTGATGACTTTTATCCTCGAAGGAGTGCTAGATACATCCAAATATTAATTCTTAGGTTAAATAAATAAATACTGGAGAAAATATTTGCAAGTTATATATCTGATAAATTTAATATTCAGAAAATATAATGAATCCTTACAACTCAACAACAAAAAGGCAAACAACCCAAATATAAAAATGGGCATGGTACTTGAATAGGAAGTTCTTCAAGGAAAATGTATGCACATAAAAAGATGCTTAATATCATTGGTTATAAAAATAATGGGAATCTGTATCACACTAAAATGCCACTTCACACCTATTAGGATGAGTACAATAATAATAATGAAGAAAATAAGTGATGACAATGTTGTCTAGGAAGGGAAACTTTCATATGTTGTTAGTAGGAGTGTTAAATGGTGCTGCTATAATAGGAAACAGCCTTTTGGCTCCTTAAAAAGTTTAATTTATTACCATGTGGCCCAAACAATTCTACTGCTAGATATATACTCTAATGAAATGAAAACAGATATTCCAAGAAATGTCTCTACATGAATGTTCACAGTAGCCTTATTTACAGTAGCCAAAAAAATTAGAAAAAAGGATGGAAATAATTCAAAATCTATCAAATGATGATGGGTAAACAAAATGTAGTATATCCATACAATGGAATACATTCAGCTGTAAAATGGAGTATTGATCTTTGCTACAATGTAGATAAACCTCGAAAACCTAATGCTAAGTGATAAACTTTGAAATGCTAAGTAGATAAGCCTTGAAAACCTTATGCTTAAGCCAGATCAAAAATTCAAATGATACCTTGTATATGGAATATTCAAGAGGTAAATCCATAGAAATCAATGGAAGATTGGTTGTTGACAATGGCTAGATGAGGTAGAACTGGGCAGCAGCTGCTTAACAGCTGTGAGGTTTTCTTTTGAGGTGATAAAAATATTTTGGTATGTGATAGAGGTGGTTGTTTCACAATCTTGTGGATGTTCTAAATTCGACTGAACTGTACAATTTAAAATGGTTAATTTTATGTTAATCTCACTTCAATAACTGTTATATAGATTTATAATGAAATAAAGCATATAGAAACAAGGGTGATAAAACTGAAACCCCTCAAAAAATAAGTAAATGTCAGTAGCATTTTAGGTGCCCAAATGTATCATGATTTGCCTCATTTTGTGTTATTTATTTTTAAGATACAGGGTGTTTACTTTCTAGTTATCAATAGCAATTTATAAAAAGGACTATGTGCTTTGTTTAGATTGTTGAAAAATATGGGTATTATAATACTTTATTTCTGTAATTTATTTCCATAATTAAAATGTCTTTAAACACAAACTTTAGCTATTTGCTTTTAAAATTTCAAAGTTTTTTCATCACCCGCCTATGAGCGAGAATATGCGGTATTTCATTTTCTGTTCTTGTGTCAGTTTTCTGAGAATGAAAAAAGAGAACACATGGACACAGGGAAGGGAGTACTACACACTGGGGTCTACTGGGGGGAATAGGGGAGGGACAGCCGGGGGGGGGGAAGGGGGGAGAGATAGCCTGGGGAGAAATGCCAAATGTGGGTGAAGGGGAAGATGGCAGCAAAAGACACTGCCATGTGTATACCTATGCAACTATCTTGCATGATCTGCACATGTACCCCAAAACCTAAAAAGGAATTAAAAAAAAAAAAAAGAAAAGAAAATTTCAAAGTTACAGTCTTAATTGGGTCAGATAAACATTATTCTTAAAATTTACAAATATGTCATCAAACAGATTTGTTTCGATGTTACTACCTGGTCTGGTGTACACTTATCTTTATGCTTATTTTAATAGTCTATTAATATTAATATAACTTACTTTAAATTGTAGTGGGGATAATTTTTGATAATATTATATGATTTTCTGAAATAAAAACCTTACCTTTCTTCCAAGCAGATAGCTGTGGGATGGAAGAGTCAAATAATTTGGATGAACAAATAAGGAGCAATACTGTATCTCAGTATCCTAAGATAATTGAGATATCTGGGCTAAAGATTGATAAATAGGTTAATTGGATTACTTTGTCTAACTTTCTATTTGAATCACTAAAGAAAATTCTATCAGAGAAAAATCAGCAATATGATATGCTTAGATTAAAACAGTGGGGTAAGGAAAGGATCAATAAGTTATTGAATGTTCCTAAAGAATGCTGAGAAGTTAGCTGAGTGTCAGCAGGAAACCTTGGTAAAGGGTCAATGTGGTAATGACCCTGTCATGGAAATCCATATGGTGGACTTTTTGTTCCTGACTGAGAAAAGAGAAATAGATCACAATTTGACCAGTGACAGACCTTAGATCCAACACATCTCCTGTAAACTTGGCAGGAAAGGCAGGTACAAAGCCTTTCTTCCCCACTGCCATCGAATTGCTTCAGCTGTTTTGTACTCTGTCAGCATCTGGAAAGGAGAAAGCAGAAAAGAGGAAAATAAAAAGGTACAATTTGAACTCAAAAGATAATATCCTTTATATTTATTTGTTTATTTTTCCATGATTCTAAACATAATTTCAACTTTTATTTTGGATTCAGGGGGTATATGTGGAGGTTTCTTACCTAAGTATCTTGCATGATGCTGAGGTTAGGGTACAAATACTCTTGTCACCCAGGAAGTAAGGATAGTACCCAGAACATACTTTTTAAGCCTTTGTCTCCCTCCTACTGTGCCCCCTGTAATAGTTCCCAGTGTCTCTTGTTCCCATCTTTATGTCTCTATATACCCAATGTTTATCTCCCACTTATGAGTTAGAACATGTGGTATTGGATTTTCTGTTCCTGCTTTATGTTGCTTAGGATAAGGCCTTCCAGCTGCATCCATCTTTCTGCCAAGGACTCTATTTCATTCTTTCTATCAGTTGCATAGTATTCCATGACATATCTATATCACATTTTCTGTATCCAATCCTCTATTGATGGACATCTAGGTTGATTCTATCTTTGCTATTGAAAATATTGCTGTTATAAACATAAGTGCATGTGTATTTTTGATAGAATAATATATTTTCCTTTGGTTATATACCCAGTAGTGAGATTGCTGGGTTTAATGATTGTTGGTTTTTTTTTTTTTTGAGTTATTTGAGAAACCCCCACAAGAAGTCAGAACAAGATGCCCACATAGAAGCCCCCAGCAACCATCTTCTCCATAGAAACACAAAATTTGACAATTATCTATATAAAAATGCATCTTCATGCCTTCATACTAACCAAAAATCAGGGGAGGGATCACAGTACCTAGTTTCATGTCCCTGAAAGAAGCACTAAAGAAGGTAGAAAAGACAGTCTTGAATTGCTGACACCACCCCTCCCCCATCTCCCAGCAGCAGCCACATTGAGGACAGGTGCAGTACTTTTGCTTCTTTGTATCAGAACACTGCTGCCAACACTAGGCAGAACTCAGCTGATGCCTGTGGAGGGATTATTTGGACAAGCCCTAGCCAGAGGGTAATCACTATCCCAGCCGTCAGAACTTGAGTTTTGTCAAGCCTCTTCACTACAAGCTAAAGTGATCTGGGGCCTAAAGAAAGTTGAAAGGCAGTAAAGTCCGCAGAAACTGCAACTGTACGCAAGTCCTACTGCTAGGCTGGTCTCAGAGCCAGTAGACTTGGGGGCATGGAACCTCCTGAGACACCCGCTGGGGTGGCTAAGGGCACCACTCCTTTCCCAACATCAGGCAGCAGAACTTGCAACTCCAAATAGGTCCCCTTCCTTCCTCTTGAGGAGAGGAAAGAGTGAAGAGGACTTCCTCCTGCAACTTGGATACCAGCTGCAGGAAGATAAGACACCAGGCAGAGTAAAAAGGCTCCCATTGCAGTACCTATCTTGAGGAGCACATTTCTAGCCACATTCTGGGTCAGAAGGAAACCTGCTTTCTTGAAGGGAAGTACCCAGTCCTGTCAGAATACATCACCTGATGACTGAAGAGCCCTTGGGCCCTGAATAATAGCAGCAGTCACCAAGTAGTACACACTGGGGAGCCTTGGGTAAGACTCTGAGATGTGCTGGCTTCAGGTGTGACCCAGCATATTCACAGCTTTAGTTACTAAGAAAAAAACTTTTGTGTTTAAGAAGACGAGAGGCCAGAATAAAGGAGATATTATCTTGCAACTTGGGTATCAGTTTGGGCACAGTGGAGAGGAACACCAAGCAGGTTTGGGGCTCTCAATTCCGGGCCTTGGGAGGAACACGAAGCAGGTTTGGGGCTCTCAATTCCGGGCCTTGGGAGGAACACCAAGCAGACTTTGTGGCTCTCAATTCTGGGCCTTGGGAGGAACACGAAGCAGGTTTGGGGCTCTCAATTCCGGGCCTTGGGAGGAACACCAAGCAGGTTTGGGGCTCTCAATTCCGGGCCTTGGGAGGAACACCAAGCAGGCTTTGTGGCTCTCAATTCCGGGCCTTGGGAAGAACACCAAGCAGGCTTTGTGGCTCTCAATTCCGGGCCTTGGGAGGAACACCAAGCAGGCTTTGTGGTTCTCAATTCCGGGCCTTGGGAGGAACACCAAGCAGACTTGGGGCTCTCAATTCCGGGCCTTGGGAGGAACACCAAGCAGGCTTTGTGGCTCTCAATTCTGGGCCTTGGGAAGAACAACAAGCAGACTTGGGGCTCTCAATTCCGGGCCTTGGGAGGAACACCAAGCAGGCTTTGTGGCTCTCAATTCCGGGCCTTGGGAGGAACACCAAGCAGGCTTTGTGGTTCTCAATTCCGGGCCTTGGGAGGAACACCAAGCAGACTTGGGGCTCTCAATTCCAGGCCTTGGGAGGAACACCAAGCAGGCTTTGTGGCTCTCAATTCCGGGCCTTGGGAGGAACACCAAGCAGGCTTGGGGCTCTCAATTCCGGGCCTTGGGAGGAACACCAAGCAGACTTGGGGCTCTCAATTCCAGGCCTTGGGAGGAACACCAAGCAGGCTTTGTGGCTCTCAATTCCGGGCCTTGGGAGGAACACCAAGCAGGCTTGGGGCTCTCAATTCCGGGCCTTGGGAGGAACACCAAGCAGGCTTGGGGCTCTCAATTCCGGGCCTTGGGAGGAACACCAAGCAGGCTTGTGGCTCTCAATTCCGGGCCTTGGGAGGAACACCAAGCAGGCTTTGGGGCTCTCAATTCTGAGCCATGGCTCTTAGCATGTCTATACCAATCCTGGGCCAGAGGGGAGCCCACTGCAGTGAAGAATCTCAGTACTGGCTGCATTTACTGCAAGCTGAATAAAGAATGCTTGATCTTTAAGTGAATATTAGTGGTACCCTGGCAATACTACCCGTGGGTCTGTGGTAGTGGTAGAAACAGGGAGAAACTCCTTTGTCTGAGGAAAAGAAAGGAAGATGGGAAGGAATTTGTCTTCTGGTTTGGGTGGCAGCTTAGCCACAGTAGAATAGAGAACCATAGATTTCTAAGGTTTCTGACTGTAGGTCCTGGGTCCCAAATAGTATCTCTGAACCTATTCATGGTCTGAGGGAACCCACTGCCCTGCAGGGAAGGACACAAGATTGGATGGCTTTACCACCAGCTTACTGTAGATACATAGTGAACACAGGCTGAAACCAAATATTGGTCACAGTGGATCCTGGGCAAGCTCAGGGTTGTGCTGGCATCAGGTATGACCCAGCACAATCTGAGTGGTGGTAGCCATGGGGGTGTTTGTGTCAACCCTCCCTCAGCTAGAGGCAGCAAAGAATGAGGGAGAAAGTAAGGGAAGGAAGTAAGGGAAGGGAAAAAGCATCTCAGAATAGTAATCCAGAGAATTCTTCTAGACATTATCCAAGACAACCAAGGCAATACCTCTATGAGTCTACAAGAACCACAGCATTGCCAAGCTTTGGGAACCTCCCTAAGGCAAATACAAATGCAAGTACCAAAAACTTAGATCACAGCACCCAAGTTCCTTCAAATACTGGAAACCCTTCCCAAGAAGGGCAGGTAAAAACAAACCAAGAATGTGAAGACTACAATAAACACTTAACTTCTTGATGCCCAGACACTGATGAATATGCATAAGCCTAAAGAAAGACCATCTAGGAAAACATGACTGCACGAAATGAGCGAAATAAGGAAACAGGTGCCAATCCTGGAGAGACAGAAATATGTTACCTTTCAGACACAGGAATCAAAATAACTGTTTTGAGGAACTCAGAGAAACTGTAGATAACAAAGAAGAGATTCAGAATCCTTTCAGATCAGTTTAAAAATGAGATTGAAGTAATTTTTTAAAAAAGTAGAAATTCTGAAGTTGAGAAATTCAATTGAACTATGATGACTCAGAGTATCTTAATATAAGAATTGATCAAGCAGAAGAAAAAAATTAGAGAACTTGAAAACAGACATTTGAAAATATGCAGTCAGAAGAGACAAAAGAAATAAGAATGAATCATACATACGAAAACTAGAATAGAGTCTAAAAAAAGGCAAATCTAAGAGTTACTGGCCTTAAAGAGGAGGTAGAGAAAAATATAGGGGTAGAAAGCTTATTCAAGAGGAAAATAGGAGAGAATTTCCTATAGAAAGTTCAACATTCACTTACAGGAAGGCTGTGTAACACCAAGCAGATTTAACCAAAAGACTACCTCAAGGAATTTAAGAAACAAACTCCCCAAGGCCAAGGATAAATAAAGGATCCTGAAAACAGCAGGAGAAAAGAAACAAATAACATAAAAAGGAACTCCAGTACATCTGGCAGAAGACTTTTCACTGGAAATCTTACAGGCCAGGAGAGAGCACATATTTAAGGTGCTGAAGGAAAAACTAACTAACAAATTCTTAACCTAGAATAGTATGTCCAGCAAAAATATCCTTCAAACATGAAGGAGAAATAAAGACTTTCCCAGACAAAAGCAAAGGGATTTCATCAAATCCAGAACTGGTTTACAGTAAATACTAAAGGAAGCTGAAAGGAAAGGATAGTAAGTAGTAATAAAAAATTATCTGAAGGTTCAAAAGTCACTGGCCATAGTGAAAACACAGATAAACACAGAATATTGTAACACTGTAACTGGTGTGTAAACTACTCATATCTTAAGTAGAAAGATGAAAGGATGAACCAATCAAAAATAACTACAACAAGTTTTCAAGAGATACTTCAATAAGAATAAATAGAAACAGAAAGTTAAAAAGCGGGAGACAAAGTTAAATTATAGAGTTTTTATTTGTTTTCTTTTTGCTTGTTAGATTGTTTGCTTATGCAATCAGTATTAAGTTGTCATTAGTTTAAAATAATGGGTTATTAGAAAGAATTTGTAAGCCTCATGGAAATGATAAATTTAAAACATGTAGTGGATATCCAGAAAATAAAAAGCAAGAAATTAAAACATATCACCAGAGAAAATCACTTTCACTAAAAAGAAAACATTAAGGAAGAATAGGAAGAAGAGAAGACCACCAGCAATCAGAAAAAAATGGCAGGAGCAAGCCTTTATTTGTCAGTAATAACACTGAATGTAAATAGATTATTTTCTTCAATCAAAAGACATAGAATGGCTGAATGGAGAAAAGAACAGGACTCAAAAATCGGTGTCCTACAAGAAATGCACTTCACCTAAAAGCACATATAGCCTGAAAATAATGTGATAGAATAGATATTCCCTGCAAATTAAAACCATGAAAGATCAGAAATGCATAGACATGTGAGACAAAATCAATTTCAAGACAAAAAGCATATAAAAAGAGGCAAAGAAAGTTATCGTGTAATGACAAAATGATCAATTTATTAAGATGATATGATAATTGCAAATATATGTGCACCCATCACTGGAGCACCCAGATATATAAAACAAATGGTATTAAAGAGAGAGAGAGACCACAATACAATAGTAGCTGAAGGCTTCAACATCCCCCCTCTTTCAGTACTAGACATAACATCCAGACAGAAAAATAAACAAGAAAACATCAGATTTAGTCTGCAACAGAGACCAAAGGGACCTAATGGATATTTGCAGAACGTTTTATCAAATGCCTGCAGAATACACATTATTCTTTTTAGCATATGAGTCATCCTCATGAATAGATTGTATGTTAGGCCACAAAACAAATCTGAAAACATTCAAGACATTTAAAATGATATCGAATATATTCTCTGACCACAATGGAATAAAACTAGAAATCAAAATGAGGAATTTTGAAAACTGAATAAGTATATGGAAATCAAACACTCTACTCCAAAATGACCAGTGGGTCGATTAAGAGACTGAAAAGAAAACTGAAAAAAAATCTTGACACAAATGCTAATGAAACATATCAAAACTTATGGGATATGGCAAAAGCAGTACAGAGAGTAAAGTTTATAGCTATAAATGCCTACATCAACAAACAAGAACATTTTAAATAAACAACCTACTGATGTGTCTTAAAGAACTAGAGAAGCAAGAGCAAACAAACCCAAAAGTAGTAAAATAAAATAAATAATAAAGATCTGAGCAAAAATAAATGAAATTGAAAGAAAGAAAACAAAAACAGTACAAAGGATGAATAAAACAAAAAAATGGTGTTTTTAATATGTAAACAAAATGGACAAACCTTTAGCCACACTGAGAAAAAGACTCAAATATATTACAGAAATTTTAAGGCTCATTAGAGGATATTATGAGCAACTAAGCACCACAAAATTGAAAAATCTGGAAGAACTCTATACATTCATAGACACATACAACCTAACAAGATAGAGCCAGGAGGAAATTTGCAACCTGAACAGACCAATGACATGTGATTGAAGCTGTAGTAAAAAGTCTCCCAGTAACAAAAACCTCGGGCCCCAATGGTTTTGCTGTTGAATTTTATCCAGCATTTAAGTAAGAACTAATACCAAACCCACTCAAACTACTCCAAAAAAAGAAAAGCAGAGGAAATACTTCCAAACTCATTCTACAAGACCAGCGTTACTCAGATACTAAACAAGACAAAAACACACCAATAAAAAGAGAAAACTATAGGCCAATATCTCTAATAAACATCGATGCAAATACCTTCAACAAAATACTAGCAAACTAAATTCAACAGCACATTAAAATATCATTCATCACGACCAAATGGGATTTATCACAGGGATACACAGATGGTTCCACATACATAAATCGATCAATATGGCATCTCATATGAACAGAATGAAGGACCGAAAGCACATGACGATTTAAATTGATGCTGAAAAGAATTTGACAAAATTCAACAGACTTACATGATAGAAACCTGCAAAAAAAAAAAAAAAAAAAAAAAAAAAAAAAACAGTATAGAAGTAATACAACTGAATGTAAGAAAAATCACATATGACAGACCCAAAACTAGTATATTTTGATACAGGCCTATAGTGTATAATGATATAATGTGTATAGTGTGTAGTGTATAATGAAAAAGCCAAGACTCTTTCCTCTAATATCAGGAACATGACAAGGATGTCAACTTTTTTTTTTTTTTTTTTTTTTTTTTTTTTTTTGAGATGGAGTTTCGCTCTTGTTACCCAAACTGGAGTGCAATGGCGCGATCTCAGCTCACCGCAACCTCTGCCTTCTGTGTTCAAGCAATTCTCCTGCCTCAGCCTCCAGAGTAGCTGGGATTACAGGCACACACCACAATGCCGGGCTAATTTTTGTATTTTTAGTAGAGACGGGGTTTCACCTTGTTGACCAGGATGGTCTCGATCTCTTGACCTCGTGATCCACCCGCCTTGGCCTCCCAAAGTGCTGGGATTTTAGGCATGAGCCACCGCGCCCGGCCAAGGATGTCAACTTTTATCACCGTTATTCAATATTATATTGGAAGTTTTGGTCAGAGAAATCAGATGAGAGAAATAAATAAAAGCATCAAAATTTAAAAGAAAAAAATAACGTCAAATTATTTTTTATTTGTAGATGCTATAACCTTATATTGGGAAAATACTAAAAACTCCAACAAAAAACTATTAGAACAAATTAAAAAATTCAGTTAAGTTGCAGAATACAAGACCAATATACAAAAATCAATAGTCTTCCTACATGCCAACAGAAACACAAAAAAATAAATGCTTTAGGGAATGGTTACCTCATTTACCCTGATGTGATCATTATACACTATAGGCCTGTATCAAAATATCTTATATATCACATAAATATATACATCTAGTATGTACCTACAAAACTTAAAAATTTTAAAAATCTCCAAACTGCTTTACATATAGGCTGAACTAATTTATATTTCTACCTAAAGTGTCTAAATATTCCCTTTACTACAGCACCTCACCAGCATTTATTTTTTCTTTTGATAATATTCATAATCATTAATATTAATATTATTTAGTAATAACTATATGGTTATTATGGTTAAAGAGAAAGCATCATTTAAAAAGCCTAAGCAAATCATTAGGTTGGTCTGAAATTACTAGACTAACTTATATTCACTGCTGTGCACTTTTCTCCTAGATTGACTCAGGCAGCCAATTTCATGTTAGAAATACTTACACGCTCGAATACAGTGTGTAAGTGTAGGTGCAATATGAAAAACCCTGCAGAAGAGAGATAAGTCAATTTAATTTGCCTGATAATATTAAGAAGCAGGTTTTTATTTAATAAATATTATTTGCTGCAGGTGAATTACACTGCTTTGTATATAACATTTCTGATAATCCCTATTACAAAGTAAGGTACATAGGAATTTGTTGTAATCTACTTATATCTTTACAAAAATTGTAACTTTAAATGTTAGAAATGCATCAGAGTTGATACAATACACACGTAACACATGTAGAAGAATGGAGTGCTACACATTTTGCAAGGTTTCAAGTTTAGAATTCCAACATTAGGTTAACAATCAAACAAATATCTATGAACAGATGACAGGAAAAATAAAATGGGGTATACACATACAATGGAATAGCATTCAGCCTTAAAGGTAAAGACACTTTGAAAACATGGATGAAACTTTAGGACTTTATGCTAAGTGAAATAAGTGCTCAGTGAAATAAGCCAGGCACAAAAGAACAAATATTGTATAATTTCGCTGACACAAGGTACCTAGTAGTGAAATTTATTTACAGAGAAAGTAGAATGGTTGTTGCCAGGGGCGCAGATGAGTGGAATGGGGTTTTTCTTTTTCATTAGGTACAGAGTTTCACTTTGTGAAGATGAGAAAGTTCTCAAAATGGCTGCCGGTGATTAATTGCACAGTACTGGAAATGTACTTAATGCCACAGAACTATACCCTCGAAATGGTTGAATGGCAAATTATACAGTATGTATGTTTATACCACAAGATAAAAAAAGTAAAAAAAAATTCAATGGAGTAGAGATTTTGATTATGTTGAGTTTGGCATTTCACTTTACTAAATCTTTAAGACTTTACAGCAGCCCATAACGTGGAGTCAGAACCTAGGAAAGGTACTCATTACCAGACTTTTTGATTCCAAATTAAGTTCTTTAAGAATATTCTTCCCTGAATCATTTCTGTCATGAGAAAAGAATTAAGCTAACTCAAAAATTTGAGAAAACTGAAAAAATTCAATCTGAGCAAAAGTTTCAGAATTAGTTAAAATTTCTTTTAACTTCTTTAGCCCTTTATTTTTATATTGTCATTGGCAATGCAGCATAATCAGAAAGTCTGCTTTAGGAGAAAGAATTACTTTCACATTCTAGGATGAGTAACAGGTAAAACCCAAGAAATCGGTATAAGGTCTAAATTATTTGCTAAAAAAAAAAAAAAAGTGAAATGGAGAACTGTGATTCTAGTAAGCTGTTGAGAAATGCTCCATTGATGTCATTATTATTTTTGTAAGTCCCAAATCTATTAAAATAAGTGACCAGAGTAGAATATGACAAGCAGGGCCCAATCTATGGGTCCTGAACATCTCATAGTTACACTTTTAAAGCTTAATCTCTCTTGTAGTCATTAGAACTAGATGAGATTTTCTGGTATGTCCAATATCTTTCTGTGAATGTGTGTCTGTGTGTTTGTATGCATGTGTATGTGTGTGTGTGCATGTGCGTGCACCCACTGTGGATGGGGTACATGGGGGGAAGAGAGAAAGGGTGGGAGAGAATCTATGAGAGAAAACATGTCCATAAAATATTGACCTAAATGTGTCTCAGACCTACCCTGTATGAACAAGTACAGATTTTAGATACCTAGATTTAAAAACGTTTGAGTGTAAATAAGATTTAGACGAACCACTTATATTGATTGAAGATACACATAGACTGATCCTTTCTTGCTTTCTCTGTTCCTTTAGTTGCAAGACTTTTTCTCCAGGAGTGTAAGTGAACACTTTGTGTGCCTTTTGCTCAGATTACAGCACTCATGGCTACAATGTGAAACTTCAAATACACTCACCTCATGCACCCTCCAAATTGTCCTAAAGTTTAGTATACTCAAGGCATAATAATTGCTGTAAATCTTTGCTTTTTCCTTTTTGTACTGCAAAATTGTTTCCGTACAATGATCAAGACTGTAATGTCCCTAATAAAAGAGCTATTACTTCTTTTTTGATGGAACAGATATTTGATGGTATGCTGAAAAGTGTCTTTGTGAGCCTGAAAGACACAAAGGCTGTGAAAAATATTTATATAGCAAAAGGTGTATGGACAAGTGGATAAATAATTGGTTACATGCCTGGGACTGCCCACAGAGCTTTATTTTGTTACAAAGCAAATCTCTCACTCCCTTCTCCTGGATAATATTCCTGGTCATGACAGTTTTGAAATGTAGTCTATTTTTAAAATCCTTTGCATAGAAAAATGGTCATAGAGATATCAAGTTTACAGAGAGGGGAAGAGAAACGGGGGAGAGAGAGAGAGAGAGAGAGAGAGAGAGAGAGAGAGAGAGAGAGAGAGAGAGAGAGAGAGATAAAATTAAAACAAAAGCAAAAACAACTAAAAACTCAAAAGAAAATTTAAAATGTCTTCTTTTCTTTTCTTTTCTTTTCTTTTCTTTTCTTTTCTTTTCTTTTCTTCCTTAACAGAGAGCCTTTGTGTAAGTCAGTCCTTTGGAGTCTCTTTTCTTTTCATAAGCATAACAGCAGGGATGTAGTGACACTGGCGTGATATGTTAGGATGACCTGTGCAGTTTGCATGAATGCTTTATATGCCTCTCAATCAGTCTGCATGGTGAAATTTTCTGGAGGAGGAGCAGATTGCAATGCACTATGACTAAATCTTAAACCTAAGGCCCTGCTGGTCACTCCTTCACTGCATGTGGAGAGCCACTCTGCTTTTCCACTTTCCATTTCCACTTTAAAGAAGGTTTTAAAATTATTTTGGCTCACTCTATGCTGTGCTTGTTATAAATAGTGTCCTGTTGAAAGTAGTATATTATTTTCACAATTTACATGAATAACTCTTAAAATATAAAGTCAAAAGAAAGTCTGGAACTGATTTTAATGCAGTGGACAGTTATTCTTAGAGATTTTCTATACGCAAATTATTTTCATTGTTGTTGTTCAACTATTTGCATTGCCAAAAGTACTCTTATGTATCATATTATATTGCAATTTTATAATATTTTAATTTATAAAATTGTTTACTGAAATTTGTGGTATCTTCCAATTAAGCTATAAGGTAGAAGTTATTATTTCAGTCTTTGAAGTAGGAAAAGTGATGTCTAGAAGCATAGTTACTAGCTCACACTGGTTCATAACTACTAATGTGAATACAAATTCAAAGCAAGATTAATCTGATTTAGAAACCTATAAACTTTCCACTAGGCTTTAATAGGAAACCATTTCTCATCAATGTTTTCTAACACACAATATTAATTAAAATTTTATGCTACAACCAGAAGATTTAGACACAAGCATTAAACCATATAGAGTGTAAATGTTCTTCAACATTTTAAATGATGTATCTCATAGGAGTTTACTTTATGTGGAAAATAGAAACAAAAACCAACCTTTGTCTTTCTTACATGGCAAACATGCAGGCTGACTCTAGAAAATATATTTCTCTCCTCTTACCTAACAACAATAAAACCATTTTCTTTAGGAATGATTTCAAGTCGATCAGCTTTTGGATATATTAAGAATCAGCTTGGATGCATTAATTCATCCCCTCAACAGATATTTATGGTATATCCATCTACTACATAACCACCAATAGTTAATGCCGTTTTTATTAACTGAGACAGGAAACATAGATAAGGAAGAGGTTTCTCAGAAAACAATGTATCAAAACATTTAGTTTTGAATATGTTAAGATAAGATGTTTGTAAAACTTTTGAGAAGATATGTCAAGAATGAAAGGAAATATACAATATCAAAACTGAAAGGGAAGCCTGAGCCAGAGACTGAAGTTCTGGAGTAATGATTAATTGAGTGCTAAATTAGGTCAATAAGACAACAGTAACTACAAAAGAAATAAAGGAAGAATAGTTATGGAGGCCCAAGACTGTTCAGAGAGTGTACTGTGTTTGTAGTGAGAACGGACAATAAGTCAACCAAAGAGGTCAACATGTGATGACAGAAGGGAGAAGATGATAGTGTGTGAAGAAATACACCGTAGGACATCTTTGTCCATATTCTTAATAATTCTAATTACAGAAGTTGATCTTCATTTGTTTTTGTGAGTTTTGACATTACACAAATTCATAATTTTAAAAATAAAACACTTTTAATATTTTAACCATATCACATATATCAAGTTCTTTAGTGCAATGTTCTGAAGATTGACATCTAATTAAGAGAAATTAGACAGCAAGACTAATGTAAACATTTTCAGTAGTGATTATTATCTCATGAGGATAAGTATGACTACAAATGGATATATTTGTGACAACTTATTTAAATATACTGTAGTAAATATACCTTACGTAATGAAGTATTGGTTAGTGAAATGCCCCATATTTCATAATTACTGCAATTTCAAAAAGACTTACTACATAAATAGCTGGGCAATTTCTTTCAAACTACAAATAACATTACATGTTACATAACATTACTATATCCAGGATACAAGATGGTATTTATTTTCCCCTTCTTAGATGTTCAATTCAGCTAGAAGGATAAATAAAAACACCTGCCTGGAACATTTTATCCATTTGCATTTCAGCAGCTTCTTTTGTGGTTTGAAGTTTTGTTTAACAAAAGGAACTAGAGAGTCAGGTGCACTGAGAAGAAAAGTTCTAAAATAAAAAGAACTGAACAGAGAGAAAATATCTTAATGAAGAACTAAAATAGAATCGAAAACATAGAAAGGATTAAGAAATTGATTGTAAAGCAAACAATTTAAAAGATTATTTTTCTTTAACATGGTATTTTTCTTTAACAACGTCTTCAGCCTATTTGAAAACTATGCCATAGCAATTTAAAAATAAAGTTTATCAATAATTTTAAATTTATTTCTTCTATTTTAGTGAATTAATAAAATACTTTGTTTTATACATAAAACCAATTACAAATGATAATCATGAATCAGGGTAACTGCGACATTTCTTTAGGGGTAATCTTAGAGAACAATGTGAAATGTTCTACTGCTTCAAGTCATTGTATCCATCTGCTCTATTTCATGCAATCTTTCTTCTCTCTCTTGAAAGACTCCTGTTACTTCACTTTCTCCACCATGTCCTTCCAACCTAATGAAAGAGAGTAACTGATAGACCCCTTCATTCTATCTAGCTGGACCATGAAACGATATTTTCCTGTTTAAACTTTATTCTGGAACAATTTCATTAATCCCTTCGAAGCTTAAAATTAGTGGAGATTTAAAACAAGTTATTCTAGGGTAGTTTATCTGTGTGGATTGAAAAAGAAAAAAATAAAATAAATTGTGTAAAGCCAAATAAGTTGTGTAAAGAGAAATTGTACTGGACACTTGTGGGAAAAAAAATGGCAAGACTGGTTATTTGAACTACTGCTGTGGAGGAGAGAGACTTCAATATAGAATATGCACACCACCGTATACCACAAGGATAGATGGGGATGTGTATAGAATGACAGCATGAAAGCATCAGTACATGGAAAATTATGAAGAGGAACTTGATTAGATGCAAGAGTGAGGGGCAGAAAAAAGAAAAACAAAGGTGACAGGGATTCTCGTAAACTGGCCTAGAAATATAACTGTTGAAACAAGACTTAGCAGGATAAGGATGAGGGCTTGACCAAAAGAGGGGTCAGAGGAGATGGACTGAACTTTGGTTAAGGAGGAAGTCCTTGTCATTGGTAAAAATCCTTTACACCTGTAAGAAAAGAAGAGTTAGATCAAACTCTTTTGTACATTACTTTTTGTTTACTATCATTAAAGGAGATTGTTATTTTGTCTCACGAGTATATACAGAAGCTGGCCCTTCCTATATAACATGCTTTAATGTGAATGTTTCAAGTCTTCTCCAAACTGAACAAACTGCCTTAATGATTGATTCAACTACATGAATGTAAATTGGATATTGAAAGCTGCCCTACTGTCCTAGAAATTTTAGTTTTCTCTTTGGAATCAATGAATCATTAATTGGTCCCTTTGAGTCACTCAAACAAGGAGGTTACCCCTACAACTTACCTCCATTCCAAACCATCTCCCCCACCACCACCCATCACTGTTATTTAAATGTGATAATGGTCCTTGAAAAGGTAAGAAGGGATCAACTTGCAAAGTGAATATTTATTTGATTCTCCCTTTCCTTGACGTTACTCCCTCTAGCATGCGTTTTTCTCCTGCCTCTGAACCATTTGACACCACTGAGAGTCAACCGCATGACTGAAACTCTGAAACACAGTAATCAAGCGACAACCTAAACTTTGATAAGCCGATGCTCATAATTTCCTTAGTTTTCTTAGTTTGTGTAACTATGCTATGTTTGACTAAGGTTCAATAAATTCTGAAAGCTTTCAGTCTACCTACACACTTCCTTGGTAAATAGCCGGCTGAGAAAATATATGAATTTACTGTTACTTAGCATCCATCTAATTAAAAATCCTCAGTTTATTCAGAAATGATTGGCGAGCTGAAACTAATGGATATAAAAACAATGATCATACATGTCAGTGTACATTTTGTTGTTGAACTACATGGTTTCCATTCTTTCATGAAGCATGTATTGAACATCATTATGTGTTAGGCTCTCTGCTATGTGCTAGGATGGCATTGGTGAACAAGATATATCATAACCCTGAAATAGCTTTTAGGCTTATCGGGCCATTATGAATTAAAATGTTTGCTTCTAGGTGCTGTAAGGGAAGAGAGGCAGCACCCTACCACAGGCTTCACAAAGTGTGTGTGTGTGTGTGTGTGTGTGTGTGTGTGTGTTTGACACT
Source organism: Callithrix jacchus (assembly GCF_049354715.1). Lineage (NCBI taxonomy): Eukaryota > Metazoa > Chordata > Mammalia > Primates > Cebidae > Callithrix > Callithrix jacchus. The sequence continues at coordinate 11,740,475 of NC_133522.1, read as the reverse complement.
TGGTATGAGGACGGTGCAGGCAGATGGAATACAGACTATATGCAAGGGATGTGTTGCAAACTACAAAGTATTTAGTGCTCTGGAAAAAGTAAAGATGAAACTGGGCTGTTGTGATTGAGATTTACCTAATCAGTGTGTTTTCTAATTTGGCATCTGGAATTCTGGCCAATTATTGCAGACATGTAGAATTTTCTTTTGCTTCACATTTAAATAATTTGTCTGTAAATGTTAATTGAAATTCTACCTCTTTTATAATTTTTAACTGGAAAATCTTGGACTAATTTTACTCAAAGTTCAGCATACATGAGAATTGCTTGTCAGGCTTATAAAAGCACAGATTTTATAATAATATAAACCTGGAGATTATTGGGCCCATTCTCCAGAATCTGATTGAATAGGGTAGGACCAAGAACATATAATTCTAACAGTTTCTATTTTATATTGCTGTTTCTGGTCCAGGTAACCTACTTCAAAAAAATACTGTGTTAGAAAAAACACCTCCCAAATATCCCTGAAGATAAGAATTATGGTCGGGCATGGTGGTTTACACCTGTAATCCCAGTACTTTGGGAGGCCAAGGTGGTGGATCACTTGAGGTCGGGAGTTTGAGACCAGCCTGACCAACATGGAGAAATCCCATCTCTACTAAAAAAAAAAAAAAAAAAAAAAAGTGAGCCAGGTTTGGGTGTGGTGGCAGATGCCTGTAATCCCAGCTAATCAGGAGGTTGAGGCAGGAGAAACACTTGAACCCTGGAGGCAAAGCTTGCAGTGAGCCGAGATTACATCATTGCACTCTAGCCTGGGCAAGAAGAGCAAAACTCCTTCTCAAAAAAAAAAAAAAAAAAAAAAAAATTACTTGCAGGTTTTGTGTAACGCATAGCTTCCGAGGCTTTAATCTAAACCCAGTGAATCAGAAGATCTTCGTAATTTTGCTGATAATTATTAACTATATATTTAACAGCTATACTAGTAGGAAAATTTTCCAAAATTCTACAGTTCATTTATTTTTAATGTTTTTTGACCTTACTTTATTCTCTTGGCTCACATGCCACCCCCAAGTCCTTCTACTTCACTGTCTGCTTCTCCTTCACTTTTTCTGAAACATTTCTCTACATCCTTTCCTAAATGTGAGCAATAAAGAAATGTCAGGAATGTAAGAATGACCAATTTTAATCCCATTCTTCCTTAAATGACTTCATCCAACCCATGGTTTACAATGTTATTAGTTTACTGAGGACTACAGTCCTAATCACTTTCCATAAGTCCATACTTCTATACTAATTGATATTTTTGATTCTGTACCATGGATTAACAATGCACAATTTATTATTATTCTAATATTGATTTTAGAGATATGGATACTCTTCCCATTTTTTTTTCAAAAACACAATATTATATGATCACTATAGTGAAAAGATGCAATAATTGTAATGTTTCCCATATTTGTTTTGCCTCTCTGTTTTCCTGAACTATTCAAAAGTCAGACAAATCATGATAGTTCACCTCTAATTATCTCAGTGTGACCCCTCTATGACTAAAATTACTCTCTTATATACCTTCTATGACATTTTCACATCAAAAATCATTCAAAATAATTATACAATATTGTGTAATATCCATCTCATATTCACAATTCAGTAACTATTCTTCCCATAGAGTCCTTATAATGTTCATTTCCCTTGAGTCAGCATTTAAACTTTGTGAGTTACATTTTTTTTTGTATTGTCTCTGTAGTCTGTTTTAATCTAGAACATTTCCATTCCCTTATATTTTTAATTACACTGACATTTTAAGAATCTAAGCCAGTCGCCTTGTGGAATACTATCTATACCTTTTGAAGTTCTCTGAAGTTTTTCTTCATACTATTTCTTTTTTTGAGATGGAGTCTCAGTGTCACCTTGGCCAGAGTGCAGTGGCACAATCTTGTCTCACCGAAACCTCTACCTCCCAGATTCAGATGATTCTCCTGCCTCAGCCTATTTAGTACCTGGGATTACAGGCATGCAGCACCAAGCCCAGCTAATTTGTGTATTTTTAGTAGAGGTGGCGTTTCACCATGTTGGTCAGGCTGGACGTGAACTCCTGATCTCATGATCCACATGTCTTGCCCTCCCAAAGTGTTGGGATTACAGGCCTGACTCACCATGCCCGGTCCTACGATTTCTTAAATTAGTTTTGGCAAGGATATTTTCCAACTGTTTTAAACTTCATATTTTAATGAAATTTAAAATATGAAGTTTATAATCAGAAAGTACATGTCACTATGCCCCACAACTGGTAATTCTGAATTTTGTCATTCGGTTAAACCGTAACTACAAATCTTTCAATATAACAGTATTTCTTTCACTTTGTAATTAGTGAATAATGTATGTAGTAATAATTTGACACCATCTAAATACCCTGTTTTTCAGCTGCCTTTTACTCATTATATTTTAGTATTCCTTGATGCTGTTTCTATCAACTCAACATTGGAGGGTTCAAAATTCTGATTTTATTATTATATTAGAAATATACAGTAAATAATACAAGATATTATCAGTACTCTTGATGTAGATGCAATCACTATGTATTTATTCACTGCAAAAATTTTCTAATCTGATCTATTCACACTATTCAAATATACAATATAATATATGCAGGATTTTTCTAATCTGATCTATTTATACTACAAAATAATATAGACAGATTTCAACACAAATTCCTCAGAAGTCATTTTCCTGAAATGTATCTCAATATAAATTCTAATCCAGGACCAATTCAAAGACCTTGAATGTATCATATATTTTACAGTGTTTATTATATTCTTAAAGATTCGCTTCCTTGAAGTATCACTTAACAGGTGGAGCATGAATGCACCGTGCTATGCATGATTTCAATTTTTTTGTATGTGCTTTGCATGATGGTGTTTTTAACAAAATTAACCAATAATTATTATTATAACACAAATATTATAGATGAGGAAATGGAGGCTTGAGGGAAATGAAGACTTATCTTAGGTCACATACCTATCAAGTAGATGCAGTCAGAATTCAATATAAAATCAGTCGCGCTCTGGAGACTGCATTTATTGTTATTGCACTTCCTGCTCTACTTGGTTTCTCTGCTCTGATATCCCACAAGTAACTCCACACGATGATGTGACAATTGAACCATACCCCAAATTGAATTATTTCCAAAATGTATTTCTCTGGTGTTTTTGGCAAAACATACTAAAATCATGAAAATTATACAAAATTTGTCGTCTCCCTCTCCTTCACCAAACAGTAAGTCCTAACAACCCCCTACTCTGCCTGTTTATCGCCTGTTCTGTGCTTCTACTATCGTTTTTGCTTATTTTTCTAACCTCTTGCCCCTGTTCATGTATACCAATTCTTCTTGTTTCTTTTTCTATTATTATTACTAAACTTACATACTAGGGTAGATGGGCAGAATATGCAGGTTTGTTACATAGGTGTACACGTGCCATGGTTTGCTGCATCAACCAACTCTTCAGCCTCATTAGACATTTCTCCCAATGCTATCCCTTAGACCCCATCCCCCAACAGGCCCCAACAGTGTGTGATATTCCCCTCCCAGTGTCCATGTTTTCTCACTATTCAACTCCCACTTATGAGTGAGAATATGTGCTGTTTGGTTTTCTGTTCCTGTGTGAGTTGCTGATAATGATGATTTCTAGTTTTCATCCATGTCCCTGCAAAGGACACAAACTCATCCTTTTTTAGGGCTGCATCGTATTCCACAGTGTATATGTGTCACATTTTCTTTATCCAGTCTATCGTTGATGGGCATTTGGGTTCGTTCCACATCTTTGGTATTGTGAACAGTGCTGCAATAAACATTCATGTGCATGTGTCCTTATAGTAGAATGTTGGTTATATACCCAGTAAAGGGATTGCTGGGTCAAATGGTATTTCAGGTTCTAGATCCTTGAGGAATTGACATATTGTCTTCCACAATGGTTGAACTAATTTACACTCCCATCAACAGTTTAAAAGTGCTATGATTTCTCCACATCCTCTCCAGCATCTGCTGTTACTTGTCTTTTTAACATTGCCATTCTAACTGGAGTAAGATGGTGTCTCGTGGTTTTGATTTGCATTTCTCTAATGACCAGTGCTGATGAGGTTTTGAAAATATGTTTGTTGGCCACACAAATGTCTTCTTTTGAGAAATATCTGTTCATATTCTTTGTTCACTTTTAGATGGAGTTATTTCTTTCTTGTAAAATTGTTTAAGTTCTTATAGATTCTGTATATTAGCCAGATGGATAAAATGCAAAAAAACAAAAACCAGAAAGGCCCATTCCATAGGTCTTTACAATTTGGTATGTTTTTCCAGTGGCTAGTACTGGTTTTTCCTTTCCATATTTAGTGCTTCCTTCAGGAGCTCTTGTAAGACAGGCCTTTTGTTGACAAAATCTCTCAGCATTTGTTTGTTTAAAAAAGATTTTATTTCTCATTGCTAATGAAGCTTATTTTTTCTGGATAATTCTAGGTTGAAAATGTTGTATATTGGCCCCCACTTCTTCTGGCTTTTTGCAGAGAGATCCAATGTTAGTCTGATAGGCTTCCCTTTGTGAGTAACCTGATGTTTCTTTCTGGCTGCCCTTAACATTTTTTTCTTAATGTCAACCTTGATGAGTCTAACAATTGTGGCTTGGGCTGCTCTTTTTGAAGGGTATCTTTGTGGTATTCTCTGTTTTTCCTGGATTTAAATATTGGCATGTCTTGCTAGGTTGAGGAAGTTCTCCTGGATAATATCCTAAAGAGTGTTTTCCAATCTGGTCTCATTTTCCCTGTCACTTTCAGGTACACCAATCAAACTTCCATCTGGTCTTTTCATACAGTCCCTTATTTTTTGGAGACTTTGTTCATTCTTTTTCATTCTTTTTTCTCTGATCCTTTTTCATGCTTTATTGCAATAATCTCTGATATCCTTTCTTCTGCTTGATTAATTCAGCTATTGATACTTGTATGTGCTTCAGGAAGTGTTCATGCTGTGTTTCTTAGCTCCATCAGGTCATTTATGTTCTTCTATGAACTGTAGAAATTTCTACAACCTTTGTTCAAGGTCATTAGCTTCCTTGCTAATAACATGCTTCTTTAGCTTGGAGGAGTTTGTTATTACCCACCTTCTGAAGCCTACTTCTGTCAATTCATCAAACTCATTATCCATTCAGTTGTGTTCCCTTGCTTGTGAGGAGTTGTGATCCTTTGGAGGGGAAGAGGCATTCTGGCTTTTGGATTTTTTAGATTTCTTGCATTGGCTTTACCTCACCTTCCAGGATTTATCTACCTTTGGTCTTTGATGTTGGTGACCTTGGGTTGTGTGGATGTCCTTTTTTTGTTGATGGTGATGCTATTCCATTCTGTTTGTTATTTTTCCTTCTAGTAGTCACGCCTTTCTGCAGCAGGTCTGCTAGAGTTTGCTGGAGATCCACACTCGGCCCTGTTTGCCTGGGTATCACCAGCAGAGGCTGCAGAACAGCCAAGATTGCTGTCTGTTCCTTCCTCTGGATGCTTCATCCCAGAGGGGCACCCACCAGATGCCAGCTGGAGCTCTCCTGTATGAGATGTCTTTTGACTCCTGCTGAGAGGCATCTCCTAGGCAGGGGGCACAGGGTCAGTGACCCACTTGAGGAGGTAGTCTGTCCCTTAGTAGAGCTTAAACACTGTGCTAGGAGATCCGCTTCTCTCTTCAGAACTGGCAGGCAGAAACACTTAAGTCCGCTGAAGCTGTGCCCACAGTCTCCCCTACACCCAGGTGCTCTGTCCCAGGGAGATGGGAGTTTTATCTATAAGCCCCTGACTGGGGCTGCTGCCTTTCCTTCAGAGATGCCCTGCCCAGAGAGGAGGGCTCTAGAGAGACAGTCTGGCTACAGAGGCTTTGAGGAGCTGCAATGGGCTCTACCTAGTTCATACTTTCTGCAGCTTTGTTTAAACTTTGTGGGGAAAACCTCCTACTCAAGCCTCAGTAATGATGGATTGTTCACCCAGTCCCCAAGCTCAACAGTCCCAGGTAGACTTCAGACTGCTTTGCTGGCAGTGAGAATTTCAAGCCAGTGGATCTTAGCTTGCTGGGCTCCATGAAAGTGGGATCTGCTGAGCTAGGACACTTGGCTTCCTGGGTTCAGTCCCCTTTCTATGGGAGTGAATGGCTCTGTCTCAGTGACTTTCCAAGGGGCCACTAGGGTTAAAAAAAAAAACGAAAAAAAAAAAAAAACAAACAGCAGCTGGTTGGGTGTCTGTCCAAATGACCACCCAGTTTTATGCATGAAATTCAGGGTCCTGGTAGTGTAGGCATCTGAGGGAATCTCCCAGTCTGCAGGTTGCAAAGGCCATGAGATTTCTGCAGAAGTGTAGTATGTGGTTCAGAATGCACGGTTCCTCACTGCATGGTTCCTCAGAGATTCCCTTTGCTAAGGCAGGAGTTCTCAGACCCCTTGTGCTTCCCGGATGAGGCAATGCCCCTCCCTGTTCCTCCACACACTGTGTGGGATGCTTCCACTGTCTAACCAGTCGCAATGAGATTATCCGGGTATCTCAGTTGGAAAGGTAGAAAATACCCGCCTTCTGCATTGATCTTGCTGGGAGCTGCAGGCTGGAACTGTTTCTATTCAGCCATCTTGCTCAGGTCTTCCCAACCTGTTCCATATTTTTACATTAGTTGGTCTGCTTTTAACTTTGCATGAGATTATGGTTTCAAAATATTTATTGCATTTTAAAATCTTCCTTAAATCTGTTCAGGCAGATTCAGTGTGTAAGCTAAAAATCTCTGTTTTCTGAGAAATCTGTGAGGAAAAAAGTGTTTTAGAATTTGGAGCCTGTGAAATCACTACTCCCATTGAATGATAGGATGTTTTTGGAATATCTCAGCCTTTGTGAGCCTGATTCTGAAGATAAATATAAATATATATGTATAAGAAAAAGAGAAATATGACAACGAAAACACCATTAATTGGCATTATTTTATAAGAATCAAGGTTTATGACTTAAAGTTGTTTTCAGGCAACCACATGGAAACTTCTAAGTCTGCTTTTTAAAGCATATTCTTCAATCCTATATCTTTATTAGATCAGAATGTACATAAATTGGGACCTACATAATTTTCTATTTTATTCAGCATTCTTCCTTTGCTGCTTGCTATTCTGCTCCAAAAAGAAACACTGTAGCACATCCAACTACTTTCAATTCATAGAAAGTTTTCTATAGCTACTCTATTCTTACTTGTAAATCAAGAGGCATCTCAATATTGCCTCTTTGAAGCAATTTCTAAGAAAAGTCTTAATCCCTCTGTTTATGCCATACATATAATGAAGGATCTACTTTCCGAAATTTAATTTGAGGACTCTGTAACAAAGATCTATGCTAGGCTTTGTCTCTGGTTTTTGAAAGATAACCTCCAAATCCTGAGTATTTTCAATGTGATAGGAATGTCTTTATTATTCATTGTGGAATTACATCACCCTTGAATTATATCACTCTGGAATTATATCGCCCTTGATGGTTTATTTCGTAGATGACTCCTGATGAAGCCCCAGATAGTTTATTCTAAAAAGATGACTGAAGATGAATCAGGCCATGCTAAAAAAGACAATCCATAATATAAGAGGTTTGGGGCTTTGAGCCATATGATATTAGCCCAACGTAGGGTGAGACAGGAGGCTAGAGATTGAGTTCTACCCTGTGGGTGATAATTCAATCAATCATCCATGTGTAATGAAATTCCAATAAGAATTCTGGTCACTGAAGCTTAAGTGAGATTCCTCAGTTGATAATACTTTGTGTATTGTCACACGCATCCATTTACTATGAGGATGATGCCTCTCAATCTTGTGGAAGACTGTGTCCTTACCCTTGGGTTTGTCAAACTATTGCAGGAAGAAAGTGGATCAGATTGAAAAAATTCTGATATTTTGAAGGTATGCAAAAGCAATATTTCTTGAATATGAGGCAGAAATCTGTAAATTAACCATGGTTTGCCTGTAAGATTTTTAAAGCATAGCCCCAGTGTGTACTTCATAGTTAATTATCAAGTACTTATAATACTATATTGAAGATATTTTATTAAATATCTATAAAATGTACTATCAGCCACTGATGAGCAGATAATTCATTTTATGTATATCTACATCCCAGTTATCTAATAGAGCCACAATATCTAGGCTTCAGGAATATGTGTTTACGTGATTAATATTTTTATTTGTTTGTCATTTCTGTGTAATTTGATCATTAGCCAATTTGCATGCATACATTATGCCATAATTACTTTTTCTCAAATACCTAGGATGCTTATTAAACAATTATTAACATGTCATCCTATTATCCAACACTGCATCAATTGTAGTAGTGTTTTATTTAAATGATAGACACAAAAAACTACTTCAGAATTTTGATTCGTCTCAACACAAACATAAATAGTACTTTGGAAACAAAGTTTCTCAGCTACACGTAAATACTTTCAGAACTCTGACATTTCATCTTGTGCAAACATTTCACAAATCCTTCACCTGATCCTTTAGATCGTTCTGTAGCAATTGTTCTTAGTGACAGTTCTTTCAGTAGCCTTCTGTGCTTCCACAACTTTGATTGCACGTCAAGAATTTCAATCCGGTGAGAAGATATTTTCTGAGATGATGTCCCTGAGTCCAAGACAATAAAATCCATCAGCAATCACTTCCATGATGACTGACAAAATTGATTGTCTATCAACACCATCACAGTACTCATCAGAAGTAGAATCGAATCTACAGTCAGGCTAGCATCTGTCACTGTAGGGATTTCAGTGGAGTTTTTTTCTTTTTATTATTTTACCTATTTATATAAACTATTGTCAGTCTCCTCATTCTGTGTCTTTCTAATGCATATTTGGGAAACAATTTGCATTTTGTTCTCCCTAATTATAACTCATGTTGGGTAGGTGAAAGCATTTCATGTATGGTGCTGACTACAATAATTAGGACCACATTTCTATACATATTTTATGCATTCTGTATGTGTGTATCACATATATAGCACTTGGCTCATTTTTAGTGAGTGCAAAAATAATTATTTTCAAAGTATTTTTTTTTATTTTTTGGTCAACAATATTGGTATTTAATGTGATTATATTTATATGTAATAAATTAAGATAGAAGCTACATTTGGGAGTTAGTACATTCACTTTTTTCAAGTTTAATTTCTCAACACTTTACACAGTTACCTAATTAATTTCAGCACTTTATACTTAAATTATAGCTCTTTCCTCTGAAGTTTTTAATTTATTCTACATCAAAAAAGAGCCATGGCCTGAATTTGACATTTCTCTTGCACAAAGGCACCTCCTTCCCTTCTCATTGTAAACTAATCTCAAGGAATATTTCTTATTCTTTTTTAGGAAATTGGTTTTTTTATCTTCATGGTAGTAAGCAGAATACATTTGTTTAAACTTATTCCCTACATTTTGAAGAAGGCCTTGATGCTAATGATTTTTCACCTGTGAGCTGGGATGATACTCATATAAGAAGCAAGTCTGGGTATTGTTCATCGGAATTATAAATATGGCAATTTTTACATAAAAGATGCATAAAATTATGTCTCAGACATATTCTCTGAGTTGTATTTTGTGGGAATATTTAAAATTTATTTCACCTTTTATATTTTATAGTATATGAAAATAAAGTTACAAACATGACATCACCCAGAGTCATTACATAATGTGACTGTGTAGAGACAAAATAGAAGTCTTATAATGTAGAATAGTATTTTCTTCAGTAACATTGACTAATAATGTAATCCCTGATTAGACTAAAAAATTTAAAACACTAAAAAGCCCTTCATCACACCCAGTAAGACCCAGAGTTAGAATACAGACTAACATCTAGTGTCAAACTGAGATGCTCATTTATGTATTGCATGCCTTGTGTCTCTTACTAAGGAACAAGACTAATGTCAACCCAAGGGTTCTTGCTGCCCCAGGCAATATGAAAAATGTCTCCTCCTCCTAGCAAGTAATCATTCACATAATAAACAGCCACAAAACACTTTAATCTTCTAATATTTTGCTGCCCCAGGCAACCAGATGTTCTACCTATAAGGTGCAGCCAGTCATAACTATTGTGCATGTGCAGTTACAGTGGCTTAATGTAATAGTAATAAAGACATAAAATATATTCTGACTCACAGTCTTGAAGAATTGCAAAGTTTAGGCCTAGATTATTATTATTTGAATTTTGACTCCATAACTATTGAAAATGCCTTCATAAGGGAAATGAATTGTAGTATGCAGAGTATTTGTTGGAAGGAAATAATTTTAAAACACACACACACACACACACACACACACACTTCCAGAGAACCTGTTTCTAAACAGGTAAACTTACTGTAGGAAGCAAATAGATCCAAGCAGCATAAGGGGTGGAGAGTAGAGGATGTTGTGATGCTCTGGATGTTGTGATGCTCTGCTCAGAGATCCGCTTATGACTGAGGCACTCATTTCCAGCACTGCCGAGAATGTTGACTGCTGACACCTCAAAGCTTTGCCCCTCTCTAGGAACTATCCTCAGTCAAGGGGAGACACCTCATACAAGTTCATTCCCCCTTCCCTGGAGGAGCCCACATCCAAATGCATAAAAATGCATTTATTTATACAATACATTTGACTGTGGCTTTGTGTAGGAATGGGAGAAATTATATCTCTTTATTTCCAATTGGGAGAAAATGTCTTGTATCAAGAAACATAATGCAGTAAAACAGTCATAGAATGTATGGAATAAATCATGTAAATTAAACATATGTTTAACTTTTGCTGCTATAGAACAACATAGATATAGCAAGCTTTCAAAGATACAACTTCACACTATAAAAAAGACTTTGAGCTCTTTGACTAAAAATTCAAAACTAACAATTCATGTATGGTAAATTTGTTAGCTAAAGTTCCGCCTTTTCTACTGACTCTTGCTTGTTCACGTGAGCATCCAACTTTTTTACCTAACCATGCTGTCTTTATCCAGTGAAAAAAACCATAGAGGCAAAGGCACACAGGCTCAGTAATATGTCTGTTAGTTTACTAAGAACAATCCCACTGCATCCACTGATAAACACCCATCACTGACAATCTAATATAACCCTGCTTTCCAGGGAGATCAGCCAGCCATATGGAAGCAGCTTTATTACACTAACGTAGTAGTATTGGTTTTGCTTTCCATAGGATTGTTTAGTAGCAGTAGGAAAATGAAATGGAGGTGAATAGAATTTCAGAGGTGAAAACTATAATACATCTTACATGCTTATCCTTTAATCATAAATCTTTCTCACACCATCACTTTTATCTCCTCATTCACTCAACCAATTGAATTTCCTATTTAAAAACAAAATGTGTACTTTTAACTCTAATGGGCATGATGGGTTGTATTTGATGCTTGCCTCAACTAGGTATTTATCATTGACAGTTAAGAAGAATTTCTGTCAATCGTCTAGACATCCATATTTCCCTAGAATCCCACATTTATTTAGAATTGAATTTGCTTTCCTTCATCCACTTCTATTCATCTCTTTATCACGTGGTCCTAAAATTCCTATTCTATCTTAGTCATTCCGTACTTCTCATAGTCATGTGCCACGTAATGACATTTTGGTCCACAAAGGACTGCATCTATGAAGGTGGTCTGTATGAGTATAATGAAGCTGAAAAATTTCTTGTTGCCTTGTATTTACTAAACAGTGCTTTATCTTATCATTTTAGAGGGTACTCCTACTAACAGTAACAAAGTAACTGCTACAACAGCTCTAGGCAGGTCCTTCAGGAGATATTTCATAAGAAGGCATTGTTAACATAGGAGATGACAGCTTCAAGTGTGATAATGCTTCTGAAGATCTTCCAGAGGGAGAAAAAAACTTGTAGGATAAGACTATTAAGAAATAACTTATTTTTCTATTGTTGACAATGTGTTTATGTGTTAAGGTAAGTGTTATACTAAAGGATCAAAGAGTTTAAAAAATTAAAAAGTGCATAAAGCAAAAATGTTTCAGTAAGTTAAGCTTGAATTATTATTGAGAAAAAAAGTTTTAATAAATTGATGGTACCCCAATTATATAATATTTATAAATTCTACAGAGCTACATGGTAATACCCTAGCCCTTAACATTGGCTTGCCACTGCCTCACTGACTTTTCTAGAGCAACTTTCAGTACTGAAGGCTTATTTATGGTAAGTGCCCTATACCTATGTATTATGTTTTAACTTTTATACCATAATTTTAGTATACCTCTTTATATTTAGATATGCAAGTACTTATCACTCTCTTAGAATTACCCATGATATTCCTTACAGCAATATTCTGTACAGGTTTATAGCCCAGGAACAATAGGCTATTCTTCATTACATAGGTATGTAGTAGGCTATCCCTTCTAGGTTTGTAAGTACAACCTAGGATGTAAGTATGCTACATGATGTCTGCCCATTGATAAAATTGCTTAAGGATTCATTTCTCGCAGCATATTTTAGTTGTTAAAAAATGCATGACTTTAGCTAATTATGTTTTAGTCATCTTAAAAACAATAATAATAAAAAAGTTATAATAAACCTCTGTATTTCTGGCTTATTTAACATAATGACCATGAATTTCTTTTTTTAAAATTTTTTATTGGATTTTAGGTTTTGGGGTACATGTGAAGAACATGCAAGATAGTTGCATAGGTACACAAGTGGCAGTGTGATTTGCTGCCTTCCTCCCCTTCACCCACATCTGGCATTTCTCCCCATGCTATCTCTCCCCAACTCCCCACTCCCTGCTGTCCCTCCTCTATTCCCCTCAATAGACCCCAGTTTGTAGTGCTCCCCTCCCTGTGTCCATGTGTTCTCATTGTTCAACACCCACCTATGAGTGAGAACATGTGGTGTTTCATTTTCTGTTCTTGTGTCAGTTTGCTGAGAATGATGTTCTCCAGATTCATCCTTGTCCCTATAAAGGACACGAGCTCATTGTTTTTGATTGTTGCATAATATTCTATGGTGTATATGTGCCACATTTTCTCTGTCAAGTCTATCATTGATGGACATTTGGTTTGATTCCAGGTCTTTGCTATTGTAAACAGTGCTGCAATGAACATTCATGTGCATGTGTCCTTATAGTAGAACAATTTATAATCCTTTGGATATATACCCAGTAATGGGATTGTTGGGTCAAATGGAATTTCTATTTCTAGGTCCTTGAGGAATAACCACACTGTCTTCCACAATGGTTGAATTAATTTACACTCAATATAGTTTTGATTTGCATCTCTCTAATGACTAGTGATGATGAGCATTTTTTCATATGATTGTTGGCCTCATATATGTCTTCTTTTGTAGTGTCTGTTTATATCCTTTGCCCAATTTTGAATGGGTTTGTTTGTTTTTTTCTTGTAAATCTGTTTGAGTTCTTTGTAGATTCTGGATATCAGCCCTTTGTCAGATGAGTAAACTGCAAAATTTTTTTCCCATTCTGTTGGTTGCCGATTCACTCTAATGACTGTTTCTTTTGCCGTGCAGAAGCTGTGGAGTTTGATTAGGTCCCATTTGTCTATTTTGATTTTTGTTGCCAATGCTTTTGGTGTTTTGGTCATGAAGTCCTTGCCTACTCCTATGTCCTAATGGTTTTGCCTAGGTTTTCTTCTAGGGTTTTTATGGTGTTATGTTTAGCTCTTATGTTTAAGTCTTTAATCCAGCTGGAGTTAATTTTAGTGTAAGGTGTCAGGAAGGGGTCCAGTTTCAGCTTTCTGCACATAGCTAGCCAGTTTTCCCAACACCATTTATTAAACAGGGAATCCTTTCCCCATTGCTTGTTTTTGTCAGGTTTATCAAAGATTGTATGGTTGTAGATAAGTTGTGTTGCCTCCAATGCCTCTGTTCTGTTCCATTGGTCTATATCTCTGTGTTGGTACCAGTACCATGCTGTTTTGATTACTGTAGCCTTGTAGTATAGTTTGAAGTCTGATAGTGTGATGCCTCCCACTATGTTCTTTTCACTTAGAATTGACTTGACTATGGGGGCTCTCTTTTGGTTTCATATAAAGTTTAAGGTGTTTTTTTCCAGTTCTGTGAAGAAGGTCATTGGTAGCTTGATGGGGATAGCGTTGAATCTATAAATTACTTTGGGCAGTACGGCCATTTTTACGATATCGATTCTTCCTAACCATCAACATGGAATGTTTCTCCATCTGTTTGTGTCGTCTCTTATTTCGTTGAGCAGTTGTTTGTAGTTCTCCTTGAAGAGGTCCTTTACATTCCTTGTTAGTTGTGTTTCTAGGAATTTTATTCTCTTTGTAGCAATTGTGAATGGCAGTTTGTTCTTGATTTGGGTCTCTTTAAGTCTGTTATTGGTGTATAGGAATGCTTGTGATTTTTGCACATTGATTTTGTATCCTGAGACTTTGCTGAAGTTGCTTATCAGTTTCAGGAGTTTTTGTGCTGACGCGATGGGGTCTTCTAGGTATACTATCATGTCGTCTGCAAATAGAGACAATTTGGTTTCCTCCTTTCCTATTTGAATACCCTTTATTTCTTTTTCTTGCTTGATTGCTCTGGCTACAACTTCCAGTACTGTATTGAATAGGAGTGGTGAGAGAGGGCATCCTTGTCTAGTGCCAGATTTCAAAGGGAATGCTTCCAGTTTTTGCCCATTCAGTATGATGTTGGCTGTTGGTTTGTCGTAAATAGCTTTTATGATTTTGAGATACGTTCCATCAATACCGAATTTATTGAGGGTTTTAGCAAAAAAGGCTGTTGAATTTTGTCAAAGGCCTTCTCTGCATCACTTAAGATAATCATGTGGTTTTTGTTTTTGGTTCTGTTGATGTAGTGAGTTACGTTTATAAACTTGCATATGTTGAACCAGCCTTGCATCCCCAGGATGAATCCTATTGATCATGGTGGATAAGCTTTTTTATGTGCTGTTGCAATTGGCTCGCCAGTATTTTGTTGAAGATTTTTTGTGTCTATGTTCATCATGGATATTGACCTGAAGTTTTCTCTTTTGTTGAGTCTCTGCTGGGTTTTGGTATCAGGATGATGTTGGTCTCATAAAATGATTTGGGAAGGATTCCCTCTTTTTGGATTATTGGAATAGTTTCAGGAGGTATGGTAACAGTTCTTCTTTGTGTGTCTGGTAGAATACGGCTGTAAACCCATCTGGACCTGGGCTTTTTTTGTATGGTAGGTTGTTAATTGCTGACTCAACTTCAGACCTTGTTATTGGTCTATTCATGGTTTTGACTTTTTCCTGGTTTAGGTTTGGGAGGATGCAAGTGTCCAGGAACTTATCCATTTCTTCCAGGTTTACTAGTTTATGTGTAGAGTTGTTTGTAATATTCTCTGATGATGGGTTGAATTTCTGTAGGATCTGTGGTGCTTTCCCCTTTATCATTTTTTATTGCATCTATTTGGTTATTCTCTCTCTGTCTCTCTCTTTATATTTTTTATTAATCTGGCTATTTTGTTGTATAAAGTGGTCTATTTTGTTGATCTTTTCGAAAGACCAGCTCCTGGATTTGTTGATTTTTTGAAGGGTTTTTTGTGTCTCTATCTCCTTCAGTTCTGTTCTGATCTTAGTTATTTCTTGTCTTTTGTTAGGCTTTGAGTTTTTTTGATCTTGCTTCTCTAGCTCTTTTAATTTTGGCAATAGGGTGTCAATTTTAAATCTCTCCACTTTTCTCATGTGGGCACTTATTGCTATATATTTTCCTCTAGAGACTGCTTTAAATGTGTCCCAGAGATTCTGGTATGCTATGTCTTCGTTCTCATTGGTTTTGAAGAACTTCTTTATTTATGCCTTCATTTCATTGTTTATCCAGTCAACATTCAAGAGTCAGTTGTTCAGTTTCCATGAAGCTGTGTGGTTCTGAGTTAGTTTCTGAATTCTGAGTTCTATGTTGATTGCACTGTGGTCTGAGAGACTGTTATAATTTCCATTTTTTTTTATTTGCTGAGGAGTGATTTACTTCCAATTATGTGGTCAATTTTAGAGTAGGTGTGATGTGGTGCTGAGACAAATGTATATTCTGTGGATTTGGGGTAAATGTCTGTCAGATTTGCTTGTTCTGAGTTCAAGCCATGGATATCCTTGTTAATTTTCTGTCTGGTTGATCTGTCTAATATTGACAGTGGAGTGTTAAAGTCTCCCACTATTATTGTATGGGAGTCTAAGTCTCTTTGTAAGTCGTTAAGAACTTGCCTTATGTATCTGGGTTCTCCTCTATTGGGTCCGTATATATTTAGGATCATTAGCACTTGTTGCATTGATCCTTTTACCATTATGTAATGTCCTTCTTTGTCTCTTTTGATCTTTGTTGCTTTAAAGTCTATTTTATCAGAGATGAGAATTGCAACTCTTGCTTCTTTTTGCTCTCCATTTGCTTGGTAAATCTTTCTCCATCCCTTTATTTTGAGCCTTTGTGTATCCTTGCATGTGAGATGGGTTTTCTGGATATAGCACACCGATGGGTTATGGCTTTTTATCCAATTTGCCAGTCTGTGTCTTTTGATTGGTGCATTTAGCCCATTTACATTTAGGGTTAATATTGTTATGTGTGAATTTGATACTGCCATTTTGATGCTAAGTGGCTGTTTTACCCATTAGTTGATGCAGATTCTTTATTTTATTTATGCTCTTTACCATTTGGTATGTTTTTGGAGTGGCTGATACTGGTTGTTCCTTTCTATGTGTAGTGCCTCTTTCAGGAGCTCTTGTAAAGCAGGCCTGGTGGTGACAAAATCTCTGAGTACTTGTCTGTTCATAAAGGATTTTATTTTTCCTCCACTTATGAAGCTTTTTGGCTGGATATGAAATTCTGGGTTGAAAGTTCTTTTCTTTAAGGATGTTAAATATTGATCCCCACTCTCTTCTGGCTTATAGGGTTTCTGCTGAGAGATCTGCTATGAGTATGATGGGCTTCCATTTGTGGGTAACCCAACCTTTCTCTCTGGCTGCCCTTAGCATTTTCTTCTTCAATTCAACCCTGGAAAATCTGATGGGTATGAACCTTGGGGTTGCTCTTCTTGAGGAATATCTTTGTGGTGTTCTTTGTATTTCCTGGACTTGAATATTGGCCTGCCTTGCTAGGTAGGGGAAGTTTTTCTGTATAATATTCTGAAGAGTATTTTCCAGCTTGGATTCATTCTCTTTGTCACATTCTGATACACCTATCAAATGTATATTAGGTCTCTTCACATAGTCCCCCATTTCTTGGAGACTTTGTTCATTTTTTTGTGCTTTTTTCTCTAATCTTGCTTTCTCATTTTATCTCATTGAGTTGATCGTTGTACTCTGATATCCTTTCTTCTGCTTGCTCAATTCGGTTGTTGAAACTTGTGCATCCTCCACGAAGTTCTCATGTTGTGTTTTTCAGCTCCATCAATTCACTCATATTCCTAAGTTGTCCATTCTTATTATCATTTCCTCAAATTTTTTTTCAAGGTTCTTAGTTTCTTTGCATTGAGTTAGAACACGTTCTTTTAGTTCACAGAAGTGTCTCATTACCCACCTTCTGAATTCTGATTCTGTCATTTCATCACACTCATTCTCCATCCAACTTTGTTCCCTTGCTGGTGAGGAGTTGTGATCCCTTGTAGGAGGAGAGGTGTTCTGGTTTTGGGTGTTTTCCTCCTTTTTGTGCTGGTTTCTTCCCATCTTTGTGGATTTATCCAACTGTTGTATGTGTAGTTGCTGATTTTCAGATTGGTTCTCTGGGTGGACATCCAGGTTGTTGATGATGAAGTTATTTCTGTTTCTTAGTTTTTCTTCTAACAGTCTGGCCCATCTGCTGTAGGACTGCTGAGGCCCACTCCAGGCCCTGCTTGCCTGGGGATCACCTGCAGCAGCTGCAGAAAAGTAAGGGTTGCTACCAGTTTCTTCTTCTGCTATCTTTATCCCAGAATTATGCCTGACAAATGTCTGTTTGATCAGTCTTTTATGAGGTGACTCTTTGGATATACAGGGGTCAGGGAGCTGCTTGAGGAGACAGTCTGTTATTTATAGGAGCTGAAGTGTTGAGCTGTGAGCTCCATTATTCATTCAGAGCTGCTAGGTAGGTAGGTTTAAGTCTGCTGCAGCAGAACTCATAAACCTCCTTTTTTCCCCAGGTGCTCTGTCCTGGGGAGTTAGGGCTTTATTTGTGAGTATCTGTTGTGCTGCTGCTTTTTTTTTTTCTTTTTTTCAGGGCTTCCTGCCCAGCAAGGAGGCAGCCTAGTCTCTGTCTGCCTGCAGAGGTTTTGCTGAGCTGCTATGGGTTCTGCCCTACTGCCGGCTCCACCCTGCTGCCAGCTCTGCTCTGCTGCTGTGTTAGCTTCCCTGCAGTCCTGTTTATATGGGTATGGTTAGAACTGCCTCCGTGATGGTGGCCCTCCTCTGTAATGGTGGACTCTCTCTGTTATAGCGAGTTGCCTCGGCAAGGGCAGGCTGCCTCAGCAATGGCAGACTACCTCTGTAGGGGTGGAGTGCCTTGGTAATGGCAGACGCCCCTCCCTCACTGAGCTGCACCATCCTGGGTTCAGCTGTGCTTGCTGTGAAACTCTCAACCCCAAGCATTTCCAATTGCTGTTTTGTTTGTTTTTGTGGGGGTGGGACCCACCAAGCCTGATCACCTGGCTCCGTGCCTCAAAGCCTTTTTTTTTTAAGTTGAATGGTTGACTCTCTCCCAGGTATTCCAGTCACCTGCTGAAAGGGCACCAGGATCTGTGTGATTTCCTATGTGGCAACCCATTGCGCCGGTTGAAACAATGGCACTGCCAGGGAATCTCCTGGTCTGTCTCCCTGTTTCAGGCCCATTTAATCAGGTGAATGGGCGAATCTCCCTTCCCAGAGCGCCAATTGGCAGCTTAAAAGGGCAACCAGACCACTGTATTTTGTATGGAGAGCCACCACGCTGTGGCATTGGCAAAACAGCTGTGCTGGCTAAAATAGCCATGCTGGCAACCCGTAGGGCTCCTCCGCCTTGGAATCTCTTGGTCTGTGGGCAATAAAGATCAATCTGGAAATGCAGCATCCACTCACCCTCTGTGCTTTCTCTGGGAACTGCAATCCTGAGCTGCTCCTAAAGGGCCATCTTGGATCGAACCCTGACCATAAATTTCTTGAGTAAAATGTGATGATCATTGAATGTGGTAGCTGAATTTTTTATCATTATATAAAATTAATAAATATATATCTAACCCCAATTTAGACACAGTATATCACACATTTCAAATCCAAATCCTGGCCTCTTTAAAATTTGTGAACATAAGTTACTGAATATGAAACATCAACCTTCTTAGCAAACAAAATACATGGCTAGATTATGCAGTTTAAATGATGAAACATGTTTTATTTTATATAAAATCTGTGTAAGTCAAAATCTGATTATGTAAAAGACTGAAAGCTCAGGGAATTTCTACTTTTAGAAAGCTCTGGTATAATTCAGAAAATATAAAATAAACAAATGTATTTAAAATAGATGAAGAGATGGTCTGAATATTCCTTTTCCAATGAAGTTGACCAATTTACTTCTTTAAAATGAGTTGAAAACACTCAATTCATAAATAGCATATTATTTTTTTAAAACTTCTTTCAAGGATCCGTTTTTCTTAGGACATAAGAAGCCATTTTGTTCATAAATAAAATAGTTAAAAATTTTTAAACATAATGGATAAAATAAGTCTATTTTATTTGTTAACAAAAAAATAAATTAGTTTGAAATCAGGACATAAAGATAAAGGAAATACATCTTTCAGAAATCAGCATCATAAACTAGTTTCTCACAATATTTACACATTTAAAATTAAGTAACTGGAAAACAATTCATAAGGTTACTGGACTTTATGAATATCATGAATATTTACTCTGTGTTAGACAGAATAATGGCCCCAAGTGTGTCCATATCTATGAATACATGAATTTTCATGGCAAAAGGGATTTTTTAGATATGATTAATTAGGAAATTTGAGATAAGATTACTCAGAACTTCTTGAGTGGGTCTCAAATTATCACAAATGTGTTTATGAGTGAAGGAAAGAAGCAGGAGGGTCAAGGTAAAGGTATTCTGAAATGGAAAGCAGATCAGAGGTTGAAATGATGCAATGAAGGCTTGGGGCAGATGGAAGGGTTATATAATCCAGGAATCAGGCACCTTCTACAAGGGAGAATAGAGTTTCTTTTCCTGAGTATATAGAAGAAACACACTCATGTTGACACATTGGTTTTACCAGTGAGACTCATTTCTAAACACCAATATTATGGGGTAATACATTTTATGTTTAAGCCACTAAATTTGCGGTAATTTGTTACATCAGCAATCAGAAACATTGTGCAAAGGCAATAAAAATGCAATTAAAGCACAGAAAACTTTGACATCCAGATTTAAAATGGATCCGTATGTTTCTTTGATATTTAAAGCAGGATTAAGTCTTATTTAACCAGGATTTTTAAAAAAAATCCTGCATAGAATCTCTTTTGATTTGTGTTAAAGATAAAGCTTGAACTCTGATAGTGCTATCAGCATCATAAAAATTTAATGTGGCAGCAGTAAAATTTGGGGTGAAAAGGACAGGGATTTTCTGCATATTTTTGGATTTAATTACTTGATATGAAAGTAAAAGATTTCTGAAGTTTTTTGTATTTTTTTTACTAATTATGCATTTAGATAGAATGACATGTTTTTAAAATGCCTCTAAATTTAGAAATAGTGTAAAAATATTATGTAGTTTTTAAAAATGTTGAATACATTAGTGTGCACTAGTAGTAATGGTAGACAAACTTCTGAAGATGATTTTCAATTGAAAGTTCTATCAAAAGACTGCTCAAATTCACAGACGCCCAGTGATTCAAATTGTTGGTCAAAATCTGTTTCCAAATTTGCAGTTTACATTTTCTTTAAGATGTCTAGTGTCTCAAGAATTATTACTAAAAAAGGAAACTAATACAACTGCAAAATCAGATTATGAGAATGGCTAATGTTAGTTAAACGCTTCTTGAGTCCAAAAGCATACTAGACACTGATAGCCTTGCCATTTATTATCCATGGGAATTTAAGCAAGTCATTTACACTTGTTAAGACTTGTTTACTTCATCTACAAAATGGAAATGGTGATAATACATGTCACGTAATGTTACAGTGAGTGGGTATTGTCAGAAAGTGCCTGTCAGTTTCTAGTATGCTGAATTTAGTATGAGATTTGAAGCTTGGAAATGTGATACTGGACCCACCCTTATAACAACTCCAGTATATTTAATCTTCAGTAGGCAGAGGCAGTACCTCACATATTTATTTTCTAGAGAACATATTTCAAATATACTTTAAACATAACCATTTAATTGTTAAATAATAAAATTTGTGTAAATTTATAAATCTAATTGCTTATTTTCAGAGGAAAATTCTAAGGAAAAATAAGGTTAGAAATTTGGGTATGGGTTTTTTTTCCTACTTATCTGAAAAACTATGTTCAAAATGTATTTTAACTGGAATAGAGTATTAATTCATTAAATGTATGTTATTTTCATAATACTAATGCAAAAAAATAAAAGTTACAACCTACTTTATTTAGAAAAAAAGCAAAAATAACAATGGCTGAACTATTTAAACAAGGTTTATAGACCCCTAGCTGGATTAACCAAAACAAAACAAGAAGATCCAAATAAGTACAAGTAGAAATGACAAAGATGGCATTACAACTGATCCCACAGAAATACAAAAGATTCTCAGAGTACACAATTAACAACCTATGCACACAAATAAGAAAATCTAGTGGACATAAATAAATTCCTGGAAATATGCAATCTCCCTACTTTGAATCAAGAAGAGAATAAAACCCTGAATAGACCAATATCAAGCTTTGAAATTGAATCAGATAAAAAAGAAAAAAAGAACAAAATACTATCTGGACCAGGAGGATTTACAGTCAAAATCTGTCAGACATATCAAGAAGAGCTGGTACTAGAACTATTCCAAAAAATCAAGGAGGAGGGTCTCTTTAACTCATTCTATGAAGCCAACATCAGTCTAATACCAAAATCTGGAAGGGACACAACAAAGAAAAAACATGATGCTAATATCCCTGATGAACATAGATGCAAACATCCTCAGTAAAATACTACTAAACCAAAAATAACAGCACAACAAAGAGTTAATAGACCACAATTAAGTAAGATGCATTCCTGGGATGCAAAGCTTGTTCAACATAAGCAAAGCAGTGAAAGTGATTCACAATACAAACATAATTAAAAACAGAAACCATACGCTCATGTCAATGGATACAGAAAAGATTTCAGTAAAATTCATATTCCTTCATAATTAAAAAAAAAAAAACCCTCAGCACACTAAGCATCAAAAGAACACATCTCTAAATAATAAGAGTCATCTATGGTAAACCCTCAGCCAACATAATACTGATTGGGTCAACTGGAATCATTTCTCCTAAAAACTAGAGCACGATAAGAATGCCCTCTCTCATTACTTCTATTCGATATATTAATACGACCAGAGGTCCTAAGCAGAGAAATCAGGCAAAAGAAAGAGATAAAAAGCATCCAAATAGGAAGGGAAAAAGTCGTATCACCTGTTTT
This sequence comes from Callithrix jacchus, assembly GCF_049354715.1. Taxonomy (NCBI): domain Eukaryota; kingdom Metazoa; phylum Chordata; class Mammalia; order Primates; family Cebidae; genus Callithrix; species Callithrix jacchus. The sequence goes on along the minus strand of NC_133522.1, from coordinate 11,717,926 downwards.
CTGAATATATGATTCTATACCTAAAAATCATTAAATATTATGCCAAAAGCCTCCTAGAACTGTTAAACAACTTCAGTAAAAATTTCCAGGATACAAAATTAACGTACAAAGTCACTAGCATAGCATTTATACTACCAGTGGTAGCAGACCAATAAGGTCCAGGCTCAGAGTCAAATCAACAACACAATCCCATTTACAGTAGCCAAAAGAAAATGAAATATCTAAGAATACAGCTAACCAAGAAGGGAAAGGTGTCTGCAAGGAGAAGTGCAAAACACTGATAAATAAAGAAAATCAGACACAACACAAATAAAGGGAAAAATCTTACGGATTGGAAGAATCAGTATTATTAAAATGGTGATCCTGGCTAAAGCAATTTACGGATTCAGCTCTGAAGGCCTTTGTTGTTTACTTAAGGTTCATATCTTCGAGGATTAAACATTATACTACACCACAATAACCTGTACCAGTTTCTTCATTTGAAAAATTAGGAAAAACTTGAAAAAGCTTCATGTATATATGGATATAATTTTGTCCTGCATCCGCTTTGACTATTTTGTTTAAAAATTGTGTTATCACAAGTCAGGTTATCTTTCACTGGTCACTAGTGAGGTAATTGGCAATTTTAATCACTATAGTCCTTTCCTAGTTTCCACCCTGTGGTTACTGCTATATGTAGTACTTCAAGTCTGATGTGCTTTTTGATTGTTTTCCTTTGTCTCTCCTTCTTGTTTCTTCCTGTGTTCCTTTTTTTCTTGTTTTCCTTTTGCTCGTCCATTTTTCCTTCTCCTTCCCCTTCCCTCTTTCCATCCCTCCTCTGCCCTTTTCTTTAGCATATTGTTGACTAAATAATATATCGTAGTCAGAACGTATTTCAAAAAAGCCTTTATTTGTGGATAACATCTGATTTGTCATGATTTTAACGATGTAGCTGAGGTCAAAAACGTTTTTGGTATGCATGTATTCAACTCCATGTAGAATGAACAGCAGTAGCTTTATGTTTCTTTCTTGTAATTTCCCCTCTTTATATTACATTTCAAATTAACCTTTGTTCTCAAGTGGTTTCTGGAAGATAGTTCACTGATACCAAGGCTAGTATCACTCAAAGTGTGTGAGAAAAGAAAAGCAATGACAAGATTGTCCTGATATTTTAAGATTCTAGAGGGAAATTAAATCTCTCCATGATATTCTTTGCTGCTGGTTGCTGGCAGTGCTATCTGTGCCTTCCTATAAAGGCCCGTGTTCCACTATTATAAATTGTCAATGGACACTGTTGTTATTGTAAAATTGCACTTTTATCTCCCTAAGTTTCTAGTATTTTACATATTTGGCGTTTAATCTTATGAAATGTTTATAAACTGAGGCAAGGCAAAGTAATTTTTAAATAATTGCTGGACTCCACAGCATGCAAACATGCTTCCTGCTTATCATTAAACTGAGAAGATTTTTGTGTTTATACCTGTAGCTATTTTATAATTTCCTTTTTCTCTGCCTTTCCTTTTTTGGAGCTCATTGCCCATTTTTACTTAGCTGGTTCTCTGGGCATTATGCCCAGCTTCGATTAATGTTTGTTTATTTTCATTTACTTTATTCAGGATAATGTTTTTTAGCAGGGTTTCTTAGAAATGATTGTAATTAGGTAGCAAGGAATAGATTTATTAAATGCATAAGTACATTAGGTCATTGGAGATGTTTTTCTAACATCAGTTCATATAACAGATGAATATATATAAAGTATTTTGTGATTTTTTTAACCTGATAACCTTTATGTGTTCGAGCCAGTTTAGATTGTTTCATGTCTAGATTGGTTAATATCCCCTTTCTTTTATTCCAAGGGCAATCGTGTGTTAGTGTCCCTTGGTATTTCACAGTTTAAAATGACAAGGGAAATATGAGTTTTAAGCAGCAGGTACTTTGGTTTAAGAAATTGATTAGATTGATGTAAGCTAAAAATGAGATGACTTCAATACTATATCTGTAAGGATTTGCTCAAGAAAACAAAAAATATATTCAAGGTATTTTATCAGAAAGCGATATAGTAAAGAAATTGAAAGCTTGCTCATCATTTCCTAAGTAGAGAGATAAAATACAAAGAGAATCACTTCGGGAATTCAGAAAATCAAGGCCAGTGATGAAGAAATAAGAAAACAAAGCTTATTCAAAATAAGGATGTTACAAATGTATTATTTGCACTTCTCACTATCAGTTGTCAGGCTATGTCTCAGATATTGCTGCTTAATAATTGAAGAAGCGATATTTGTAAACAACTAATCTATAGCTGCAGTTCTATTTACTTCAAGAAAACCTTATGAATATGTACAGCTATGTTTGAGGTGAAATCTTAATTTATATTTGAACAAATCATAAAGAAGTACAAAACTGAGGAAAAGACACAGTCATTAGAGACAAACTATTAAAAAAGTATTTATGTTGGAAGAAATAGTAAAGTAATATGAATAGAAATTTAATAACTACACAAAAGCAAAAAAGGAAGCCAGATGGCTGGATAAATCTTTCTCTGAATTAAATAAAAAAGCATCAAAAGTTAAAGAGATTGCAGGTAATATTATAGATAAAGATAAGAAAAAAATGGAAATGTATAGATATGACGTTTAATTCTTTACATGTGTTATTTCCTTAAATTCTTTCTTAGCTCTGAAAGAGTCCATTTCTACGTTAGAGAATCGTACTGAATTAGATCTAATACCTGCTTTATTTCAAACATTCTAAGATTAGCCTAATCTTGACTTGAACACAGAGGAATTAGCATAAGAAAGAAAAGCTGAAAAGAAAAAATGAGAATATTTTAATGGTATATACCTTCACTTCCTACCGTTGGGATTTCTGAAATTTGTGAGCATTTGAAAGGCAGAGGAAATGAAGTAGATATCAGAATGCAGGATGTGTTACAAAAAAGATGGAGTATAATTGCTTTTGAGCCTAATTTTCTATTAATATAATCATAGCCGTAGGTAAACCAAGCAAGATAAAATGGAAGGTATTGTCACAGGATCCTTGGGGTGGTGTTTTTCCACCCAGAAACCTTTATGGCTGGTGATGCCTTTGCCTGAGTTTTGCTCAGGCCCTCTTGACTGAGGCCTTCTTGGCTCATGATGCGAGCTTGGATCCGATGCCTGCCGAGGGCAAGCCTGATGCAGAGCAAGCGAAGGGTGTGTGAGAAAGTGACTGCATGGTCCGGGAACTGCATAGAGCCCCCCCATAAGGCTACGGCTGGACAAGCTGTATTGCAAGCAGGTCATCTCAACATCTGTTCAGCTCTCAGCAGAGTAGACCTGCAGTGGGTAGCTCCTCTCCAAGGCAGGTCATCCCTACTTCTACCCAAGTCTCACTGAATCTGAGAATTTTATGGGCTTCAGAGGGGAGGAAGTGAATGCTGATTGGTCCATGCGTAGCCACAGGTGAGCCAGGAAATGTTCCAGAAGTTCGCACTCTGCTTAGCAGAGCTGACAACCCAGCCCCAGTGCTTCAGGCTGTCCCAGGCCTGAAGGTGGGGCTTTGTTGGGGACCTGCTCTTTTCCACCCAGAAGTCTGTTTGCCTCCAGCTGCTATTAATCTACCATACCAATGCCCAGGTTGTTCCTGCCAAGGGATGCCTACAGGCCTGTGCCAATTGGCTTTCAAACCTGCCTTGGCCTTCTTCTCATGTCCCTTGGTGCCCAAAGTCTGGAGGGGGCCAAGGAAGCAGAGGACTGGCATGTCAGTATTGCCTGAGCCAGCACACAGCTGACTAGGTTCTGACAGCACCCAGGCTCAGCCACAACTTTGCTCTTATAGTGGAGTGGGCACTGGGAGCAAGGAGAGGCCAGGCAGCAGAAGCAGGAAACTTTCCAGCTTGCAGGGGTAGGAGGGCTTCTGAGGACTCCCAGAGTGCAAAGAGGCTTGGGTTCCCAGCAGCAGTTGGCCAGCTACAGCTGCTCCCAGGAGGGCCGGGCTTTCTTCCCTCCAACTCAGAAAAGGGTGAGCCGTCCAGCTGTTCCAGGCTCCTGCCACCTCTGTAGAGAGTGGGGCCTGGGCCATGCCTCCCTTACTGTAGTCAATGTCATGGCAGCAGCCACAATTGCCATTAGAACCTGATTTTAAGTACAGACAAAACTGAAGTACTCATGGGAAAAACATATCTGAGTACTTCCATGAGCTTCCATAAGTAGAGACTTAAATCAGTGTTCTTATGCATAATTCAAACCAAAAAGCACCTATTCATGTCTGCACATCTTTTTTCGAAGATGGGATTTCAGGTGATTTTCTGCTTTATTTTGGTGATTGTTTATCTCATTTATTTATATTTCTTCTCATTCCAACATTATCATTGTAAAATTTGGTCTTCTTGGTAAAGTAAATAGTAGCTATGCTACCTGTGGGCTTTTATGAAACCTTATCTTTTCTTACACTCAGCATTTCACTCTTGTGTTGAAAAGAATTTAAAAGTTACAAAACTTCTGCTGGTTTCTTCTCCAGTATTCAGATCTGTCCACTCTTTCTGATAGTAATACTTCTATTTCTACAAAATAAGTTGGAAATATTTTTATGTTTATAGTATAATTAATTTCTAGATTTCCAATATGAATTACTCTCCTATTCAATTAAAGACTAAGAAAGATAGTTTTATTTATGAACATAAAACACAATTCCTAATAAAGCATTAGCATATAGTAACTATCATTATGTTAAAAATATTTCTGATAGATTATTTCTAGAATTTGTATTATTGTGAATAATCATAATAGGAGTATATTTTGTAACAACATATCAAGAAAAAGTAAAAGAACGCACATCTGCATAATGGCCAACAGTAATTAAAAAAGTTATATATTAATATTTAGTATTCATTTTTATTATATTAGATTGAGTACATATACCATTAAAATTATACATGCACATTTATACAGAATTGGCAAAATTTTCCTAGATTTTAAAACGATAGGAACATACTAAATCAACTAGGAGAAAAGAGGTAATTGTGTTTACAGCTCCTATTCAGATTCATTCTAGAAGCGGTGGACTACAGAAGTAGGCAAGAAAAATATACAAAAAGTGTAGATATTAATGTGCAGTAATTAAAGTATTTCAAATAAGAGGGCACATTTGTTTCTTGTTGAAAATTCTTGAAAAATATACAAACAGTATAGATATTAATGTGCAGTAATTAAAGTATTTCAAATAAGAAGACACATTTGTTTCTTGTTGAAAATTCTTAATATGGAAAGAAAAACTATTTTGAAAAGAACACTGAATAGAGATACTACTTAAAAATAATTAAATAGGGTGGGCGTGGTGGCTCAAGCCTGTAATCCCAGCACTTTGTGAGGCCGAGGCAGGTGGATCACGAGGTCAAGAGATCGAGACCATCCTGGTCAACATGGTGAAACCCGTCTCTACTAAAAATACAAAAAATTAACTGGGCATGGTGGCGCGTGCCTCTAGTCCCAGCTACTCGAGAGGCTGAGGCAGGAGAATTGCCTGAACTCAGGAGGCGGAGATTGCGGTGAGCCGAGATCGCGCCATTGCCCTCCAGCCTGGGTAACAAGAGGGAAACTCCGTCTCAAAAAAAAAAAAAAAAAAAAAAAAAAATTAAATAGTTAATATTCTTTCTAAACTAAAAAAACTACTAATTTGTTAATAAAATAAGGGCCATCCAATATTTCTGCCTCCAGCAGACTCAATATTATTCAGATGCTAATTAACCTCAGATTATTCCTTTGATTTAAAGTCTTGCCAAAAAATATTCCATAAGGTTACTGTTCTTTTACTGAAAAAATCTATCTAAAATGTTACATACAAGACATACATAAATAGTACAGCATGGGGAAAATGTGATTTTAACTATCATTATTCTACGACAGTTCTCTAACTTTAGCAATACATTTTATTACTATTATGCATTTTCTCTATTTAACTGTTTATTCTTTTTAGATTAGATATATCTAGTTTAATAGATGTGCATAAATTTTTAGCTAGTTTTTAAATTTATCTCTGTAATTTTATTATGACTTTTAAGAAGCCACTTTAGTGAAATACAGTTGACATGGAAAAGCCATACATATTTAATATATACATCTCGGTAAGTTTGAGGATAAATATACTTCTCTGAAATATCACCAGTCTTAATCATATACGCTTTCAATGTCTCATCCCTCTAGCTGGTTTTTGCCATTTCTTATCATTAAAACTATTCTAGTATATAGATGCTGTTAGTTTCAAATGCATATGTATTGTCTTATTTTCTGGTTGCTTTAACATGTATTAGGATAAAGCTTACCATCATCTGCTTGTACTTTATTGAACCTTCTCTCTTTAATCAGCTTCTGGCCTATCTTCGTCATTACTTTTTTTTTTTTTTTTAAACGGAGTTTAGCTCTTGTTACACAGGCTGGAGTGCAATGGTGCGATCTCTGGTCACCGCAACCTCCGCCTCCTGGGTTCAGGCAATTCTCCTGCCTCAGCCGCCTGAGTAGCTGGGATTACAGGCACGCGCCACCATGCCCAGCTAATTTTTTGTATTTTTAGTAGAGACGGGGTTTCACCATGTTGACCAGGATGGTCTCGATCTCTGGACCTCGTGATCCACCCGCCTCGGCCTCCCAAAGTGCTGGGATTACAGGCGTGAGCCACCGCGCCCGGCCCTCGTCGTGACCTCTTATGGCTATCCTCAAACTTTTGTTCATGCCAACAGCAACACTCTCAAAAATCTCAGCCTCAAGTACTCCACTTTCTATCATTTATATCTTATTTTTTTTCTAGCTCACATTCTCTAGTACCTTAACTTCATCCACAGCTTTATTTAACCTGAAATTAAAATTCAATGATCTTACCACTTTTCGTGCTTCCTCATCTCCTTAACATCTCTTGCTCTGTAGCCAACCCATTACAATCTTTCTCATGCATATATTTCACCTCTCTTGCCTATTATTTCCCTAGAACTTTTTTCTTTGCTAAATTGCAGTTCTTGTTTATTTGACACCCAAATCTCTACAGTCTACTGTGGTAGAAAAGATGAGCCCTGCTGAGTGTTATCAAGTTAAATTCATGACCACTACCCTCAGGAATGTTCTGATTTATTTTTTATTTTTATTTTATTATTATTATTTGAGACGGAGTTTCGCTCTTGTTACCCAGGCTGGAGTACAATGGCGCGATCTCAGCTCACCGCAACCTCCGCCTCCTGGGTTCAGACAATTCTCCTGCCTCAGCCTCCTGAGTAGCTGGGATTACAGGCACGCGCCACCATGCCCAGCTAATTTTTGTATTTTTAGTAGAGACGGGGTTTCACCATGTTGACCAGGATGATCTCGATCTCTGGACCTCGTGATCCACCCGCCTCGGCCTCCCAAAGTGCTAGGATTACAGGCTTGAGCCACCGTGCCCAGCCTGTTCTGATTTATTAAACATAATAGACATGTTATGTAAACTGAAAATAAAATTACAAGTACTCAACTGACTTAACGGGCTCCCGTCTCTGCCAGGGAAACCCAAGGAAACCTGACAGCGACTGCTTCAGGCCGAGACAGGGAGAAGAGCACAAGACGGCCTCATTATTCTCTCCTTTCTTTTTTTTTTTTTTTTTTTTTTGAGACGGAGTTTCGCTCTTGTTACCCAGGCTGGAGTTCAATGGCGCAATCTCGGCTCACTGCAACCTCCGCCCCCTGGGTTCAGGCAATTCTCCTGCCTCAGCCTCCTGAGTAGCTGGGATTACAGGCACGCGCCACCATGCCCAGCTAACTTTTGTATTTTTAGTAGAGACGGGGTTTCACCATGTTGACCAGGATGGTCTCGATCTGTTGACCTCGTGATCCACCCGCCTCGGCCTCCCAAAGTGCTGGGATTACAGGCTTGAGCCACCGCGCCCGGCCTATTCTCTCCTTTCTTTGGAGTTCTGACATAACAGACCAGCATTAACATTAAAATAGAAAACATAGTACTGACAGAGGAGACTGTAGAAATAAAATAGCAACTCCAAGGAGACACTGATATCACATGGCAGACAAGCCTTACAAGGAAATCAAAGTGTTTTAACTCCAAATAGATCACTTGGCATATATTCAGATGGCCCAGAAAAGTCGCCTCTTATGCGGAAAATTGGCATTCTGTAGAGAATCTTCCTTTCTTACTAGGTCTTTACCTAAAACATGTGTCTCTCTAAAATGTGATAATCACAATGCAACTTAGACACCTTGGGCATATGTTTTCTGGGCCTCCTGAGGCTGTGACACAGGTCATGATCCTTCACTTTGGTAACATAAACTTCCTAATTGATTGAAACCTGTATTATAAACTTTAGGGTTTAAGTTACATTTCTAATTAGGGTGAAATCTTAAATTTTATTTCTCATTGGTTTTCCCTTGTGAGTAGAATGATTGACCCTGATCTCCTGTGCAGATACAGATCATTCTACTATCATTTGTAAGCAATGTGACACTGTTGTTTTCCTCTTAGATGTCTTGTTTCACACAAGCTACTGTGCAAGCTCCAGTGTACTATGTCCATAAAATCAAATAGACAACTTTTACCTTCTCCCTCTGTTTTCTTCCTTTAATCCTGCTTCAATGAGGTTCTTGAGGTTTTTCAAACCCTTTTCTCCTCAACTCTTAAATTTTGCTAAGCTATATGTTTCCTTATTATAATGTCATTTTTACTATATTTTTCTATGTACACATTTCTTGTATATCTTTTTACTCATCTGTAGGTATAACGGTCATACATCAGTAGAGATAGAAATGTGTAGGTATATATATATATCAAGATTTGTTTATTACTATTTCCTCTTTATCTTTTCACTTTTGAAGACTGTTTAAGTTTTTTTGTTTTGTTTATTTATAAGTGGTTTTATAATATTTGTCTCAGATCAAGTGCTGGATAACATGAGATCCAAATTACTGCATTCATGGATATCTTTATTTTTTATGACAGGTTAACAATATCTTTTCTCATCTTATGAGTTTCAGGATGTTACTTTATCTCAGAATGTGGAAACTTTCCTTTATCCCAGTCTTCAGTAGTGCAATGGAAGGCTCATAACCTCAGATATCTTACTTTGTTGGTAACCACTACTTTCCACATAAAAGTTTATATGATGTACTCATTAAACTTAGAGTTCATAAAAATTTAGTATAGATACCTTACATGTGTATCTTTTCTTACTAATCTAGCTCGAAACTCAGTGAGCCTTTTCAATACACACTCATTTCTGTCTATGATCAATACGATTGTCCTACAATATTTGTTAATTATTTGTCTTACAATTTTTCTATCTGTTCCAAAACATCATTTACTTTCATATTAGCTTTTTCTTCTTTGTTTTCCTACACTGACGTCAAGGCATGGCATCAGAATGAATTTCCACAAAGAAATTCTAATTTTACAAGTGACAACAAGTACCATCTCTAAGGGGAAAAGAGTATGACAATCTGAAAGATTTGCCAGCCACACTAGTGAGTTCTGACATTACTACTTTTGTTGACTCTCAGCAGTGGGTGACTGTCCCGTATTGTCAGATGTTGTGCTTCGCTGAGCACTTATGCTGAGCTGAACGGCTGATGCTCTTGGGTGATCCCGAACAAATTTCACTCAACAGTATTCTTCTAACTTCTTGCTAATGTCCATCCACCCCACCTATTAGGATCCAAGAGCTATAACAATAAAATCGAATGCCCACAGCGTACTTTCATAATACGAATAGATTCAAGGACTTGTTGCTAGCCAGTTAATACATAGATCATTACAGGCTTTTGTAAATCTGTTATTTTTTAAATGCCTATTTTATATAGAATATAAAAGTAAATCATAGCACAAATACATGTTAAAATGTGCAAAGGGCCTATTCTTTTAAACAATTTTCAATCTAATAATATGTTTCTTTTATGACAATGGCATATATTTACCGCTGAGAGAACGTGTACATGGGTGAACAATAAATCAAGGGGGCTGAGCCATGAGGACACTATTACACCTGCCGTTGGCTGGCTGTCTTCTACAATGTTTACTAATAGATATTTCCAACTTCAGAAAACACGTAAAATCTTTGCAGTATCATGGTTTTTCAAATCCTCCTCATAGCAAGAAATGGAAGTACTGCAAAATTATTAGGAGCTATCTTAAAACAATCAAGCATAAAAAATAACAAATTTTACAAAAAATTTTCAAGCTAATTTGATAACTTAAATATCTATTTTTTATTTCTCTTATACAATATTTAGGTAGTGAATTTCAAAAGTCTTGTCACATGTGCTTTCAAAACATAAAACACTATTCATTCAAAATATTATTCCATGTCTACTATTCATGGACAAAAATATGAAAAGTATTATGATTGCTTATTTTATTAAATATCAAAATAATTTTACATAAAATGTTTTATTTAAGTAGAAAAACATATATTATGAAATAAACTGCATAGAACAAGGCAGATCTGTTTCTATTCTTGAAATGTTCAAATCTATGAATAAATGTGACTTTGAAAAAATAATTTTCTTTTGTTAAAATATGATATAAACTATTTTGTAGAAAGCTACGGTTGTTAATATGTCTGATTAGTTACAGGCAGGCTAATATTTTAAGTAACATGGTGTTGTCAGTATCAAAATATATCTCTCATCACATGAAACCAGGTGGTGGGGGTTCCAGTAAGCCAAGATCATGGCACTGCAGTACAACCCAGATGACAGAGTGAGACTCTGTCTCAATAAAAAGCATAGACACACACACACACACACGCACACACACACACACACACACACGCATATATGAGGTATTTTAAGATATATATATTTCAAAAATATTATATATCTCTCAATCTTAACTTATTGAAATACCTAAATTTATGATTGGTTGACAAGCAACCACCTGAAAAACCTTTGTTCTCTATTGAATTACTAATTAAGTGTCAAAAACTAAATATTTATTTGGAGTTATAGTCAGGTTTATAATCAATGAAATTATCTGTTCTAGTGATCTGTCCAGTTGATAATCATTCAATTTAAGCTTATATTCTTTGTATATTTATTGGAACACATAGTGGCATTGGGAACACAGAGTGGCATTGGGAACATGTGCTGGGGAGGGTGCTACTATTTACCACTGAAGAAGTGTCATTGTTCAGATCTAGGTGAGCTAAAATTGTATACCAATAATTGATCTGATTTGATCATAACCACATCTTATAATTTTTGAGATAAGTTTTACTATCCCATATATATGCTTCCTACATTCATACTTTGCAATGGAGACACATTCAAACATAATGTGATTCGTCTAAGGCACACATGTGGAGAAATAGTTTTGGCTGCTTTATTATATATAATTCTGTTACTTTAATTTCTAGACTTGATATTCATATATATGTCTCTGTATTTCAAATAGTACCTGATTTTAATTATAGTATCCACATTTACTTATTATTCTTATAAAAGTTATAGAGTAGACCCTACTGTTCTCTGAACTCTTCTCAATATTCGTAGATAATTCTTACTCAACTTTACAGCACCCTTTCCTGACCATGGTTTAATAGGAAACATTCTTTTCTAAATGCGTCTCTTACATCTAAGGATTCTCATCACTTTTCAGAGGATTTTTACATTCTTTAACCCCTGCCCACATTATATACACAAATCAAAAATATTCCCTACTAAAGTGCCATGGCATTCACCTTGTGTAATGGTTATAATAACAAATTCTGTGTCAGACTACTTATATTCGATCCCAGGTCTGCTATGTATAAACTCAGTAGCTTTGGACAATTAATTCTTATAATCTGTGTTTCCTTTACTCTAAAATGGATATGACAATAGGAGTACATACTTCATGAATAAAATGCTTAGAACAATTCACAGTCTATGGTGTTATATACGTTTTTGCTATCATCATTTTGAACCTATTTTTCCTAACTTTGAGCATCAGAATCTAGACATGAGACCAAGTTTACATTTTGCATTGTTCTGATCTCCATCCATAATTCTATTTGAAAAAAGAAAATGTAATTTAGGACATTATAAAACAACAAAGATTTTAATATCCTTATAATATGTCGCATAATATATAGATTAAACACGCTTAAATACAAATAATTTTGTAATATAATGACTTCCAATGCCAATTTCCAGTTATTTCAGCTAAGTACCTACTTGATTTATTGACCAGGATGACTAAGAAAATGTCTCTAGTACCCTTCAGATCCTCTCTAATGAATATTATTTGCTCACATTCATAGTCACATGGAATACGCATGATCCTCACTCTAAAAAATATGAATATCATAATATGCTAAGCAATATTAATAATCCTCTCAACATTGAAAATTGATAATTTTCCATTGTTTTACTTTACTGCCTATATTATATAAATTACATTGCTATAAGACTATAATTCATTTAATAATCATCTAGAGATATAAATATAATATACTTAAGTAACATACTTAGAGATATTAGAAGTTAATTTACAGGCTTCCATTAAATCTTAGCTTTGATGAATTACAGTTTTGAAAACACAAGACTTAAATAACATATAGTTAGTAACTATCCAATATTTCAGAGCTTCCACTTATAATAATACAGGCTTCCGTGACAGAGTCCATACAGACTAAGCCCTTCTCTGCTGGTCAAGGCCTGGGAGAGATGCGTTTAAAATTATCTGACTCAAGTCAGTCACTGAGTAATTTTAAAGATTAATTTTGTGATATAGCCACCCTTTTTGGATGATAGGAAATATAATCTCTGTTCCACCGTAAGATAAGTAATCATGGGAAAACATAGAAGAAGATATTTTAGACCTACCTCTAGGTCACAACCACTCTGTGAGAAAAGATTTTTGCCCGTGGAAGAGATTGACATAAAAGAAAGTTTAGTGATTTCAAACAGTTCACAATCTAAAACAAAATATTATTCATTTTACCTGAGAAATTTAGTATGAAAAGCACAAATGCAGATAATACACAAATCTGGAAAAAATTTAAACACACTGTGTGTCATTTAATCAACATAATTTAGAAGCATTTCTGAAAAGTCATACTGTCCCATTGTAGTCAAATTATGTTAGAGTTCAGTTCCTCTGCCTTTTTGTTTTAATAAAAACAAACATGTTTTTATTTGATCAATGTCCTAATGGTAAAACTTTCCCATGTCCATTTTAAGAAAGCGTAGAGCCTCATGATTTGTAATCAAAAGACACTATCAGTTGTCTTTTGTAACAATATTATTTATTTTTCTTTGGCTCTGTTGTCTTTTAATATCTGGTTATAATAGATATGTTAATTATAGCTCCACTTTGGTCCACATGGTAAATATTAGATGTTTTCCTATACACAATGCCATGGTCTTCAAGGTAATTTTGTTTGTTGAGTTGATACAATCATTCTACATGCTGTCTTTCATATCCTCCAACAAGAGCATACCAATATAAATTGCAAGGACCAAATACCTCTTCCCCAAATTTAATAAACCTAGTAACAATGATAAAAAAATCTAATTTTAGAGATGGACACACATTCAAAGGAAACATGAATTTTCTTTGCCGCAAGAAATGCATGTCAATAAGGTAAGATATAGCTAAATATAACAAACATCTGTGTTTGAAAAGGAACATCCCCTAAAGCACTGCTTTTTAGCCTCAGAAATTAATACTAAAGTTCTCATAAAAGTGTAAAAAAAAATGAGCAAACACTGAAAATGAGATACAAATTTATAAAAATTAAATATTTGATGTCATTTTGCAAAAAATAAAATAAATTGATTCTTGAAGCCCTGATTATATATGATAATTGTCTATGTTTCTGTGATAGATAAAGCTGATTCACAACAATATTTTATAATGTTTCTTTCAGTTTTGGAAACAGCTGAAACATTTTCTTTGAAACAATAATTTACTTCTGTTAAGTGTTTCGGATTTTTAATGTGAATTTTTATTTATATTATACAGTATATAAACTTTGAGTTGTAATCGTATACCTATCATTGTCTTTAGATATTGTGGAAATCCTAATCTGCTTTATATTCTAGTAAGCACAGTTTGTCTTCAATGTAACTTATTGAGGAGAAAAATACAAAGTGAGGCAAAGTAAGACAAGGATAAGTGAAAATAAACTGCAAGGAGGTAAAGGTAGAAGCAAGGTTATGGGGGAAAAATGTAGAAATCTCTGGTTTCAGTGATTATAAAGGAATGGAAAAAAGCATTTGAAAATCAATCAATCAATAAAAAAATCTGATAATTATCTAGACAGCATGCCAGGAATAGATTAGAAGATTCGAAACAACTAGAATAAAATGTTATTTATTTAAATAAAGGAAAGTTACAATTGCTAAGCACAGTAGTTTAAAACACAGTAGACCTCTGATTTTATATGAGTATTTTGTTTGAATTGTTATTTTGGACTGTTGTGCAGTGGAATAATTAAATTAATAAAATTAATATTCAGTAGAGCAATAAAATGAATTAATTAATATTAATAAAATTAATATTCAGGCCTGGAGGATTGTGTTCAAAGGGACTACCATTGGTTGGCTAGTTTCAGAAAGTTGCTCTTGGGAATGGGTCTACTGCTGATCGACTTCCCTTAAAAAATTTGAGCCTGACATTCAATGGTTGATTTTTATAGTCATACATGCTAACGGAAGGTGTCTGTGTCCAACTAATTTAGAAAACTTTTGTTTTACAGATTAAAAACTGACTTTGTTGCCTCTTTATTTCTATTGCTATGAAGCAAACCACTTAGTGTTTTCCTGGATATTTGATAGTATACAAAATGTGTCATAATAAAAAATCACTTCGTAAATGAGAAGTAGAAGAAAAAGTCCTACTATGGTAATATTTACAGACCATGTCTAGTAAACACCATATTAAACTGTGAAATGCTGATACCATTCTCTCAGAAATAGGAATGAGACAACAACGACGGCCACAATGTCTTCTTTTCGGTGTTGTACTTTAAATCCAAGCCCTCTGGCTAGTCAACTCAGTCTCTATCAAATATACCCAGAGGATATTTTTGAAGAATCAAGAAACTTAAATATATATATATATAAATGTACATCGAGTAAGGATAATAGTCAAGACCAGCAAATATGATCTTGAATAAAAATAAGATAAAAGTTTGATGAGTTAGCATAGGAAACACCAAAGTACATCTCAATTCTTTGGTACCTGTGACATTGTGTTAGTGTGTGAGTATAAGGATCAAAAAAAAAAAAAAAAAAAAAAAAAAAAAACACTAGAAAGGCTAAACTGCAGGTTTGGGCTTCAAATCCATGAATTTGAAGATAGGTCATTTGAGTTCATCTGGTATGAGGAACAGAAAGAAGAAAAATGTACAGATGCAGATACTAAGGGAACACCAGTAAGTGCCAATATTTGCAAAATTGAGTCCCACAAGGGGAGGAGAAAGAGAGATGGACAGAAAGAATATCTGTAGAAACAATATGTAAAAGCCTCCCAAATCTGATGAGAAACACTGATCTCCACAGTCAATAAACTAAAAAACATCCACACCTAAACACATTATAGACAAACTGTCCAAAGACAGAAAATGAGTTAATCCTGAATGCAGAAAGAGTAAAGTAGTTTGTAGGAAATAATCTATAAAATAAATAAATTACTTAGAAGAAATCATTAAAGTCAGAGGCAATTGAGTAACATATTTAAACATTTAGAAACATATTCAAAATTTTTAAAGATATGCTGTTATATGAAAATTCTATACTCAACCAAATTATTCTTGAAAGCCAGATTCATAATTCTTTTCACCAAAAATTCCCAATGAAGAGTATAAAGGAGAAGCTATTTGCAACACTTCTGTCAAAAACATTATTGGAAAATAAAATAAGAACTCCTAGAAGTGAATAAGACAATATAAGCAAATAAAAACAGACATATATGAAACTGAGAGCAAAAAACCCAAATAGAAGAATCACAAGTCGAGTCAATAAACATGAAATGATATTAATATTATTCAGCTTAGAAATACAAACTAGAGCATAATATGATATAAGCACATAACCACTATTATGACTATAATATATGGATTGTTAATACCAAGTTTAGGAAAGATATAGTGTTACAAGCTCTCAAAAGCAGTTAACGGATTTGTATATCACACCACTTTCAAAATCTTTTGGACAAAATGTGTTAAGTTCAACAACATAAGGATTTCTCCTGACACAGTATTCCTCTTCTACTTATCTCTTCAACAAAGTGCGCATTTGCTACACACTAAGGTATATGTAAGAATAGTCATAGCAGTATTATTCAAAATAGTCAAAGTTAAAAAAACTAAAATTTATATAAATAATTAAAAATAATATAGTATGCTTTGACAATTGAAACATATAGAGTAGTACTCGCCCTTAACCACAGGAGGCAATTTCCAAGACCCCAAGTGAACGCTTGAAACTGGGGATAGCGCCGAATCATATGCAAACTATGTATTTCTTCCTCTACAGGCACACCCATGATAAAGTTTAATTCGTAAATTAGGTACGGTAAGAGATTAGCAATAACACTGAAATATAACAGTTATAAAAATTTAACAGCATCACTATGCTTGCACTTTGGGACAACTGTTAAGTAAAATAAGGGCTACCTGAAGACAAGCACAGCGATACCAGAAAAGTTCATCTGATAACTGAGTTTGTTACTGAGAGACCAGCAGGTGGCTTATATATCCTGAATAATCTGGAAAAAAGGAATGATTCTCATCCTGCGTGGGATGGCATAAGGTTTCATCAAGTCACTCAGAACAACACACGATTTAAAACTTAAAAATTGTTTGTTTCTGGAATTTTCCATTTAATATATTTGGACTCCAAGCTGCCCATGACTAACCGAAACTGTGGGAAGTGAAGCCATGGAGAGACTACTGAACAGACAATCATAATGTTGAAACCATGCAAAATAACATGGATTATATCCATAAATGTAATATTAAAAAAGTTTCAGATAGGAAAAAAGTGCTTTTTGTGTGATTTCATTTATATAAAGTGTATTAACCAGGAACATTCTTCAATAATGATACTATGTCTTCAAGGACGAAGGAGCAGTGATTCTAAAAAGGAAAGAGAACTTCCAGAATGCTTGTAATATAGTTTTTATCCTATTGGTAGTTATACAGATGGGTTTTCACTGTAAATATTGAATTGAATACAAGATTTGTGCAGTAATTGGTTTTCATTTGCACTTTAATAAAATGTTTATGCAATAAATTTTTGTAGTTTAGGCTACAGTAATAGGAATGGTTAAAAAAAGTTTGTATATATCATTTGAAATTAGAGTGACATAATTTCCTGATGAATTAAAATAAGAGTGTAAGAAAAGAAAGCAGTTAACACAGACTCCAATATTTTGTGGAGAAAAATATATTTGTTCATTTCTGACTTGTAGCAGAGTAGTGGAGTAACAGGATTGGCAGTGTGAAACCATAAACTGAATTTTGACATATAAAACGTATGAGGCCTATTAAATACTCAAGTGGAAACCTTGAGTTGGTAGTCAAACATGCATTTTGCCAGGCTACTGATATATACTGGTAAAAGAGTTTTACCGTATACCCGTATAAAAAGTGGAATAGCTTTTTATATATTTATAATATTCTTATTTACAGAATTAAATGTTCTTATTTACAGATTTTTCTCATTTGTATAAGTTTAGGGTTATCTATATTAACTGCTTTTTTCTGATTAGGGGTAGCTTTTCATTATTTTCACACCCTTTTTGAATTGGATGGTATGCTTCATAGAGTTTTCCTTCTTATGTTCTAGATTTGGTTTTATTCTTTTAAACAGCATTGAACTGTTTTCTGGAATAAAGGTATGGAATTGATATGATGCTTCCCCAAATTTTGATACAGTGGGTTCAGAACAGCCTTTATTCAAAAGCATTTTATTCCCAGTAGTGAAGCAATATCCATCCACATAAAACTCATCATCCTATGTCTTAAGGAGTCTTGCTGGTTGGGACATCATCTCCAGCCATGTTTTAAATCTGAGGATTGATTGTTCTGTCAATAACTTACAGGTGATCCGTGATTGAGTAGCTTATTCTCTTCTCTCTTTCTCTCTCTCTCTCTATCACACACACACACACACACCACCCACACATACTCTCACACATAGCAGTTCTCAGCCAAACACTTAAGTGGCTATCACTGCAGTTCTTTTAAGCTTCATCATTATGCAGCTTCTTCATCTCTGATATTCGTCCCACAAATGCTGTTTTGGATTCACCAATACATAAACTCTTTGTCTCCTTGCCTGGGTTCTCTCTCCTATTCTTCAGCCTAGAATCTTACTCTAGGCAGTAAAATGGAACACTTATAGGACTCACCTGTTCTTTTCTTTTACTCAGAATCACTGTCCTGAGCTATCTGCCCTCTTAATTGAAAATGATTCTGTCACATATATCATTCATGTTTCTATATGCTTAATTAAAGGAGGGTAAGTTTGTCTCTTGTTACTCTATTGTAGAAAATTGGTATTTAAAGAGGCATGTATAATTTTTAATATATGGTAAAAAGCCTGCCTGGGATATGTTGCTAAAAGCTTGTCTAAGATCTGACTTCTGCCTTCAGGTAGCATAAGGTTTGATAAAGACATAGACATATGTGTATAAATAAGGAAAACCATGGTGAGATTTGGTTATTAGCAAATTTCAAAGTTAAATATTTATTAAGGAAAATATGTTCATTTTAATAAAGATTAACCACAAAAATAATAGAATGAAGAGTAAAAGCATATCTCAGGAAAGACCATCAAATCAGTTTTGTTGGTAGCCCTAGCCAAAGGACTTCACATTTCATCGTAGTGGAAATGGATTAGCCTTACTCAAGGACATTAAATGTATATATCTTACATATAACTGCTCTTTTGCTTATTCTAGAAGCAGCAAGCATTAATCTAAGTATAGTTTATCTCACATGAAGATGCCTTATAGCAGATTTAAGCCCCCAGATAAATGAACTGTATTCTCCTTAGTAAACTATACTTTTTAATCATGACTGTATTTCTTTTCTGCAACAATGAATAAATATAGTGGGCTGATTTCTTATAAATGGATTCACCTTTTTACCTATTACAGTGAAAATAAATTAAATCTCCAAAAAATAGGGGAAGAAGAAAAGTCACATGTAAAATATATAGTTTTGAATGTAGTGCTTGCTATACACTTTTAAAAGTATGAAATATTGAACACATAAGTATCTTAACTTTACACATATATATACATTTAACACAATGAGTAGATCTCACAGTATACTTATACTTCCATTCTTTACACTGATTATGACCTATTGTGACATAAAGGTGAATATAGCAGCAAAAAGAGACACTGATAATAGTCTCATCCTTAATAAATTATACTGTTTCAAGGAATAATAACAAGAACACTAAAACCTCCAAAGAACTACAAATAGATTATGGCAGTAATTTTATATAGTTTGATTAGCATACCACTTGTAACATAATGCATTCAATAAATGTTTATTGAACTTAAATAATGTGCAGTGAACTAAACTCCAGTGGCAGTCTGACTTTGGTTAAACCAGCCAGACAGCATGCCTAGAACATTTAACATTTACAGATTATAAACTCAACAGGAGTCTACAAGTCTTTCAGAACCCTGCTGTACTCCTGAATGAGTCTCTACATACACTGAACTAAAACTCACTCCCATTCAATATGTGATATTAATCAAACAGCAGGGTTCTGTAGCCCCTTCACCCTGTTTCTGTTTGTCATTTACGATTTTCACCCTGACCCAATTTCTAGTACAGAGGAGGTCAATGCTTTGCCAAAACTTATTATATAATTTCTGAATTCTCAATATGATACAGTTTTATTATAAAGCAAAATTTACTACAAGTTTTTGAAAATTTTACAAGGTAATTTCTGTTCTATAGGTACTACATTATTATTAGTGCATTCTTCTTCACAGGGCTCTCCAAGTAATCTATTTTAGGAAAACTTCAGTGTAACATCAGCATACTATTTTGTTCTCATTGAATTATTGGTCATTGTTATGTTGATTTTAAGTAAAATTTAGTAATTGTTTTTTAGATTCAAAAATCTAGTTTTAGATTAAAAATAGGTTTATGTTAGGTCTCTAAATCTCCTAGAGATAAATAGCAAAATAAATTCATAGTCATTTGTGTATGTGTGTACTTACTTTCACCCCCAAAATCTTCCATTTATTTTATAATTTTTGAAGATTTTACTCGTGCTTTCTGGTTATAATAATTAGATAAAATGAATAAAAGATTTTATATGGTCTTTAAATACAATTTAAATTTCTTCATTTGTATCAAAGACAATATTTCATATACCCCTTAAAGGTGAAATTTAACAAAAATTATATGTTATGTATCAATGTTTGTGATATAATTATATTTTTCAAGGTACTTTAATAAGGACAATGCAAACAGGATATAATACAACTAGACTTGACCAAATTTAGCAAATTATTTTTAGTATTCAGGAATATAGAAAAATATTTCCATGAGTTTCTGAAAAGTAGAAAAATTATTAAGACAGTAAAGCTGAAAGAAATATATTTAAGAAAGTAAAAATAACTATATGCTGCAAATGTTTTCAAAAACCGACAATCATTCTATTCTGTTAAGAGAGAAACATATAAAATATCATGTTAGATAACTGAAATCATATGTCCTAGAATAATACTTGCTATAATTTTAGCTATACGTGTGATATAAAGTGTCTACCTGCTTACCATTTTATGCTGACTCTAAAGTAGTAAGAGGAATTTCAGTAAACTGATTAATATTTTCTAGGTTTTTAAATAATAAACACTCTAGAGTTATAAATTTATAAGAACACATATTTAGTATCAGATAAATACAAATGGTTTAAATTAATGAAGAAAGAGTTATGCAATAAATTATTCTAGAACATTTGAAATAATGGAAAAATGTAAATATTAATTTGTACATAATCCCCTTATTGCCAAGTAATGTAAAGGACATGAAAAATCATCATAAAACTGAAAAGAAATAGGCATTACTATAAAATTTATTAACTGGAGTACCTAAAATTAGAAAACATATTTGAAAAGTAAAATATCAATGTACTTTTTCATTGCTAAATATAAAAAAAAGTATCTGCAAATAAAAGGAAGCATAACAAACTGTGAATTAATGCAGAAAATACATTGTGTGCTAGCTTTTTAAAGGTGTACAAGTTACAAATATTATCAAGATTCACATGTGAATGAACAAAGACATAGATAGCTGCTTCCATTTATTATAAATAAATAGGTCCTTCAACTGTAAACAATTAAAAAAAGACAAAATATTTGAAACATAGATTTTGATATTTGACAATAAAGAACACAGAGTTTTGGTAATTAAAAGAAGGAAAACAAAGATAAGACACAATATAATTGACCTGGTTTTCTGACTGAAAGCATTTTCTAGGCCACTTTGCAGGGTCATCAGAAGCAAACCATATCGATCTCCCTCAGATGAGATGGAGAAACAAATTCAGAAAGGGAAAGAGGCTAGACATTGTGAGCAGACTACCAGAATGAAGCTTTAAAAAAAATCAAATAGGAATCAAAATATGAATTTCTTTGATATGTCATGTAGGCCCAGTGTGACACTCCACGTGCCAGGAATAGAATGACTGTGCTGCTGTGAGGCAAAAAATGTCCAGAGCCCACAGATGTCAGAGCCTCTTACGTTTCAATCAGCCAGATGAATAAATCCATATTGAACAATGAAAGTATTCAGTGTAGATGGCATAACGGTCAAACCTAGGATTTGTGTCTAATACTAAGGTAAAGAACATTATTAATCTGTTTTAACAAATCATAAAACAAATATCAAAATAAAAATTTTAAAAATGATATATAGGTAACTATAACACCTTCTAGGTAAAAGACAAAGTACAAATGGTCGACCAATGTATTTTACCAATGTCTTTCATCCAATAAAATAATATTAGACATTAAATGAAATAGGGAGAATTAAGTCTTAAAACAAGAGAAAAGTCATTAACAGAAACAAAACAAAAAATGACAAAGATAATATAGTTAGTAGACAAAAAATTCAAAGGACCTGTTACATATACACTCAACTAAAAAAATAAATATAAAAATATAAAAAAATAACTTCTGGAGATAAAAGAACAATATTTGGAGAAAAATTCAGTGTTTTACTGAAATTATATTGAATGTTGCTAAAAAGGAAATATCAGTAACATGAGGATATAACAAATAAAACAAATAAAATAAGTTGAATAGTACCTCAACAATATGAGACTATACTGGGTAATCACACACATACATAATTTGATCTGCACATAATGAAGAAAAGGGACAAATATTTGAAGAAATTATGGCAAAAAAACTTGTACAAAATAGATGGAAATTTTAAACATATAAATCCAGGATAATAAATGAGTCCCAAGTAGATACAACACACACAAACTACAACATACAGTTCAATATTAACATACTAAGGAGAATGGCCAAATAATTATTTACTGAAATATACAGCAGACAATAGGAAAACACATTTAAGGTAACAAGGGAGAAAAAGAAGAAAACAAAAACAAAAAAACTGTCATACTACATTATATATATTAAAGACATAGCAAAGTTTTTCTAATTATAGAATTAATTTAGCATTATATTGAAAAATATTGTACAAGTGAAAATGCATATTGTGAGCAGTAGAGCAACCACTAATAAAATAACTCCAGAATAATAAGAAAAACAACAAATGAGTTGCCACAGTACAAACTATTTATTTAATACTTAAGAAGACAGGAGAGAAACAAAAAAGAATCAGTCTTATGAAAATAAAAAGCAAAATGACATAAATAAATCCTACAGTATTAATAATTACAATAGTGTAAAAAGATTAACACGCCTATAAAAAGTCCGTTATTTTTAAGCTAAATGTTACAAAAAAAAAAAAAAAAAAAAGAAACACCAAGATATTGTCTGGATATGTGCTTTAAAAATGGGATACTTTAAGTTTAGAGGCAAAAATAGAATGAAAGAGAGAAGAGGATAAAAGATATACTATGCAAAAGAGTAGCAAACAGATCTTTCAATAGACTGAATGTTTATGCCCTCCCAAAATTTATAGGTTGAAACCTATTCCCAGCGTGATGGTATTTAGATGTGGACTCTCTAGGAAACCCTCACAAATTGGGTTAGTGCTGTTAAAGAAGAATATCAGAGAGCTACCCCATCTCCTCCCACCAAGTGAGGACTTCAGCAAATGATCTCTCATCAGACACCAAATTGGTGAGTGCTTTGCTCTCAGACTTCCCATTTTCCGGAACTTTAAGAAATAAAGTCCTGTTTATGTGACACCTAGTTTAAGCATTCTGTTATGGCTACCTAAACAAACAAAAACAAGCATTTATATATCTATACTAATATTACACAAACAGACCAAAAAAAAGTTACTCAAGGCTGGGCGCAGTGGCTCACGCCTGTAATCCCAGCACTTTGGGAGGCCAAGATGGGAGGATCACAAGGTCCAGAGATAGAGACCATCGTGATCAACATGGTGAAACCCCATCTTTACTAATAAAATACAAAAAATTACCTGGGCATAGTGGTGCACACTTGTAGTCCCAGCTACTCAGGAGGCTGAGACAGAAGAATCACTCGAACCAGGAGGCAGTGGTTGCAGTGAGCCAAGACTGTGCCACTGCACTCCAGCCTGGTGTAAGAGGGAGACTCTGCCTCTAAATAAATAAAGTTTCTAAAGACAGAGCAATACTTTGTAATCATCACAATCAATTTATCAGGAAGACATAAAAATGATAAAAGAGTCAATTCATCAGGAAGCATGCAGGTACATAACAATGAAGTTCCAACTTTTAAATAAAGCACACACTATACTGTGTGCTTTAAATATAATTATATTTATATAAATAATTATGTAAATATACAAAGCACACACTGAAAGAAACTGTTTTTTATATATATATATATATATATATATATATATCTTTTTTTTTTCAACAATAGTAGTTGGAGTCCTCAATAGCTGACTCTCAATAATGGATAATGAAACTAGACTGAAAATAAGCAAAATGCAAATAATTGCCTATTACTATTGAGCAACTTAACCTGTCAGAAATCTATTGATCACTCCTCTGAATAATGGCAGAATATGTATTCTTTTAAATTACACATGGAGTATTCTTTAAGACAAACAGATGCCATAAAACTAGTTTTAGTAAATTTAAAAGGATGAAAATTATAAAAAAATATGTTTTCTGACAAAAATAGCATTAATTTAATAGTTAACAGAAGAAGAAAATTAGACATGTACACATATTTGGAAATTATATTAAAAATTTAAGTAACTCAAGGGTCAAAAATAAATCAGAAGGGAATTTCAAAAAAATACTGAACTCCAAGAGGCTGTAAACAGAGCATATCATCAAGTTCCATGGGAAGCATCTCACATAGTGCATACAGGGAAAATTTAATTTTAACACCTCTTTAAATACAGGAAGGATCTAAATTAAAGAACCAAAGATTTCTCCTTTAAAATTTGGCAAAGGAACAAATCACAGCTTAAAAAAATAAATTTTAAAGTAAGTAATAATTAGAATTGAAATAAATACAATAGAAAGAAAATGGCAAAAAATTATTAAAACCCAAAGCTCACTCAGATAAAAAAGGAAATCCTTTAGCTAGACTAAAAAGAGAAAAGAGAATTAGACCAAAAATAAAATTAATAAAATCAGTAACAAAAAAGCAGACATTGTGAGCTACTCTACAGAAATAAAAATTCTTATAAGGGACCCCTTAAAACAACCACGTATATGCCAACAAAGTAGAAATAGTACATGAAATGAACACATTTTTAGACACAAATGACTAATGCTAAACAATGAAAAGAAAATTTAAATAGACACATAACAAATTTTAAAGATGCACTAATCATTATAGAATCTTTCCACATGCAAAAAATCCAGGCCCAGATAGGGTCACACGTAAATTCTATCAAAGTGTAGGTAATAATGATACTTTAAAGGAATAATAACTATAAAGGAGGAGGAATCACTTTTGAAGCCTTATTAGAAAATAAATATTTTCTACTAGAATGACTGAATAAATTCAGCAGTGACACACTATACAAGATTAATATATGGAATATAATTATATGTTCATGCACTAGCAATAAGCAATCTAAAAATGAAATTAAAAAAATTCCAGTCATAACAGCATCAAAATAATAAACTATTCAAAATAAGGCCGGGCACTGTGGATCAAGCCTGTAATCCCACCACTTTGGGAGTTTGAGGTGGGTGGATCACAAGGTCAGGAGGTCACATGGTGAAACCCATTTCTACTAAAAAAATACAAAAATTAGACCGGCACGATACCTACACCTGTAATCTCAGCTACTCGGAATGCTGAGGCAGGAGAATTGCTTGAACCCTAGAGGTGGAGGTTGCAGCAAGCTGAGATTGCACCACTGAACTCTATCCTGGATGACAGAGCAAGATTTCATCTCAAAGAAAGAAAGAAAGAAAGAAAGAAAATAATTTTACAAAGAATATACAAGATTCGTTATTTCTGAGAGAAATTCAATCTGCAAATAAAAATACTTTGCTCATGGATCAGAAAAGTAAATAATATTAAGATGGCAATTGTTTTCAAATTGATATGCATGTTAAATAAAATCTCTATAAAATTCCCAGCAAAGTATGTGTTAAAATTTGACAAAATGAATGTAAAATGTATATGAAACTGAAAGGACCAAGAATATCCAACATTATTATAAAGAAGAAAAAGTTGGAGGATGTACATTTCCTGAAAAGAAAATTGACTGCAAGCCTACAGAAACCAAGACTGTATGATACATTTGTAAAGATAGACAAATAGATATGTGAAACAGAGCTAAGACTTCAGACATACATGATTATAATATAAGAAACTGAATTTGAAAAAAGTTGTCAAAACATGTTAATGAAGAAAAGGTAGTCTTTTAAACAAATACATTGAATAATTATAGCCACATATTATTTATATATAATTTTATATAGACTTACAAAATATGATTTAAAAACCTCATATCACACATGAAAATTAACGTAAAATAAATTTTAGAGCAGAGTTTAAAAGCTAGCTTATAAAACTTGAAAAAATACATAGGAGAAAAATCCTGAATTAAACAAAAAGTTTTCAGGTATAACACAAAAAGCACAGCACTATTAGAAAAAAATCTTCTTCATCTTAGTAAATGGAATCTACACCTTATATCATACTTAAAGGAGAATGACTGAAATATTATTATGGGTTCTGAAAATGGAGTAAAACATTTTCTCTAAGGTAGGGATTAAGGCATAAACTTTCTCTCTCTTCACTTCTATCCAGCATGCTGTGGAATTCCTTGCCAGTGCCATAAGACAAGAAAAACAAATAGCATATACAAAAGGAAAAGGAACAGAAACTCGTTTTGATTCACAGGTCATATGATTATATAAGTAGAAAAAAAATTAAGAAAAGTTTATGAAGTAATATTTTAAGTTAGTATCCTCACAAAGATAAATTTACAATGATTGATTTAATTTCTGTATACAAGCAGTAGATGCTTGGAACATTAAAGTCCAAGGCGTTTAGAAAATAATTCAACAAAATATGTTGAATATTAAATACTAAACACTGAATACTAAAAACCTCAGAGTATTTCAGATTAAGTTCCAAAGGATCAGTCTGAAGACTTAAATAGAGCTACATAAATTTCAAGGAATAGAAGACAAAATATGATTAAGATATCAAATTTTACAATTGATATGTTGAATCAACATATTTCCAATCAAATTCTACCAGAGGTTTTTGGAAATCAATAATTGACTCAAAAGTGTTTATGAAAATGTATAAAGAAGGAATATTCATAAGAATGGTAGATTTCACTACCTCATTTCAATAATAACTTCAAAGCTAAGGATAAACATATAAATCAATGAAAGAGTCCAAAACAGACCCAGACATATATGGTTAGTCAAGTCTAACAAAGTTACCACAATAATTCAGTTGGGAAATAAAAGTACTTTCAACACATGATGATGAAACAACTAAACATTTTAATCCACCAATGCCTCTATTCATCTTTAACACATGCCATACCTACAAATTAATTAAAAATTTATAAAATACCTACACGTAAGTGCTGGAACTCAAATATATCAAAGAGAAAATCTTTGCAGGCTTGGGAATGTGCTTCTTTGATGAGATATAAAAAGAAGGAAAAAAAAAGAATGAACACATTAGACTTCTTACTGAAAGTCATTATTAATAAGATGAAAGTGCAAGCTTTGGAGAAAAATATGATAACCCATAACAATAAAAAAGTATCAATTATATATTGACCCTAAAAAAGAATGATTAATATATTTATGAAATTAGAATTTGTCATTTTATCTGAATCAGTATAATAGTGATATACATTACAAAATTTTCTGCTGCAGTAGCATAATGCAGATCATGTTTCTACTTCTTATTTTTCTGAATTTCTTTTTACTACATATCGCTAATACATGGAATAGAATCATAGACTCTGAGCACTGGAATCTTACCAATTTTAGTCTAGCAGAAAAAAATATTCTTAAAATTAGCAACAAAACAGAACTCAAAAATGTTTTTATCTTTTTTAAAAAATAAATTTGGGACATATACTTTTTGCTTCTATAATTACCATGTGCCTTTTAACAACACATTATCTTAATACAAACATATTTTTTCCTTTCTGTAGTCTTAATTATGTAGTGAGTAGGTTAGTGCAATAGAAGTAATTACTACCTGCTTTAAGATAAAACTATTTGTTATATTTTATAAGCAGTACCATTTCTTATTCCCTGTATTTTTGTACTGCCTTTCTTCACCCAGAAATATGAGTGATGTTTTGCAAAAGTAGCATTCTTAATGCAGCCTCTATTTACAAACACTGATCACCAACTATACAGTTCCATCATTGACAAAGCACATTAATTCCGGCTACATCTGTGCCTAAAGGCAGAAAACATAATTTCCCACTGGGGTGAAATAGGAAAATGTCAATTACACAAGGTTAGGGCACCACCATACCAGATAATACTTAAAAAGGGTTTCACATGCTGTGACCTTAAACCTGAAATGATAATGCTGTGTGGTATGTAAAAGCAAACCTAACCTCTGGAATTATTTAGTCATTTTCATAGTAATAAAGTCAAAGGAGTGCATTGTTTGAAATCTATGAGTTGCTACCGAAAAGAGCATAGAAAATCATTATTCATAGGTCTATCTACATTTTCAAAGTGGATTTGTCTCAGTCTCCAGTACTGAATATTTTTCATCTTATGTTTGAAAATTTGTTGGGATAGTACAGAATTAATAATTGTGTCTGTTTGCTGACACCGTTTTATGAACATTGCACTAGGTCAATATTTATCTTTAAGGAAGACAGAAAAAGTGTTCTTGCTTAACCACCTTTATTCAGTGGAATAGTTGCGTTAATTTATAGTAAAAACAAATATGTTTTTGTTGTTGTTGTTATTTCTGAGATGGAGTCTCACTCTGTTGCCCAGGCTGGAGTGAAGTGACATGATCTCAGCTCATTGCAACCTCCAACTCCCTGGTTGAAGTGATTTTTCCGCCTCCGTCTTCTAAATAACTAGAATTACAGGCACATGCCACCAAGCCCAGCTAATTTTTTTGGATTTTTAGTAGAAAATGGGGTTTCACCATGTTGGCCAAGATGGTCTCAATCTCCTGACCTTGTGATCTGTCTGTGTTGGCCTCCCAAAGTGCTGGGATTAGAGGCGTGAGCCACTGTGCTTGGCCAAAAACTTAAGTTTTTTTTTGGAACTTTATCCTGTTTAAAAGTGCTCAAGCCTAAAAGCATACAAAATTTGGATATTTTAAGTCCACATTTAAGGAAGACAATTTAAAACCTTTCAATAGAAATAGGTGAACTCAAAACCTTCCTTATTGAAAAACAGAAACTTTTAGTGCTGCTTTGTTCAAAATCTGAAAGTTTCAGAACAAAACCCACTGAGAACCACCTTGGTGCATCAGTAATCTTTCACTTTTCACTTTCCCAAATAGTCTCAAAACACAATAAAGAGCTCCCAGTAACATGTCATCACAGGTCAGGAACTAAAGTGGGAAAAGGGTTGCTGACATTGGTTCTTCAATGAAAAACAAATCTTAACAATATGTTATTAAGTGAATGCTACAACAAGAGAAGATAGGGAAGTTAAAGATTTTGAAGGAAGGCCTTCTCTGCATCTGTTGAGATAGTCATGTGGTTTTTGTCTTTGGTTCTGTTTATGTGGTGAATTACATTTACAGACCTGTGTATGTTGAACCAGCCTTGCATTCCCAGGATGAAGCCTACTTGATTGTGATGGATAAGCTTTTTGATGTGCTGTTGCAATTGGTTTGCCAGTATTTTATTGAAGATTTTTTCATCAATGTTCACCATGGATATTGGCCTGAAGTTTTCTTTTCTTGTTGAGTCTCTGCAGGACTGTGGTATCAATTCAGCAGCCTTTTATGCTAAAAACTCTCAATAAAATAGGTATGGACCAAATGTATCTCAAAATAATAAAAGCTGTTTACATCAAACCCACAGCCAATATCATACTGAATGGGCAAAATCTGGAAGCATTCCCTTTGAAATCTGGCACTAGACAAGGATGCCCTCTCTCACCACTACTATTCAATATAGTACTGGAAGTTCTAGCCAGAGCAATCAGGCAAGAAAAAGAAATAAAAGGCATTCAATTGGGAAAGGAGGAAATAAAATTGTCTCTATTTTCAGATGACATGATTGTATATTTAGAAGACCCCCATTGTCTCAGCCCAACATCTCCTAAAACTGATAAGCAACTTCAGCAAAGTCTCAGGATACAAAATCAATGTACAAAAATCACAAGCATTCCTATACACCAAATAACAGACTTAAAGAGAGCCAAATCAAGAGTGAACTGACATTCACAATTGCTACAAAAAGAATAAAATACCTAGGAATACAACTAACAAAGGATATAAAAGACCTCATTAAGGAGAACTACAAACCACTGCTCAAGGAAATAAGAGAGGACACAAACAAATGGAGAAACATTCCATGATCATGGTTAGGAAGAATCAATATCGTGAAAATGGCCATACTGACCAAAATAATTTATAGATTCAATGCTATCCCCATCAAGCTAGCAATGAACTTCTTCACAAAACTGGAAAAACCACCTTAAACTTCATATGGAACCAAAAGAGAGCCCACATAGCCAAGTCAATTCTAAGCAAAAAGAACAAAGCTGGAGGCATCGAGCTATCAGACTTCAAGCTATACTACAAGCCTACAGTAATCAAAATATCATGGTACTGGAAACAAACATAGATATAGACTAATGTAACAGAACAGAGGCCTCAGCGGCAACACCACATATCTATAACCATCTGATCTTTAACAAATCTGACAAGAACAAGCAATGGAGAAAGGATTGCCTGTTTAATAAATGGTGTTGAGAAAATAGGCTAGCCATGTGCAGAAAGCTGAAACTAGACCCCTTCCTGACACATTTCACTCAAATTAACTCCAGATGGATTAAAGACTTGAACATAAGACATAACACCATAAAAGCCCTAGAAGAACACCTAGGCAAAACCATTCAGGACATGGGCATTGGCAAGGACTTCATGACTAAAACACCGAAAGCATTGGCAACAAAAGCCACAATAGACAAATCAGACCTATTTAAACTCCAGCACTTCTGTACAGCAAAAGAAACAATCATTAGAGTGAAAAGGCAACCAACAGAATGGGAAAAAAAAATTTGCAAACTACCCATCTGACAAAGGGCTAATATCCAGAATCTTCAAAGGACTAAAACAGATTTACAAGAAAAATAAACAAACACCAATTCAAAAGTGGGCGAAGGATATGAACAGACACTTTTCAGAAAAAGACATATATGAGGCCAACAAACATATGATAAATGCTCATCATCACCGGTTATTAGAGAAATGCAAATCAAAACCACACTGAGATACCATCTCACACCAGTTAGAATGGCGATCATTAAAAAATCTGGAGACAACAGATGCTGGAGAAGATGTGGAGAAAAAGGAACACTTTTATTTTGTTGGTGGGAGTGTAAATTAGTTCAACCATTGTGAAAGACAGTGTGGTGATTCCTCAAGGACCTAGAAATAGAAATTCCATTTGACCCAGCAATCCCATTAATGGGTATATATTCAAAGGATTATAAATTTTTCTATTAGAAAAACAGATCCACACATGTGTTTATTGCAGCCCTGTTTACAATAGCAAAGACCTGGAATCAACCTAAATGCCCATGGACAATTGACTGGACAGGGAAAATGTGGCACATATACACCATGGAATACTATGCAGCCATAAAAAATATGAGATTGTGTCCTTTGTAGGGACATGGATGAATCTGGAAATCATCATTCTCAGCAAACTGACACAAGAACAGAAAATCAAATACCACATGTTCACACTCATAGGCAGATGTTGAACAATGAGAACCCATGGACACAGGGAGGGGAGCATCACACACTGGGGTCTGTTGAGAGGGAATAGGGATGGACAGCGGTGGGTAGGAAGGTTGGGGAGGGATAACATGGTGAGAAATGCCAGATGTAGGTTACAGGGGGATGGAGGCAGCAAGCCACACTGCCATGTATATATCTATGCAACAATCCTGAATGTTCTGCACATATTCCTCAGAACCTAAAGTGCAATTATTTATATTTATGTAATTAAACATGCATGTATCACACAATGCTGTGAATCTAAACTATCAAAATAAAAGCAGGACATAAAGACCAAAAAAATATGATTTTTGAACCAAAACAGATTTTGTTATATAGTAATATTATTCATTACAGAAGTATGAATGGTCCCTTCCAGAAGGCATTGAGATAGGTATGTTGATAACAATTTTTTAGTCAATGACAGACCCTTATGGTCCCATACGATTATAATACTGTATTTTTACTGTATTTTACATTTCTGTTTTGATATACCAATGTTTACCATTATTTAATATGTCTACAGTACTCAGTGAAGTAGTATTCTGTACATATTTGTAGCCTAGAAGCAATAGACTATTATATAGCCTATTATACAGTGTGAAGTAGATTAGACCATGGGTCACAAGTAATGGTTCATGGCCTGTCAGGAAACATGCCACACAGCAGGAGGTTGAGTGATGGGTGAGGGAACATTATGGCCTAAGTTCAGCCTTCTGTCAGATTCGCCCAGAATTATCTTCTCACAGGAGCACGAACCCTATTGTGAACTGCACATGCAATGGATCCAGGTCATATGGTGCTTATGAGAATCTAACAATGACTGATTAAATCATTCCACCCTCACCTCCCATCTCAACGTCCCAACCCCTAACTGGCATGGAGAAATTGCCTTCCACGAAAGTGGTAAACCGGTCCCTGATGCCAAAAGTGTTGGAGGCCACCGGGCTAAACCATCTAGGTTTGTGTAAGTGTATTCTCTGAAGTCTGCACAATAACAAAATTGCCCAAGAATGCATTTATCAGAACACATCCCCATCGTTAAGGGGCACATGACTGTAGTTATTTTGACGTTGGAAAATTAAGATTTAAATATATATAACTATGATGTTATTGTGAATGCCAACATTTTTCTTGAATAGAGCAAATTATAATTTAAGTACAACAAAAATTACTTACTTATAGTAAATCATACTTCCCCCTTTGCTCCAGTTCTTTGCCCTGAAGTAATGTGGTGAGAACCAGATGTCATCATATATGTAAGGAGATCTACTGTAGGCAAGAAACATTGAAATGTAATTGTTTGGTTTGTTATATAGAAGCAGGACAGCTGTCTGCCCTTGTCTGCTGAGAGACTGAGAAAAACCTTTATTCTCTAGTATGATTATATTTTTCTTGGAAATACAGGAAGGAAAGTTCTTGAGTTCTTACCCTTCTGAATACAAATAAATTTCTCTGGAAGAAGATTAAAAACCAGGGTCTTTAGCTTTACAATGCAGGCATAGCTGCATTCTATGAGGTCTCATTCCTCTTTGAAATGTAAGTACATACTTCTAGAGAAATAAATTTCCCCAGAGTTCTTATAATCAATAACGATGCAATTTGACATCTAGGCCTGTATATTAGCCCCTATTCCAAGGTTTGGCAATATTTGTTTCAATAATCCCCATTATGTAAAACCCCCCAAAAATATTTTTTCTGCAGCACCTTTGAATGTGATTCCTGTCATCAGCATTGAACATGGGAGTATGTAGTGAGACTTTCACTTGAGAATGAAATGTTTATATCAAGTTTCAACAGAGTCCAATGTAATAGATTATCCTTAATGTTCTGCATGAGTATTGTTTTGGGAGCCATAATTGAAAATCTCATGACAGATATAATAATAATATATAGGTTAAATTTTATCATCTGCTATTTATAGATCTTATGCTTATAAAAGCTGTGGGCAATGCCTCTGGCCACTTCAGCACAGTTTCTGAATAAATTTTGAACAGTTTATTTTTAATATTACTCACATTATTATTCTCTGATGTCTGTCCATTTCAGCTATGAGGGCCATAAAGGACTTGATGAATCCTTAGAGTTTTACAGTCCTAACTGCTATTTTAATAGAAGGCTTTGGAAATTATGGTATTCAGAGATTGCTGACTGCTATGGTTTGAATATGTGTCTCCTCCAAACCTCACATTGTAACTTAATCCCGATTGTGGCAGTATTGAGATCTGAGACCAAAGAGAGACTGAGTTGTGAAGGCTCTACTCTTATAAATGGATTAATTCACTTATGGATTAATAGATAACTGGGTTAATGGATTGATGGGTTATTATGGGAGTAGGACTGGTGGCTTTATTAAAAAGGGAAGAGAGATGTGAGCTAGCATGCTCAACATCCCTCATCATGTGATGATGTGTGCCAACTCAGTACTCTGCTGAAAGTCCCCACCAGCAAAATGGCTCTTAGTAAATATGCTCCCTAGAATTTGGAATTCTCAGCCTCCATAAACAAAGAAATGAATTTATTTATTAAATAACTTACCCAATCTCAGCTTGTATTAGTCCATTTTCATCCTGCTATGAAGAAACAGTCAAGACTTGGAAATATATAAGGAAAAAGTTTAATGGACTCAGTTCCACATGGCTGGGGAGGCCTCACAATCATGGCAGAAGGCAAAGAAGGAGCAAAGGCACATCTTACATTGTGGCAGGCAAGAAAGTTTGTGCAGGGGAACTGCCCTTCATAAAATCATCAGATCTTGGGAAACTTATTTAATAACACAAGAACAGCACAGAAAATTCTGCCCTTATAATTTAATTATCTCCTATCAAATTCCTCCTATGACATGTGGGGAATATGGGAGCTACAATTCAAGATGAGATTTAGGCGGGGACACAGCCAAACTCACGTAATTCTGGCCTGGCCTCTCTCAAATCTCATTTCCTCACATTTCAAAACCAATCACACCTTCCTGAGAGTCCCCCAAAATCTTAACTCATTTCAGCATTAACTCAAGAGTCCAGATTCCAAAGTGTCATCTGAGACAAGGCAAATCCCTTCTACCTATGAGCCTGTAAAGTCAAAAGCAAGTTTACTACTTCCTAGATACAATGAGGGTACAGGCATTGGGTAAGTCCACCCATTCCAGATGGAAAAAATTGCCCAAACTGAAGGGACTATAGGCCCCATACAAGTCCGAAATCTAATGGGGCAGTCAAATCTTACAGCTCCAACATGATCTTCTTTGACTCAATGTCTCACGCCCTGGTCACGCTGATGCAAGAAATTGATTCTCATGGTCTAGGGCAGCTCCACCCATGTGGATTTGCAGAGTACAGCTCCCCTCTTGACTATTTTCACAGGCTGACATTGAGTGTCTGTGGCTTTTCCAGGCAAACCATGAAAGCTGTCAGTGGATCTACCTTTCTGGAGTCAGGAGGATAGTGGCCCTTTTCTCACAGCTCCACAAGCCATACAGGCCCAGTGGGCACTTTGTCTGGGGTTTCTGACTCCACATTTCCCTTCCTCATTTCCCTGGCAGATGTTCTCTATGAGGAATCTGCCCCTGTAGCAAGCCTCTGACTGGACATTCAGGTATTTCCATTTATCCTCTGAAATCTAGGCAAAGGTTCCAAAACCTCAGTTGTTGACTTCTGTGTACCTCCAGGCACAATGCTATGTGTAAGCTGCCAAGGCTTGGGGCTTGTACCCTCTACAGCTATGGCCTGAACTGTATATTGTATATGTTCTGGGATTGTAAAAATCAGCAAGGCCCTGGGTCCAGCCCACACACCATTTTTCTCTCCTAGGCCCTTCAGCTTGTATTAGTCCATTTTCATACTGCTATGAAGAAACACCCATGACGGGGAAATTTATAAAGAAAAAACTTAATGAACTCATAGTTCCATTAGCTTGAGAGTGGAGGTTCTGCCATAAAGACCTCAGACGTGTCCTGGAGACATTTTTTCCATTGTCTTGGTAATTAATATTTGGCTTCCTGTTACTTACACAAATTTCTTCAGCCAGCTTGAATTTCTCCTCAGAAAATGTGTTTCTATTACATCATTAGTCTGCAAATTTTCCAAATTTTTATATTCCTCTTCCCTTTTAAACATAAGTTCCAATCCCAAACCATATCTTTGTGAATAAATAAAACCAAACTCTTTTAAGAGCACTCAAGTCACATCGTGAATGCTTTGCTGCTTAGAAATTTCTTCCAGTTACCCTGAATTATCTCTCTCAAATTTGAAGTTCCACAGATCTCTAGGTCAGTGGCAAAATTCTGCCACTCTCTTTGCTAAAACATAGCAAGAATCATCTTTGATCTAGTTCCAAATAGAAGACTACCTCAGCCTTGATGTTTTGGTCAAAACCATGAGAAGACTCTAGGAAGCTCTGAACTTTCCCACATCTTCCTGTCTTCTTCTTAGCCCTCTCAACTGTTCCAGCCCCTGCCTGTTACCCAGTTCTAAATTTTCTTCCACATTTTCAGGTATCTTAACAGCACTACCTCACTCTACCAATACTAGTTTTCTGTATTAGTCCCTTCTCCTACTGCATGAAAAATACCCAAGACCGGGTAACTTATAAAGAAAAAGTTTAAAAAAAAAGGAGATGATGTATTCACAGGTTCTGCAGACTGGCATGTGAACATCTTAGGGAGCCAATATTCTGTTTATTTTAGTACTTTTGAAGTTGCTGGGAAAGAGCTGGGAAATTCTGAGTTAAGACACTTAATATACGTTATTTGTGAAACAAGAGGAAAAAAGGAAGAAGGGAAGGAAGGAAGGAAAGAAGAAATAAAGGAAGGATGGAAGGGAGGGAGAGAGGAATGGCAGGCAGACGACTTAGCAACTATTGACAAAAGCTTGACTTCCACAACCAAAGTCATCCTGAGAGCGAAGCCAGAGGAGGACACAGCTTCAAGAATAAAAAATAAACAGGGCTGAAGACCTAATATCCACATGAATCTCTGAGTCAAAGTAAATCTAAAACTTGATTATCTCCAGACTTACACAGAAGAGAACAGGAGTTAGAGGTGCTGACCCCTTGCACATTCAAAAATTCCTGTATAATTATTGAATCTGCCAAAACTTTACTAATAGCCTATGTTGCCTGGAAACCTTACCAATAACATAAACTGTTAATTAATACATATTTTACATATTATATGTATTATCTGCTATATTCATACAATAAGGTTAGAGGAAAAATGTTAAGAAAAGAAAGATTTAATGGACTCACAGTGTCACATGGCTCGGAAGCCTCACATTCATGGTAGAAAGCAAAGAAGGAGCAAAGACACATCTTACCTGCTGGCAAGAAAGAGAGCATGTGCAGGGAACTGCCCTTTTTAAAACCATCAGATCTCTTGAGACTTATTCACTATTACAAGAACAGCATGGGAAAAACCTGCCCCCATGATTCAATTACTTTCCACCGGGCCTTTTCCATTACACATGGGAACTAAAATTCAAGATGAGATTTGGGTGGAGACACAGCTAAACCATATCATAGGTACTCTGTTATAAGAAACAGAAAATTGATTAAGACAGTGACATTTCAAAGGGAGAACAATGCTGTGACATATAGTCATTTTGGTAAAAATGTAGTTGCTTTTCATCTTTCAGAAGATTTTCACTGAGGCTATTTGAATATTTGCTTACTTAAAAATATGACATTTATTTATTGACTTTCAGAAATGTTCACTGCTACAAATTATTATTATTATTATTATTTGACATGAAGTTTCGCTCTTGTTACCCAGGCTGGAGTGCAATGGTGCAATCTCGGCTCACTGCAACCTCCGCCTCCTGGATTCAGGCAGTTCTCCTGCCTCAGCCTCCTGAGTAGCTGGGATTACAGGCACGCACCACCATGTCCAGCTAATTTTTTGTATTTTTAGTAGAGACGAGGTTTCACCATGTTGACCAGGATGGGCTCGATCTCTTGACCTTGTGATCCACCTGCCTCGGCCTCCCAAAGTGCTGGATTACAGGCTTGAGCCACCTTGCCTGGTCCTACAAATTATTTTTAATTAAATAGATTTTAAACTGGTTCTGTTGTTAATTTTACTACTAGTAGTCAGTAATCCTTATCATTTTTAGGAGTAAAAATTATTATATATTTCTCATATGAATCTCTGGCTCTTCCCTTAGCTGATGTTTCAATAATATACATCTTAATATCCTGAATATGGTTGAGATTCCTTGAAGATGAATTTTATTAATTAATATGATTATAAATCTCTTTTTTGTCTAAGATTTTTGGTTGACTCAACTTTTAGTTCAGTGGCAGCATAAAAATATTTAGGACTCAGAATGACAAATCAAATTCATGTCAAATGAACAAGAATAGGGAATTATATATACTTAATGCATATTATTTTTCTATAACTATATAATTGTATGTAGATATATTATTTATATATACATAATTATATAAACATGTGTGTTTGTGTTTATAAGTCTTTTGGGGTGGCTGTAACAAAATACTGCAGAGACTGGGGAGCTTAAACAACAAACCTTTATTTTTTTTCAGCTCTGGAGGCTGGGATTCCAAGGTCAGGATGCCAGCATAGGTGACTTTTGGCAAGATCTGGTGAGGGAGCATGGCTGACTTTTGGTGAGTTCTGGTGAGGGCTCTCTTTCTAGGTTGTAGACAGAAATCTTGCTATGACGTCACATGGTCTTTCTTAGTGCTTGCATGTAGAGTCAGAGAGAACAAGCTCTCTAATGTCTCTTCTTATAGGTTACTGATCATTTCAGATCAGGGCCTCACCTTTTTTATGTAATTTAACCTTAATTATTTT
Source organism: Callithrix jacchus (assembly GCF_049354715.1). Classification (NCBI taxonomy): domain Eukaryota; kingdom Metazoa; phylum Chordata; class Mammalia; order Primates; family Cebidae; genus Callithrix; species Callithrix jacchus. The sequence continues at coordinate 11,679,591 of NC_133522.1, read as the reverse complement.
TGTGGAGCCATCACCTTCAAAAATAGCCCATACTGAGGGTCAGCATTTCAGCATTTGTATTTGGTGAAGAAGGGGAGAAAAACATTCACTTCATAACATTTTGTTCCTGACTACTCTGCCCAAATTTGTGTCATTGTCACATGAAAAATCCACATTCCTTTCACCCCAACAGTCCCAAAAGCCTGAATTCATTCCAAAATAAACTAAAAGTCTAAAGTTCAAATCTCATCTAAATATCATCTAAAGCAACTATAGGTGAGACTTGAGTTATGATTCATCTTAAAGAAAATTCCTCCAGCACTTTGGGAGGCCGAGGTGGGTGGATCACGAGGTCAAGAGATCGAGACCATCCTGGTCAACAAGGTGAAACCCCATCTCTATGAAAAATACAAAAATTAGCTGGGCCTGTTGGTGCACGCCTGTAGTCTCAGCTACTCGGGAGGCTGAGGCAGGAGAATCACTTGAACCCAGGAGGTGGAGGTTGCGGTGAGCCGAGATCGCGCATCGCACTCCAGTCTGGGTAACAAGAGCGAAACTCATTCTTGAAAAAAAAAAAAAAAAAAAAAGAAAGAAAGAAAAGTAAAGAAAATTCCAGTCTAGTTGTGAACCTGTAAAACCAGACAGGTTACGTGTTTGCAAAATACACTGGCAAAAATAGGCATAGAATAGATATTCACATTCCAAAGGGGACAAATAAGAAGGAGAAATGGGGTTATTGTTGGCAAGCTAGTCTAAAACCTAGCAAGGCAAATTCATTAGACCTTAAGGCTTAAAAATAATTTTATTTAATTTGATGTCCTGTGTTGGGGCCCGCTCTGGTGGTCATCCCACCTTCTAGACCCACTGGCATGGGCAGAGGAAATTTTGTCCTCATGGCTCTCACAGGTAGTGGCATCCACCTTGAGTATGCATGACCTCATACCCCCAAATCTGCAGGGCAGTACCTACCCAAGGCTTCTGGTAGAAGCCATTTGGCCTGTTGAAGCCAAATGATGGCTGTATCCTTTGAAACTGTAAAGGCATCCATGATGATCTGTGAATTGCCTTAAGGGTTGTTATTTCTTTACTTAAATAATAGCCTGCAGTATTTTTATTTATAGCCAAATAGCTTAGCTCTCTTGTCCTGTATTGTCCTGTATTGTAGAAGCTAGGAAGTTGCCCAGCTTTTCTTCATTTTATCATATCTCTGTCCCATCGGTTTAAATTGGCAGCACTTATGTCTGTATAATTCCATAATCTCTATATTGAATGATAGTTTAGCCACACACTCGCTGTTCTATTCAGAACACACTCTCAGTTTTTTTTTTACAATATGGCCACTGAGAATTTTCTAAACCTGAATGTTCTGGTTACTTTTGGCCTAACAAGTTTTTATTGAATTCATCTCTCTACTCTTGCATGTTACTAATAAACAGTCAGGAGGATCCAAGCCTCTCTTTCAAAACTTTGCTTAAAAATCTCCTCAGCTAAGGATTTAAGTTGATCACCTGGCAAGTGCTATCTTCCAAAAACAATCAAACAAACAAACAAAACAACAACAACAACAAAACGAGGACCTAATTCATTCAAGTTTCTTGTAACTTTATAGCAAGGGTGACCTTTTTCTATTTTCCAATAACCTGTTTCTTATTTATGTTTGAGGCCTCACCAGAATGACTTATTTCTACCAACATCTTTTATTCTGCCATCAGTATTTTTAACCAACATTGATATTTCTACCACAAGCTGTTAATAAGTTTACTTATGCATTACATAAAAAGATGGAGAGTTTTCCTTAAGTTCCTTTCTTTTCTTTCTCAGCCCTAATAAAAATAGTATTTAACATCTGCATTTCTACCAACGTTCCTTTCACAGCAACAGCAGTCTAGGTTCTTTTCCGGCATGCACCTCCAGACTCCTCCAGCTTTTATTTATTGTGCAGTTCCAAAGATGCTTTCAGATTTTCAGGTATTTGTTTCAGCAGCATGCTACTTCTTGGTACTAAAATCAATCTGTATTGGGCTGCTCAGGCTGTCATAACAAAATATCACAGGCTGGTCCAGCATGGCCAAGTTTTCTCTTGCTGGCTTATAGGCAGTCATCTTCTCCTTAGGTCCACACATGTGTGTGTGTGGAGAAACAGGGTGCAATCTATCTGCTTATAAGGAAGTTAATCCTATCCTATCTGGGCCCCTCCATAAAATCTCAATGATTTCCTTAGAGGCCTCATCTCCAAATACAGTCACACTGGGGGAGTAAGACTTCAGCATGTAGATTGGAAGGAAGACACAAACATTCAGTTCATTACAACACACAAGTGCAAGCACACATGTACATATCCACACACACACACATGAATATATTCTAAGCAGGATTATTTTCATTTGTAAAGGGTGAATAAAAAATGCCTAGCACTAAATTAAAAGAGATCATATGAAGTTTTTAAAATATACTTAAAAATAAATCTCTTATAATGTCATAGGACTAAAACAGAAAACATTGTAATTAACACAATATCATTTTCACACTGAATGTGTAAAACAAACATGAAAAAATGTATCTTATATAATATGTGACTTTTATTAAGAAAATATTCAAAATCGAGTCTATAATTCTAAAAGAAACATGGATTATTTCTCATTAAAGTAAGAAAGCATTTTAGGGAGAAAATAATCAAAGTACAGATGACAAAGTAGCTTCTGCTTTGTGATACTATGCATATTAAACAAGAAAAGAAGAGCCAAGAATCAAAGTTAGCTTATTTTGTGCAATTCTCTGCAGGTCATCTTGATTTATTACTGAGTAATAAAGAATTTGGCCTGATCCCAAATAGACATCTAACCTATGCCATTGATTCCTGGGAAGTAGCAACTAAACACTTAAAGCTTCTCGCGTGCTAGGGCTGTTTGGTTGTTCATAGTGGAACCGTCAAATCACACCTGATAGTTCATGTTTACTGAGTCACTTTCGGTGGTGGCCACACAGAAAGACCAACCGCATAATTAGAGGATTGAGTTTTGAGCTATCTATTATCCTGACCTCTGGGAGGAATAAAGCGGTAAAAGTTGAACTAAATTATGTGGATGATGGTTCAATCAATCTTGCCTATATGAAACAAAAATAAAACTGGACCCAGAAGCTTGAGTAAGCTTCTCTGGTTTACAACACTCTTGAGTCTTTCCACTCATTGATGCCGGGAGAGTAAAGTAGCCCCAAGAATAACAGAAGTTTCAGATTTGAAACCCTCCCACGCTTTTCCTGAGGATCTCTTCTTTGGCTGGTTCTAATTTTTATCTTTTGCAATGACAAAACTGTGCTTATCAATGTAGCACTTTCTAAATTTTGTGTCATTCTATCAAATTACCTAGCGTGAGAGACTCTGTGGGACCTGAGTTTGTAGCCTTCTCCCCCAAAGTAACGATGACCCTGTCGACAGTTCTAATTATATTTGATGTCGGAAGTCTTAACAAGACTTGGCAGTTCTGGAGAAATAAACTCTTAACCTGGAGTTTGGTTAATTCCAGATAATGTCTAAGGTGGAAGAGTTATTTGAAGATTATATAACTTGAAGATTATATATGTGACTTGGCAATCCTATTAGTTATGTCAGTCAAGAATCTTGTTTAAATTTCCTAATTAGTGTGTACATATTTCCTATAATTGGCACCGTCACTTTCATCCATCTGTGCTGTGGCTGGCGTTATGAGTCAATTTGAATAGGCAGTAATCTCTGCTTATTCAATGAAAGGTAAGTGTAGGTATAAAAGAGAAGGCATTTTATTGATGTAATTAAAGTTTATACATGGTTAGCTTTAAGGGTGATTATTCTAGACACTCTAGTTGGCCCTAATTCAATTAGTTGAAAGGCCTTAAAAGCAAAACTAAATTTTGCTAAGGAAGAAAAATTCTACCTATGAATAGCTACTTTAGTTTATGGCTGAGAATCCAACTTGCTCTTTCCTTTGTATTGACCTGTAGATTTTGAATTTTATTGGCTGTTGCTTTAATTTTAAATAAAGATAATAAGTACAAATAACACAAGATGTTTCTTTTTCCTCTATTTTGACTTCTATTTCCATGGCAAGTATTTCTTCATCCCTTTTCCTTGAGCTTGTGTGTGTCATTACATGTGAGATGGGTCTCTTGATGCTAGCAGATGGTTGAGTCTTGGCTATTTCTCCAGCTTGCCATTCTATGTTTTTAATGGGGTGTTTAGCCCATTTACATTCAAATGTTAATCTATTTGTCCCTTATGTGCTCTATAGTACAAATAACTGCATTATCAACATTTCTTACATGTATCCTAATGATCTGTTGCAGAGCACTGCAATAACTTGACAGAAATTATTTTTAAATGCACAGAAAAAACATGCTTAAATATAGCATTGGAGTGCTACAGAACACATTTTAATACATTTCAAAAGATTACAGATTATGCTATCTTACTAAATTAAACTAAAACTAGAAATGAATAAAATAAGAAAACTAAAAATATCAAGTGTATAGAAATTAAATAATATATTTCAAAATATTTTATTGGATAAAGTTTCAAAATATAAATAAAAAATATTTTGAACTAGGTGAGCATAAATGTAGAACAGTAATATTTATAAGGTATAGCTAACACAATGATTAAAAGAAAATCAATCCTTTTACATATCTATGAGAAACTATACATAGCTTCCTCTCTCTTCTTCTTTTCCATGTTATTAGCAGAAAATTCTAGTAAAAGAAATATAGTCATATTTTCTTTAAGAAAAAACTGATGAATTATTAGAATTTAGGGTAAGACAGACTTAAACATTAATATTAGCTCCATCTGTGTCCCGGCAATGACATGATCTCAATATTTTTTATGACTACATACTTTTCTATGGAATATATGTACAATATTTTCTTTATTTAGTCTATCATTGATTGGCATTTAGCTTGATTCCATATCTTTGCTATTGTGAACAGTGCTGGAGAAAACATACACATCCATGTGTTTTCTAATAGAATAATTTATGTTGCTTTGGGTATACACCTAGTAATGGGATTGCTTGTTTCGTATGGCATTGTTGTCTTTAGATCTTTGAGGAATTGCTCCATTATGGAGTCTTCCATAACGGCTGGACTAATTTACACTCCCACCAACAGTATATAAGCATTCCCTTTTCTCCACTGTCTTGCCAGCATCTTTTATTTTTGACTTTTTGATGATAGCCACTCTGACTGGTGTTTGATGGCCATTATTGTTAGCAAACTAATACAGAAGCAGAAATCCAAATGCCACATGTTCTCTCTTATAAGTGGGAGCTAAATGAGAACTCATGGATACATAAAGGGGAACAACACACAATGGGGTCCTTTGGAGGATGGAGGGTGGAAGGCAGGAAAGGTTCGGCTAAAATAACTAATGAGTACTAGGCTTAGTGCCTGGGAGATGAAATAATCTGTACCACAAACCCCCTATGACATGACAAATTTACATATGTGACAAACCTGCACTTGTACCCCTGAACTTAACATGAAAGTAAAAATACAAATAATAATATTAGAAACAAATTGACTATAGAAGAAAACAAAAAAAAATTAAACTACATAAAAATTAAGAAATTAAAAAAATCAAAACTTATATTCATAAAAAATTACATCAAGTGATTTCTGGTTCTCAAATGGAAGGATAAAGGGTGGGTAGCTTCATTCTTCCTCACAGAAAGTCAAAGATAAACACACAACTTTGAGACATACACTAGCAATAATCCAGAGCTCAAGTGTGTGGAGAAAACAGCTCCTGGGGCCACAAAGAAGTGGAAAATCTCTGAGCACATGGTAGGGAATTAGACATCCACATCCACGATGCCCCTCCCTCTTATTCCTCTGGCACAAATCATGTGAAAAATCTCCCATCAACTTAGTTTCTACACTGGAAAAAATAAGACTCATGCAGTCATCCAACTCTGTTACCATCGTGACTTCAATGGCAGGAAATCTGTCTTTGCTTTAACTCCTATGTAGTGTCCTGACTGTGTGGAAGAAGTATTCCTAAAGACAGGCAGAGACAAATAGGGGAGGTGGGACCACTATCCTCAGCTCCAGAAACTCCACTCCATGACAATTTATAACAACAAAAGAGACACCAAATCAGAGTAGCTGTTTACCAATACCACACTGTAGGAGATATATTCCCCAGATCCCATAAGCACAAACCCCTAGCAAGCCTTCACATACTGCTAGGATAATTCCTGTATGGACTCTCCTACTTGGGACAAACACTGTTCCATTTGCAAGAGATGAGGCAAACCTGGGCTCAAGGTGCCACTTAGAGGAGAAAAGAAGACAGAAACCTAGCAGTGAAGGTTCACTAAGCAGACATATTCAACAAAAATCAAAACAAGCTATACAGGGAAACCTGTAATAAATAATGATTCCCTCAATGCAAAGACATAGATGTATACCCACAAGAAACATCAACAAACAGGGAAATATGACCTCCCCAAATGAACAAATCAAAATCCAGTGATTGATCTTAAGAAGGTTTATGAGCTCTTTGAGCAATAATTCAAAATATCAATTATAAGGAAACTCAATGATCTCCAATCCAACACAGAAAAGCCATTCAGAAATATATCAGAGAAATTTAACAAAGAGATTGAAATAATAAAATCAAATGAATCCTAGAACTGAGAAATACATTTGCTGAATTTAAGACCTTTTTCGAGACTCTTAACAGCAGAGTCAACCAGACAGGGGAAAGAATCAGTGAGCTCAAAGATCAACTATTAAAATATACACATGCAGAGGAGAAAAAAAAAAGAATTAAAAAACAAAGATAATTTACAAGAAAATTATCATTGTTTTCTTGAATTTCTTTGTTTTCTTGAAGTAATTATAGAAAATTACTTCAGAAGACCAAATCTAGAATTATAACTTTTCAATAGGGAACTGAGGAAAAACGAGAGGTAGAAAGTTTATTCAAAGAAATCATAATAGAAAACTTTCCAAAACTTAGGAAAGATATAAGTGCACAGGTATAAGATGGTCTTAGAATACCAAAAAGATTCAAACCAAGTAATGCTAACCCAAAGCATCTAATAACTGACTCTCAAGGTCGAAGAGAAGATCCCCCAAGGCAGTGAGAGATATGAAACAAATAGCAAATAAAAGGGCTTCAATGCATTTAGCAGTAGAATATCCCACAGAATCCATACAGGCTAGGAATAAGTGAGATGGCATGTTTAAAATACTCAAAGGAATAAAAATGCTTTACAAGTATATTACATCCAGCAGGATTTTTACTCAAATATAAAATAGAGATTTTAAAGTCTTTCCCAGACAAACAAAATCTGAGAGAAATTACCATCACTACACTTGTCTTACAAGAAGTATTAAAGGCAGTTCTTTAATATTGAAGAAAATTGCACCAATATGCAAAAAAAACAAAAACAAAAACAAATTGAAGCTATAAAATCTGGTAAAATTTAGTACAAAGACAAACATAGAATATACTATTACTCTATTTTTGATATGTAGTCTACTCATGAATCCAGTATGAAACCCAAAAGACAAATATATAAAAAACAATAAGAGCTAAGACATAAGCCAAGTACAGAAAGACAAATATCTCATGTTCTTACTCATGTGTGGAAGCTTAAAAAATGAATTCATGATGATAGAGTAGCGTGATGGCTACCAGAGGCCACAAATGGAAGGGATGAAGAGGGGATAAGGGGTAAAAGGATATAAGTGTATTTATTACCAAACAACTGAACATTTAAAAATGGCCAAGAGGGTCCTTAAAAAATTAACGTTAAAAAATAAAGTACGCAAGTAATGTGTGTAGCTGCAAACTAGAAGAATATGTAAACCTTCCACATATTTGAAAAAGGCTCATAATTACAATAGTATAACTTTCATGATTTTGTAAGAAAAAGACAAACACATTTTATTTCATATTTAAGCAGGACTTCAAATAGATAATAAATTTCCAATAGGCATAGGAACATTGGCTCAGCATTACTATTCACTTTAAATTAAAAACACAAAAACAATTGTTTATACACACACCTCTACCAAAAGAGCTAAAACTAATTAGGCTAAAACTTGTTACTGAGAATGTGCAGTAAGTGCAAAATATTCATGATTGGTATAATTGTAAAATTGTAAAAATTAAATTAGAAAACTATTTGGTAATGTTTGTTATAGGTATCTGTATAGTTCTCCTATAACCTAGCAATTCGGCTTCTAGGTTTTTGTAAGAATAATGAGTATCTAGGTTTGTATAATGGCTTGTTCAAGAATGTTAAGAAAAATTTTATTCAAAATATCCCAAAAACCTACACACACTGGGGCCTGGGGGTGGGGGCTAAGGGAGGAATAGTGGCAGGTGAGGGGATTGGGAAGGGATAGCTTCAGAGGAAATACCTAATGTAGATGATGGGGCAATGGATGCAGCAAACCACCACCGTGGCACATGTATACCTATGTAACAAACCTGCACGTTCTGCACACGTATCCCAGAACTTAAAGTATAATAAATAAATTAAAAGAAATAAATAAAATAGCCCAATCTAGAAGCAATTCAAAAGTCCACCAAAAGAGAAAGGCCACATTGTATAATATTCTCACAACGGAGTACTTCATAGTAATAAAACATCTTAGTATTTCTATGTGAAGCAACATTATTTAAAATTGTAAAAATTAAAAAAAATTTAAATACAAAAATTTACAATACATGTTGATTCCTCGAAACCACCGTTGTGATCCTTACTCTGCTCTCTGGAAATGGCTGTATCATTTTTTTTTGTACTAATGTGAATTACTCCTCAGAAATGCTTCTTTTCCATCCTCGTGAGAAGCTGGCCTGCAGGTGGTGGCAGCAGAGGTGTTGTCACATTTCCTCCGTCTTCTCCTCATGGATTTAAGTGAAATGCCGATAACACGTCCACTTTCACTGTGTGGTTCACGTGGAGCACTTTCAAGGGCTGGCGGGCCAGGCCACTTTGCCCCCAGGCCTGTCTTCTGAACTCACTAGGTTCTTATCTACATTTGGGAGAAAAGTTTGTATATTTTTTCATTTGGCTTTTCTTTACCAGTTTCTGATTTTTATTCTCAATATATTTTTGCTAAACCTATTTCACAAATCAAAAAAAAAATCTACGTATTGTACAGATTTTCTATGTACTGTAGTATTTACAGTTTATTTCTAGTTCTCCACTAGAACGTTCTGTTATTTTTCCTCTTAAAAAGAAAAAAAAATCTCATCTTTTAAAAAATAGTTTATTGGATAATAAAAAGAGAGATTGGCTTGATTAGAACTTTTTTTTTAAATCAGAGCTTTCCAAATCTCTGAAATATTGAAGTAGTCATTGTTCTTGTTACTTGGTTGGTGTGTCTGTGTGTGATCTGCCTAGAAAGTGACTTGTTTTGTAGCCAGGAGTGTTTTCCATTGATCTATAATAAATAAGACTATTTGCTTAGGTCACACTATTATGTAGTTCAAATTTATTCAGTGATAAATTCAAACCTACTCACATCAACATATGGAACAGACCAAGAATCAGAAAACTTTTTCTGTAAAGGGCCAGGTAGAATATATTTTATTTGTATAAGCCTGTACAATACATAGCTTGTACAGTAAAAATCTGTATAATACGTAGTATTTTTTTTCTTTTTAGGAGGAAAAATAACAGAACGTTCTAGTGGAGAACTAGAAATAAACTGTAAATTGTACAGTACGTAGAAAAATAAAATATTTTATGAACAAGCAAGTACTCAGAGATTTTATTACCACCAGGACTGCTTTACAAGAACTTCTGAAAGAAGCATTATACATAGAAAGGAACAACCAGTATGAGCCTTTCTAAAAATATACCAAAAAGTAAAGAGCATCAACATAAAGAAGAATTTACATCAACGAATGGATAAAATAGCCAGTTAACATCAAATGGCAGTAACCCTAAATTTAAATCGACTAAATCCCCCAATCAAAAGATACAGCCAAAACCTAACAGTATATCCAAAGATACACAAAGACTCAAAACAAAGGATTGGAGAAAAATTTACCAACCAAATGGAGAGAAAAAATAAATAAATAAACAAAAAGCAGGAGTTGCAATTCTCACATTTGATAAAATAGATTTCAAAGCAACAAAGATACAGTGGTAAAAGGATCAATGCAACAATAAGAGATCTTAATACCCAGATACCTAAGACCCATAATGAGATTTTAGACTCAACGAGACAGAAAATTAATAAGGATATCCAGGACTTCAACTCAGATCCGGAACAAGTAAACTCAGTAAATATTTATAGAGTTCTCCATTTTAAACACACAAAATATTGATCAGCCATTATTAATACCCATTTTTAGAATGAAGCAATATTCCTGTTCTCTCTCCCTCTTTTTCTTCCTCTTTCTTCCTCCCCTTCTCTCCTTTTTTTACTTTTCAACATCCTAGTTCCTCACCTCTACTCAATGCATTCCTAAAAAAAGAAAAAAAGAAAAACAAAAACAGAAACATAGACTGTAAGCCCCTGTGTATTTCATAAGTGTCCTCTTATATTTTGCTCTTATCTATCACCGCTTTTTACCCTTCTCTGGACTCTATCATTCCATCTTTGGCCACAGACCATTTGCACATACTGTTTTATACTGTTTGAAACATTCCTCCACGCACAACCCTCTTTTCAACACACACACACACACACACACACACACACACACACACACACAGACTCACACTCTCTCTCTCTCTCTCTTTGCCTTTTTAACTTGATTTCATCATTCATAACTTAGCTTAAGTGCTTTATCCTTGATGACCCCCTCTTCTGGCCTAATTGAGCAAAGATTTCCTTGTTAAACACACAGAGTACTTATCTCAAGTGGCAATTAAACTTCATTAGTGTAACTAATATGAATCCATCTTTCCAGAGTATGTCTAAGAATAAAAAAAGAAAAAAAAAGCAACATTATTTAATATGTAATATTTATGCAGCTGATATTTTTGTAAACATTTATGTCCATTCTTCTCTTTCTGAAGTCCACAAACATCACTGATAAAATACTGAAGTTCTATTTAGAGTGGAGGAAAGCCAGAGTGGCATATAGATTTTGACATATTGATTTTTATTTGACATATAGATTTTTGACATATAGATTTCACATGTAGATTTTATTTACCATGCAATCGTAATTGATAAATATATTATGCAAGGTTTAGCATATCCACTATACTTTTGTAAAACTAAAAACTCATGCCCGTAATCCTAGCACTTTGGGAGGCTGAGGTGGGTGGATCATCTGAGGTCAGGATTTCAAGACCAGCCTGGCCATCATGGTGAAACTCCATCTTTAAAAATAATAATAATAATAATAAAACAATAAAAACTCATAAAGACAAATGAGCTATTATTAAACCTTGAGTTTGACACGAAATATTAATTATGAAAGTTAAAGGCAGAAATGTCAAATCTAAGGTGGAACATAACTTCTGAAATATATTAGAAAATTAGCTTATAATTTTAAAGACCATGGACTGTATAAAATATGAAATAAATAATTCAATGGAAATAAAGATTTAAATATTTTGAAATGTGGTAAAAAAGCAAATGGTTTAAAAATACAATATAGGCGGGGCTGGGTGCGGTGGCTCACGGCTGTAATCCCAGCACTTTGGGAGGCAGAGGCAGGTGGATCACGAGGTCAACAGATCGAGACCATCCTGGTTAACATGGTGAAACCCCGTCTCTACTAAAAATACAGAAAATTAGCTGGGCATGGTGGCACGTGCCTGTAATCCCAGCTATTCGGGAGGCTGAGGCAGGAGCATTGCCTGAACCCAGGAGGCGGAAGTTGCGGTGAGCCAAGATCACACCATTGCACTCCAGCCTGGGTAACAAAAGTGAAACTCCGTCTCAAAAAAAAATTACAGTATAGTCAAAACTAAACTTTAAAAGAATGTCGCTTATAACAAAATTTTAGGACAGATGAAGTACTAAGGAATACTTGAGACAGGAAATCAAAAATGACTCAATTACTTTGTTGAATGATATATTCTCTAATTAACTGAGTTGATGAACCAATGAAAATATGCACAAATTTTTCAGTTGATTCAAAATGGCGTGAGAAAAACCTCACTTAAATCCCTTGCCCCTCTTCCCAAAGAATGGTATATTTCCAATTAAATTTTATTATATTGATTTCAAAATGTAGATACAGTACTGTTTTTCTAATAGAAGAAATACATTCTGAGAAATGCATCAGTAGATTATCTTGTTGTGCAGACATCTTGGAGTGTATTTACACAAACCTATATTGTATAGCCTGCTATACACCTAGGTTATGCGGTATAGCCCATGGCTCCTAAGCTACACACCCGTGCAGTATGTTACTATACTAGATAGTGTAGACAGTGTTAACACAATGGTACGTATTTGTGTATCTAAACATATCTAAATATAGCAACGGTATCATAAGATATAGTATAACAGATAAAAGGCAGTACGTTGGGATAGCGCACTTACATAAATTAAGCTTGCTGGATTGGAAATTACTCTGAGTCAGTGAGTGAGTGATGAGTAAATACGAAGGCTGAGGTTATTACTGTCCACTGGTATAGACTTTATAAACACTGTATGTTTAGGATACACTAAATTTACAAACAAATATTTTTCTTTCTCCAATAGTAAATTAACCTTTACTTACTAGAATTTTTTACTTTATAGACAATTTTTTAAATTTTTTTGGCATTTTGTAATAACACATAACTTAAAACACACACTATACAGCTGTACCAACAATATTTTATACTCTTATTTTATACTTTTCCCAGTTTTTAAATTGTTCTGTTTATTTATTTATTTTTACTTTTAAAAAACGTTTCAAGTAAAAACCAAGAGACAATATACACATTAGCCTCAGCCTACACAAGGCCAAGGTCACCAGTATCATTGTCTTCTAACTTCACATCTTGTCCTACTTGAAGGTCTTCAGTGGGAATGACTTACATAGTGCTCTCATCTCCTATGATGATAATGCCTCCTTTTGGAATACTTCCTGAAAGAGCTGCCTGAGGCTGTTTCACAGTTAACTTAAAAAAAAAAAAGAATATACTTTAAAACAATGATAACATGTGGTATGGCAAATACATAAACTGGCCACATAGTCATTTGTTATCTTTATGGACTGTTTTGTTCTGTACATAATTGTATGTGCCATACTTTTATTTAATATATGACTAGTAAAACAGGTTTGCTTACAACAGCATCACCACAAAAGCATGAGTAATGTGTTGTTTTCCATTGTTATGATGGCCGAAATGTAACTAAGTAAGAAGAATTCCAGTGTCGTGATAGTCTTATTGGACCACTGTTGTATTTGCAGTCCTTCATTGACAAAACTTTGTTATGCAGTACGTGACTGCATATAAACTTGAAACTATAAAAATATATAAAAATAGATTGCAGAAACAAATATCTGTTTAGTTTCTACATTCATCATTCATTTTTGTTTTTATTTATTTTTTGGTATAAACCAAATCAATCTATGATATTTGCTTAGGCCTGAAAGAAAGAATAAAACTTTCTGGGGAACAATTGCTTGTACTCTCTTTGTCACTGAGCAGTAACAATAAATAAGGTTCTGCAGGCTCCTTCTTCAGTTTCATTGACACATTTAATAAAAATCTATGAACTTTATTTCTTACAACCATTTCCAGGATGGTCTTTATGTTTTGAAAAACCATTAGATAAGAATAGTTCCCCAGATGTCTTCCAAAGTGACTATCAGCTCTTTCTGTGCAATAAATCTGTAAAAAACAAAGGCAATGATTTTCAGGAAAACATAATAGAAACACCCATTTCAAATAGCTTACATTTAAATCATAGTTTCTCTTTCACCAAGTGGAAATTTTGTATGCAAAGTACAATATCAACCATTTAGTGAGTGAAATATGTCTTTTATTAGTCAAATCCTGAACAAACTGTAACTTCAGTTTTCTCTAATTTTTAACTCAGTTTGCCTGTGTCTCTTTCTTGCTCTCTTTCTCCCCCCATATGTATATATTTACACACACACACACTTATATATACACACACACATATATATGTGTGTATATATTATATATATATGTATATACAGCCATACAGACTCCTTTCTCATTTTGTTTTTTTTTCAGTTTGGGAAAATGCAACATCTATATACCAACCAACCATATTAAACAAATGTTTATATTGACCTTAATAGTTTCAGAGCTAAAATATTACAGGCATCATTAAAAAATCTTTTGTGGGCAGGCATGGTAGCTTATGCCTGTTATCCCATCACTTTGGGAGGCTGAGACAGGAGGATCATTTAAGGCCAGGAATTGAAGACCAGCGTGGGCAACATAGAGAAACTCTGTCTCACCTAAAACAGACAAACAAACAATAACTTAACCAAATTCCTTTGATGATGTATTAGTCTGTTTTCACACTGCTATAAAGAATTATCCTGAGACTGCATAACTTAAGAAGCAAAAAGTTTTAATTGATTCACAGTTTCACATGACCAGTGAGCCGTCAGGAAACTTGCAATCATGACAGAAGGCAAAGGGGAAGCAAGAAACATCTTACATGACACAAGAGAGAGGAATGGGGGGAAGTGCCACACTTTTAAACCATCAGCTCTTATGAGAATTCACTTGCTATTATAAAAATAGCATGGAGGAAATCCACCCACACAATCCAATCACTTCCCAACAGGACCCTTCCTTGTCATATGTGAATTACAATTCGAGATAAGATTTGAGTGGGGACGTAGAGCCAAACAATATCGAATGCCATCACAGAGTCCATTTTCCATACTACCATCTCAGTAATAATGACTATTCTCAAGTTGCTATTCACCCTTTCCAAATAACGTTTTTAAACTTTTTACCATAAGTCTGTGTGTATATGTGTATCTTCATAAGCAAGCAATATGATAACACTTTGATTATTTTCCCATCCAAATATCATTTTTTGTTTTATAATAATAGTTTTTAATTTATTTTGGATATCTTAATACAGTGCTTTGAACTCCCAAGTTAATGTTGAAAATAAGCAGAATAATAATCATTCTTATTTTGTACTAGAACCATATCAAAATGCAATAAAAAGGCATTTTTTTTTATCACATCTTTTATCACATTGTATGTATTCCTATTTTGCTAAGAATGTTATGAAGAAGCATCTTGAAAGGTTGCAAATACTTTCTCAATCTATTATCACATATTTCTATTTTAATTCTACTATGTGGTGAAAAATAATACCTATTCTTGTATTTCTAGAATATATCCTATTAGGTGATGATATAATGTTATCATTTTGTTATTTTTAAATACACAGTTAGATTTGTACTGTTAATATTTCATTGGGTGTTAATGCTCATAAATATGATTGGACTGTACTTTTTGATACTCTTATCAATCTCCTTTTGTGATATCAAAGATATTTAGTTTTAGGAATAAGATGACAGATTTCTCTGAATGCTTCAAGTTTTGGAAAGCCTTTGCAAAGAAGACAGATTGTTTTTACTTTAAATTTGTGTATAATAGTCTAGCAATATTTTAATTTTTATGTGGCAGAGATTTTTGAGAAAATGTATGTTTATACAGATGATACTTTCTTAGTATAGGTATAATTATATGTTCTACTTTTAGGAACTGAATTTAGCCTAAAATATATTTATTTTCTCTTTTCTCAAATGAACTTTGATAGTTTTTATTCTACTGTCTGAATCCTATGTAAGTTTTTTATTTCCCACAAAAGAAAGTATACTCATAAATATCATAATCTTATTATGACTATGTGGTTTATTTGGGGTTTACATAACTACTTCATTTCTCCACCCCTTCCATCCTTTGTTGACCTCAGCCACACCTCAGTTGGTTCTTTGTTCTTACCTAGGGTGATCAAACCATAATTCCCAGATCATTTGTATTCCTCTCTGGATTGGACTGTTGTTTTTTTCATTGATTTCAAATATAAACCCTGGGAGGAACAGGAGGTGCCCTGGGAAATTTCCCACATTCCACACACACTTCTTTATCAAGTCAATCTCTCCTTAGTAACTAGGATCAACCTCAACCCCTCTGCTATTCCACGACCCCTATTTTTTTTTTGACTGTTCATTCAGAAACTAGAAGAGCAAAATGTTCCAAGTTATGGGGGTCTCAACGTCCAGTTCAATTACATCTTTGTTTTGTGTCCTGTTCTTTTATTTTGGTTAAATTTTTCACTCTTCTTTAACATTTTATTTATACAGATGTATGAGATAGAAGTGTAATTTTATTACACGAATGAACTGTGTAGTGGTGAAGTCAGGGATTTTAGTGTATCTATCACTGCAATAGTGTACATTTTACTAATTATTTCTCTTTATCCACCCACTCCCACCTCCCTGCCTTTCCAAATGTCCATCGCCTACCATTCCATCCTTACATCCATGTGTACACATTATTTAGCTACCACTTATAAATGAGAACATGTTGTATTTGTATTCTTGTATCTGAGTTATTCCACTTAAGATAATGGCCTCTAGTTCCACCCATGTTGCTCCAAAATACATTATTTCATTATATTTTTGACTGTATAATATTTTATTTGGTATATATACCACATTTTCTTTATCTACTGGAGACAGGTTAATTCCAAATTTTTGCTAGTAAGAATGGTGCTGTAATAAACATGCAAGTGCTTATTTTTTAATATAGTATTTCTTTGCCTTTGGGTAGATATCCAGTAGTAGGATTTCAGGATCCAATGGTAGTTTTATTTTATTTATTTATTTATTTTTGAGAAATCTCTATACTGTTTTTCACAGGTATGAGGAAAAATGTCTGTAACATTTTTGGTAGGAATGTACTAGTTTACATCTCTACCAACATCTGTTTTTTTCTTTTTGATTATAGTCATTTGATTGCTGTAAAATCATACTATTGTTGTTTTAATTTGCATTTTTCTGTTGATTAGTGATGATATTTTCTTAAGTATCCTGGTAATTTTTATGACTTATTTGAAAAATCTCTGTTTGTCTTTTGCCAAGTTTTCAATGGGATTATTTAGTTTTTGTTGCTGTTAAGTTTCTTGTAAATTCTGTATATTAGTCCCCTATTGAATGTATACTTTGCAAATAATTCCTTCCATTCTGCAGGTTGTCTGTTCACTCTGTTAATTATTATTATTATTATTATTATTTGCTTTGAACAAGCTTTTAAGTTTAGTTAATTCCCATTTGTCTATTTTTGTTTTTATTCCCTATGCACTTAAGGTCTTAGTAATGAATTCTTTACCTAAACCGATGTCCAGAAAAGTTTTCCTTTTAGCATTTTGCAGTTTCAGGTCTTACATTTTAAGTCTGTAATCCATCTTGAGCTTATTTTTTAAGTATGGTGAGAAATAGGGGTCCCGTTTAATTCTACTGTGTAGGACAATCCAATTTTCCTGGCACCATGTATTGAAAATGATTTGTTTTATCCAGTGTATATTTTTGTCAACTTGTCAAAAATCTGTTAGCTGTAAATATGTGACTTTCTTTCTGTGTTCACTACTATGTTCTATCGATCTATGTGACTATTTTGATGCCAGTACCATTCTGTTTGGTCGCTATTAACTTGTAGTGTAATTTGAAGCCAGATAATGTGATGCTTCTAGAACTGAGACCTCCCCATTGCTCTGTAACAATATTACTGCACATTTAGTGGCTGAAAATAATACACGTTTTTTTGTTGTTGTCTTACAGTTTCCAAGAGTCATAACCCAGGAACTGCTTAGCTGGTATCACTTTTTAGGGACTCAGAAAGCTTCAATTGAGGTATTGGTCAGGGCTGGGTTTGCATCTGAGGGCTTGACTGAAGAAGAACATGATTCCTCACTCATGTGGTTGTTGGCAGAATACAGTTCCTTCTTGTACAATTGAGGACTGAAGTTTATTGCTAGCTCTTTAATAGAGGCCATCCTTTACTCCTTTCCTTCAGCACCTGGAATCCAGCAAAGATGTTTTTGCCATATAGTGTCACCCAACATGTCAGCTTACTTTTTCACAGCTAGCCATAGAAGGAAAGACTATGATTATCTTTATGCCAGCAGATTTTTGAGTCTTGGGTTTTTCTCCAGCTTGCCATTCTGTGTTTTTTTTAGTGGGGCGTTTAGCCCATTTACATTCAAATGGGCATCGAGTGTTACAATCTTATTAAAAATAATAGTAATCAGATAATCACCTATACTTAATAACATATATACTATCATCTTTGCCTTTTTTTAATCAGTTAGAAGCAAGTCACAGTCCCTTCCATATACAAAGAAAAGGAATCACACAAGCATACGCAAACCAAGAGGAACAAGGCCACCTTAAAAATATGTCTGCCATATACACAAACATATTTGTGTGTGTGTGTGTATATACACACACACACACATACATATATACTTAATATACATATATACTTACTTTTATATCAAAGCATGCAGATATTTGTAAGGTCTATACTTGAGAAGATTTTTTTTTGTTTTTTTTTTTTTTGTAAACTGTTACTTTTATGTTTGAAATGATTTATTTCTTACTATATAACACATTTTCCCTTAAAGAAGTCTTTGCTTGTAATGAGCTTATTACACTAGCACACTTTTAACTAATCCTGTTTCATCTCTTTATTTTTCATTTTTTGGTTATGTTTCAGTAACGTGTAAATAGCATATAGGTCAAATTAATTTTTTTTAATTTAATCTGTGAATTTCTGTTTTATTATAGGTAACGTTAACCCTTTATATTTGAAGATTATTGTATTATGTGGCATATTATTAAATGTTTTATATTACCAATATTTTGGTAAAATTTTACCTTCTATTTTTATAATTAGTAAGCTTTATTTTATCTTACCCCTTCTTTCTTTCACCACTGGAATATATACATTATATATTGAAGAGTTCTTTAAAGACATAAAAGTTTAATATATTTACTTGCAATTTAGTCATTTTTTTCTTTCTCATACAGTAGTAACATTTTAACTTTTATATTCAGATACCAACACTTTGACATTTTCTTAAATTAGTCATTTTACATTAATTTTATAGTAAATTATTATTTAAAATTGCTTATATATTGGCCAATATTTTGCTCATTCATATTTCTTATACTTCCATATATATTTCTTATTTTAGTTTGCTTATTTCTGCACATAAGATGTTAAGCACTCTGGATTTTTATTTACAAAATATATTTTATTCCTGTGTGGTTTTGAAGCTCCCTAGGAGCTGATTATTTTTTAAAATGTATTACACATTTTAACTTTGTATTATGATGTTTGTTTTTCTCTTATGTATGTATTCTTTTAAATTATCATTATTTTGCCATCCTTTAAGTGGTGTTACTTGATGTTGGTGGGAAGATACAGTGTTGTCAGTGATACTCGAACACTTTTTTCTTGTCAATTTCTTACTTGGAGTTCCAAACCACTGACAAGGAAATAGTGAGGAAGACTAATGGCTCAATTGCTCTTGCGTATAATAGCTTCTGATCGGTGATGGCTAATATTGAGTGTCAACTTGATTGGATTGAAGGATGCAAAGTATTGTTCCTGGGTATCTGTGAGGGTGTTGTCAAAGGAGATTAATATTTGGGTCATTGGACTGGGAAAGGCAGACCCACCCACAATATGGGTGAGCATCATCTAATCAGCTGTCAGCACGGCCAGAATAAGAGCAGGTAGAAGAACATGGAAAGACTGGACAGGCTAAGCCTTATGACCTCCGTCTGTCTTCCATGCTGCATGCTTCCTACCCTCAAATATCACACTCCATGTTCTTCAACTTTTAGACTCTCTGGCTTACACTAGTGATTTCCAGGGGCCCTTGGGTCTTCAGCAACAGGCTGAAGGCTGCACTATCAGCTTCCCTACTTTTGAGGTTTTGGGACTCAGACTGGCTTTCTGAATCCTCGGTTTGTAAGACTTTCTGAATCCTCAGTTTGTAAGACAGCCTACTTTGGGACTACATGTTGTGATTTTGTGAGTGAATTCAACTAATAAACTCTCCTTCGTATGTATGTGTGTGTGTGTGTGTGTGTGTGTGTATATATATATATACACACATATATATACTTTATATATATATATACTTTATATATATGTATGTATATATATATTTCCTATTAGTTATATCCGTATAGAGAACCCTAATACATCATCCAAAAGCCTAACATATATATCAACTTTATATCTACTTGTCTGAGCTATTGAGATACTTCTCATAGTTTCTGTTAACCACAAGTGTTTTGAGGTATAATCTGTAGACAGAAAACATCTTATAAATTCGTATTATAGAAAATCTATACTCGTTTATTTCTATTATAGATGTAAAGTCTTAACATTATTTTGTCTTACTCAGGTTTTACTAAACAAGTACACATCTAATCTTTAATTTAGGTGTTCTTACTTAACACTCTGATAAGAATAGCCCAATGTTATTATAATAGATTTACTCCTGGACTGTAAATAACTACCTAATTTATCTTGCTATTGTTTCCAAAATATTTTATCTTTCACAAGAGCCCTCTTGATGGGAGATTTCTTATCTGTTAAATATGAATATTTTTTATTTTTTATTCCTTTGAAAAATTTTCCCATCTTTCACATTCCTTTTGGGGTATGATGTTCCTTATAACTGTGCACATTTTTTCTGTAACCCATGTATAATAGCTCCTGTGGCTTCCTCATCCCATCAGAGACAGCAGGCTTTATTTTTATTGCTTCCCTTGCTAAGAACACCTTCCCATCACACAGGAACTATGTGGGCTCCCAAGGGTTCTTTAAATATATGCAGAGCATCATATCTTTTGTCAGATTCTCCTACACTGATCTGCTATACATAGTTGCTATTTCACTTTTGATTTTTCTCATGTATTTTCATTGAACTTAGATTTTTGTAAAATTAGCAAGAGACTTGTATTTTTTATAATACCTAAATAGGAATAAAATATGTTTATAAACTATATACATTATGTAAATGCAATGATATTTTTAAATAATACTGTTTCCAAATATTTATGGTATTTTCATGAATATTTAATTTATAACTATATACTATTGATACTATATAATGTATTGATATATAGTAACTATCACCAAATTATTGTAAATAAAGAATCATAATATAGTCTTGTTATTCATGATAGTTATATTCTATGAAATTACTGTGAACATGTAATTTGTGAATACACAAACATTAGTCCAAGAAAAAGTGCAGAGTTAGGTTCCTAAGGATCTTTGGTCACATATTCATCTACTGGTCAATATTTAACCTTGTTTTATATGTTTTGCTGTTGAAAGTCACCATAGTTAATACATCTTATTGGTTCACTAATATTGAAGTCATGGCCAACACCATTATAACTCATACCTGAAGGGATCTTATTAACACACCCATTTTCTCTGTAGAAAACATCATAGCTTTTTTGTGCTGAGAAACATTAGACTACTCCAGTACTATGCTTGGGTGTTTTTCATCAGTGACAACACCAAAAAAAAAAAGTATGGAAAACATGTCATTAGACTGCAAAAAGGGTATATTTAGAGTCTGAGAACCAAACCAAGAAGGTGGAGTGTCACCTTGCGTGACCTCAGATGAAAATATGCATGTCAATTGCTCAAATTTCTCACTGTTTCACACATGTTTATGATAACCTAGAATGTGCCATAAGTACTGACTTGGAGTTACAAATATGTTTTAGTAAGTTACTTTGTAAATATTTATGCCATCAATGATCAGGAGTGACTGCACTTATTTGCATTTATCTAATTTTCAATGTTTCTGATTGCCAAAAGATAAATGATCAGACATAAAAGTTTATCAAAACCTCATATGTTGAAAAAGTAAAATGGTTTTAAAAACAAAACTCTCCAAATTATTAATTCAAGCTTTTAATGTAAGTGAAAAGAAGACCATTATAATAGCAAATACAATCAGAAGACAATTATTAGCAACAAAATTGCTTATCTATTTTTACTATGATTTATTTATTATACTTTAAATTCTGTCATACATGCGCAGATCGTGCAGGTTTTTTACATAGGTATGCACGTGCCATGGTGGTGGTTTGCTGCATCTATTGACCCATCATCGACATTAGGTGTTTCTCCTAATGCTATCCCTCCCCAAACTCCCCACCCCACTGCTATTCCTCCCCCAACCCCGTACCCCCAGGCCCCTGTGTGTGATGTTCTTCTCCCTGGGTCAGTGTGTTCTTATTGTTCAACACCCACTTATAAGTGAGAACATGTGGTGTTTCATTTTCTGTTCTCGTGTCAGTTTGCTGAAAATGATGGTTTCCAGTTTCATCTGTGTCCCTGGAAAGGACATAAACTCATCATTTTTTATGGCTGCATAGTATTCGATGGTGTATATGTGCCACATTTTCCTTATCCAGTCTATCATTGATGGGCATTTGAGTTGGTTCCAAGTCTTTGCTATTGTGAATAGTGTCACAATAAACATATGTGTGCATGTGTCTTTATAATAAAACTATTTATTATACTTTGGGTATATACCCAGCAATGAAATTACTAGATCAAATGGTATTTCTATTTTTAGATCTTTGAGGAATTGCTACCCTGTCTTCCACAATAGTTGAATTAATTTACACTCCCACCAAAAGTGTTAAAGTGTTCCTATTTTTCCATATCCTCTCTAGCATCTGTTGTCTCCTCATATTTTAATGATTGTCATTCTAACTGACATGAGTTGGTATCTTAATGTGGAATGATTTGCATTTTTCTAATGACCAGTGATGATGAGCATTTTTTTGCATATGCTTGTTGGATGCATAAATGTCTTCTTTTGAAAAGTGTCCATTTATACCCTTCACCCATTCTTTAATTTTTTTTTTTTTGTGTGTGTGTGTGAATTTGTTTAAGTTGTCCATAGATTCTGGATATTAGCCCATTGTCAGATGGGTAGCTTGCAAAAATTTTTTCCCATTCTGTTGGTTGCTGGTTTACTCTACTGATAGTTTCTTTTGCTGTGCAGAAACTCTTAAATTTAATTAGATGCCATTTTTCTATTTTGACTTTTGATGCCATTGCTTTTGGTGTTTTAGTCATAAATTCCTTGCCCATGCCTATGTCCTGAATGGTATTGCCTAGGTTTTCTTCAAGAGCTTTTATGATCATAGGCCTCATGTTTAAATCTTTAATCCATCTAGAGTTAATTTTTTTATAAAGTGTAAGGAAGGGATCCAGTTTCAGCTTTCTGCAAGGAACAAAACTGGAGAATGAGTGTGACAAATTGACTGAAGTAGGCTTCAGAAGGTGGCTAATAACAAACTTCTGTGAGCTAAGGGAGCATGTTCTAACCTAATGCAAGGAAACTAAGAATGTTGAAAAAGGTGAGATGAAATGCTAATGAGAATAGCCAGCACGGAGAAGAGCATAAATGGCATAATGGAGCTGAAAAACACAGCTTGAGAACTTCATGAAGCATACTTGTTTCAATAGCTGAATCGTGCAAGCAGAAGAAAATATATCAGAGGTTGAAGATCAACTCAATAAAATAAACAAGAAGGCAAGATTAGAGAAAAAAAAGTGAAAAGAATGAACAAACCCTCCAAGAAGTATGGGATTATGTGAAAATACCATACCTGAAAGTGACAGGGAGAATGAAACCAAGTTGGAAAACACTTTTCAGGATATTCTCCTGGAGAACTTTCCTAACCTAGCAAGACAGGCCAACATTCAAGACCAGGAAATACAGAGAACACCACAAAGGTATTCCTCAAGAAGAGTGACCCCAAGGCACATAATTGTCAGATTCACCAGGAGTGAATGAAGTGAGAGAAATGAAGAAAAAGTGCTGAGGGCAGCCAGAGAGAAAGACTGTGTAACTCACAAAGGGAAGCCCATCAGACTCACAGGGGATCTCATGGAAGAAACTCTACAAGCCAGAAGAAAGTGGGGGCCAATATTCAACATCCATAAAGAAAAGAATTTTCAGCCCAGAATTTCATGTCAAGCCAAACTAAGCTTCATAAGTGAAGGAGAAATAAAATCCCTTACAGACCAATAACTGCTGAGATATTTTGTCACAACTAGGCCTGCCCTACTGAGAGCTCCTGAAGGAAGCACCAAACATGGAAAGGAACAACCAGTACCAGCCACTGCAAAAACATGCCAACCGTAACAAACATTGACAAAGTGAAGAAACTGCATCAACTAACAGGCAAAACAAGCTAGCTTCAAAATGGCAGGATCAAATTCATGCATAACATGTAAATGGGCTTAACGCCTCAGACTGGCAAATTGGATAAAAAGTCAAGACCCATCGGTGTGCTGTATTCAGGAAACCCATCTCAAGTTCAAAGACACACATAGGCTCAAAATAAAGGGATGGAAGAAGATTAACCAAGAAAATGGAGAGAAAAAAAATCAGAAGTTTCAATCCAACTCTTTTGATAAAACATACTTTAAACCAACAAAGATAAAAAGAGAAAAAGTAGGGCATTACAATAAAAGGATTAATTCAACAAGAAGAGCTTACTATCCTAAATATATATGCACCCAATACAGGAGCACCCACACAATAATAGTTGGAGACTTTAACACCCCACTGTCAATACTAGACAGATCAATGAGACAAAATTTACAGGGATACACAGGACTTGAATTCAGATCTCGACCAAGTGGACCTAATAGACATCTACAGAACTCTCCACCCTAAAACCACAGAATATACATTCTTCTCGGCACCATATCGCACTTACTATAAAATTAACCACATGATTTGAAGTAAATCACTCCTCAGCAAGTTCAAAATAATTAAAATCTTAACGGTCTCTCAGACCACAGTGCAATCAAATTAGAACTGAGTATTAAGAAACTCACTGCAAACTGCACAACTACATGGAAACTAAACAACCTGCTCTTGAATGACTACTGGATAAATAATTAAATGAAGGCAGAAATAAAGATGTCAAAACGAATGAGAATGAAGACACACCGTACGAGAATCTCTGGGATACATTTAAAGCAGTGTCTAGCGGGAAATTTATAGCACAAAATGCCCACCAGAGAAGCCAGGAAATATATAAAATTGACACCCAAACGTCATGATTCAAAGAACTAGAGGAGCAAGATCAAACACTTTCAAAAGCTAGCAGAAGGCAAGAAATACCTAAGATCAAACCAGAACTGAAGGACATAGAGATACAAAAAATCAGTAACTCCAGGAGCCGGTTTTTTTGAAAAGATCAACAAAATAGATAAACTGCTAGCCAGACTAATAAAAAAAGAGAAGAGAGAAGATTAAATAGATGCAATAAGAAATGATTTTTAAAGGAGATATCATCACCACTGATCCCACAGAAATACAAACTATCATCAGAGATTACTACAAACACCTCTTTGCTTATTTTTTTTTACTGTTTTAACTGGTATAAACTCAGATATTTTTCTCTGTGATGAAGTTTTTGCTTCCAAGTTGACATGATTGCTATACGAATTATTGAGCAATTGTAACAAATTTCCATTCTCCGTACCAGCTATTTAAATTAAAATGAATTAAATTTATTTTTAATTTTTGTGCACTTTCTGTCAACATGATTATAAGATTTGCCTAGTCACTGAGTGTTTAGGTAGTGGTTTGGTTACGTTAAATTAAACTAGGTGTATTAAATTGGTTTTTAAAATAATCTTTCCAATATAACTTCAACTTTCAGTGAGAAAAATTTCCTATTGATTCAAATGCACTCTAACGTTTCGTTTTCAAAATCTTAAAAAAAGTGTTCTATCTGTGTGTGGAAGTCTTAATTTTTGTTTTTATAGTTACTACCAGTGGACTTGAGCATTTTCTCATGAAAAATATGGACCAAAACAGGAAAAATAAGATCCTGACCAATAATTTCAATCCATAAAATGAGACATTGTTATCTATATATGCATAGAATTATATAAATTAATATTAAGATTATCAAGTAAATAAATATATAATTCAAAGCATATGAAAACAGGAAAATTACAAAATTGGAAGAAAATGTAAATAAAAATATTTGTATTGATTTCTTTTTGGATTTGATTAGTGTACTGGCCTTTTTTTTTTTTCATTGCTCTAAAAAATACCTGATGCTGGGTAATTTTCAAGGAAAAGAGGTTTACTTGGCTTATGGTTCTGTAGACTTGATAAGCATGGCACCAATACTTGTTCAGCTTCTAGTGAGAGCCTCAGGAAACTAATAATCATAGTAGAAGGTGAAAAGAAAAGCTGGTGTATCACTTGATGAGAGAGGGAGCAAGGGAGAGAGGGGAGGTGTCACACAAGTTTAAGCAATCAGATCTTGCAAGAACTTACTGTCAGAACAGCCCCAAGTCATTCATGAGGGTCCAACCCAATGGTCCAAATGTCTCCCACCAGGCCTCACCTCTAGCACTGGGGATGTATTGGATATCAATTACTGAATCAATTGCTTTATTGTTTATATATATTAATTCTTAATCAATTGCTATATTGCTTATAGGATTTTTTCAGATGTTTTGTATTTTCCTGAGAATGGCATAGTTAAGATAATATACATTTTTTAGGAATTTATGTATTTCATGTGAATGTTCAAATTTATTGACTTAAAAGCTTTTTGTGGTGTACTATAATTACATATTTCAAGTCATCTATATTAATGTCATTTTTTCCATTTCCAATACTGGTTATTTATCCTTCTGTTCTCCTGCCACCCCTCTACATTTCTTCTAAATTAGCCTTTCCCAAGGTTGATCTTTTTTAATTAAGATTTTCAATCAACTAACATTTTACTTTATCCATGTTCTCATATGTTTGTTCTATCTCATTACTTCTTAGTCTAATCAATTTATTTCCTTTCTTCTACTTTCTTTAAGTTTATGTAGTATTCTGGTCTCTAATTTCCTAAATTTGGTGCTTATGTCACTGAGCTTTATTTATCTTACTTTTTAAATATATACACTTAAACTCAAATTATTCTGTTTTTTTTTTTTTTTCTTTTTTTTGAGATGGAGTTTCGCTGTTGTTACCCAGACTGGAGTGCAATGGCACAATCTCAGCTCACTGCAACCTCTGCCTTCTGGATTCAAGCAATTCTCCTGCCTCAGCCTCCCGAGTAGCTGGGACTCCAGGCGCGCACCACCATGCCCAGCTAATTTTTTTATTTTTAGTAGAGACGGGGTTTCACCTTGTTGACCAGGATGGTCTCTATCTCTTGACCTTGTGGTCCAACTGCCTTGGCCTCCCAAAGTGCTGGGATTGCAGGCATGAGCCACTGAGCCTGGCCTCAATTATTCTTTTAAATACTAATTTAATTGCATCCTACAGTATTTTTCTGTGCAGTGTTTTTATTATAACACTTTTAAGTAGTTTGTCAATTTCTGCATTGTATAATCAGCAATGTTCTTGTCTTAACACAATATCGACCACTTATGTTGCTTTGAATTTGTTCTATCGGCTTTTCTTTTTGAGACAAAATTTCTTGTTTATATTACAACCTTTAAAATTTCCTTAATTCAGTTGATAATGGCATTAAATTTTTAATTTTGTCTCATTTTAACTTTACTAAAAATATGTACATTTGCTATTCAACATTAGAAATATCCTTACTGGGTACAGAACTGCAGGCTCACAGCTTGTTCTTTTTTTATTTTATATTTCGTATTTTATATTTTAAGTTCTGGGGTACACGTGCAGTTTGTTCTTTCAGTAATTTTAAGCTGTCATTGTGCTGTTCTTTGGTTGTGATTGCTGCTCAATCTGCTGTCAATATAACCAAAAAGGCTTCGAACGTGATTTGTCCTGCCCCCTTTGGGTTGCTTTTAAGTTTTTGTGTTTTGTCTTCAGATAACCTGCACAGCAATATAAAGCGCTTATTTATGGACCAAAGCTAAATATATGATGAATTTTGTACTTTCTTATCGCATTAATTTTATTACCGTATTAATCTTATTATTGTATTTGTGATTATAGCACTTTCATCATTCTATTAGTTTTCCAAACCTGTGTAAAAAAAATGACCAAAAAATTAGAAGCTTTAAACAACACAAGTTTTTCAGTATGTGTGGGTCAGAAGTCTGGAAATAATATAACTGGATTTTCTGATTAATGTCAGTCTACCCCTCTGACAAAGGGCTGATATCCAGAAATAAAGGTGTTGACTATCTATCTTCCTTTCCGTAGGCTATTAGAAATAATATTATTTCTAGATTACTCTAGTTGTTTGTAGAAATCAGTGCTTTGCAGTCATAGGAGTGACGTCCGCTGGCTTAGGTCTTCTCTTTTAATTCGTCATGGCTACGTACATTCTTTCTCATGTGGCTATTTTGTGGTATATTTTTATGGGACTGTACTATATTCCTTTAATAATATTGAGTATCCACTATTTATGGGAAGTCAAAGAAGTGAATTAAATGACAATGTTAGCTGTCATTAAAACGCATTTATTTTATCTGAAGAAAAATTTGGTTTCTAAATACATGAGAAATAATCAAAATGGATAAAATTGGCCTCAATATTACCTCTATGATAATGATAATAGTGATTGCTGTGATGTTATGTAGCAGACTGAATTATTGGCTCTGAGTCTTTACTCTTACAGAAACATAAAACCCATTCATGTGCTTTTTTTTATTGCATTTTAGGTTTTGGGGTACATGTGAAGAACATGCAAGATAGTTGCATAGGTAGACATGTGGCAGTGTGATTTGCTGCCTTCCTCCCCTTCACCTGTATCTGGCATTTCTCCTCATGCTATCTCTCCCCAACTCCACACCCCCCACTGTCCCTCCCCTATTCCCCCCAACAGACCCCAGTGTGTAGTGCTCCCCTCCCTGTGTCCATGTGTTCTCATTATTCAGCACTCACCTATGAGTGAGAACATGCTGTATTTCATTTTCTGTTTTTGTGTCAGTTTGCTGAGAATGAGGTTCTCCAGGTTCATCCATGTCCCTACAAAGGACACGAACTCATCATTTTTGATTGCTGCATAATATTCCATGGGGTATATGTGCCACAAACTCCACAGCTTCTGCATGGCAAAATAAACAGTCATTAGAGTGAATCAGCAACCAACAGAATTGGAAAAAATTGTTGCAGTCTACCCATCTGACAAAGGGCTGATATCCAGAATTTAAAAAAGAACTAAAACAGATCTACAAGAAAAAGACAAACAGGCCCATTCAAAAGTGGGCAAAGGATATGAACAGATACTTTACCAAGAAGACATACATGAGGCCAACAAAGATATGAAAAAATGCTCATCATCATTGGTCATTAGAGAAATGCAAATCAAAACCACATTCATGTGCTTTACAGTGACTTTGCAATCATTTCCACGACAAGTTTCAACATGCCTCTCACTTTGGCCAGTTGAATGTGAATTCCAGTTATAATGTGCCAAATATGAGATAAGGCTCAAGATATATCACTTATTTCCACCTGACCTCTTACATTTCTATAATCATTATAAGGGTGTACCACCTACCTAGGCCAAAGAGGATCACTTATGGACCAAATATAAAGCCACCTCTAACTTTGAGGTTATGGTAGCTAAGCGCTGCCTAGATAAGAGATGCTCAAATAACCCTCTCATGCATGGGAGTAAATGTGCTCTAAGGTTTTTGTTTATTATTCAATTTTAGTTGACAAGTGCATCTTATTTTAAAAGTTTTCTTCAACTGAGTTACATATTCCATAAGTATACGGTTTTTTTCTGATAGCTTTACTTTCTTTTCTGAAATGTACTTACGGGCTCTCTAAATTTTTATAATAAAAACCAAAACTTTCAGCCTGAGCTTCTATTTTCTGACCTTCAGTAACCTCCTACAAGTTACAGTCCTCCATCAAACTACTGAGTAGCAAATATCCTCCCACTTTATGCATAAAATATCCTGCTCTTAAAAAGTGTTCTCATTTCCCAGTGTGCATTGTTCTTTTTTTTTTTTTAAGAAGATTCACTCTCTAAATTACTCTTCTATTCCAAGCTTCTACCTTTTTATTGGAAATTGAGAAGATCCTGGGGCATTATTCATTATGTCATTTATTCAAAGAACAAATTCACTTTGTTCTAAAATTAATACTATTTTTATTTCTTATACTTTCACTCATTTACTTCTAAAGATGTTTAACAATCAAATAGTAACTTAGGAAATAATGAAAAGAATGTCTTTGTGATGCCATTCTGCTACATAGCACTCAGAAAAATACGTAATGTGTTATATACTAGGCGGGCTCTAATCCAATTTGTGGTGTTTTTCAAAGAAGAGGAAATTAAACACACAGAGAGAGAGTGCACAAAGGGACAATCAGGTGAAAAGGTGGAAAGAAGGTGGTCATCTGAAAAACACGGAGAGGCCTAAAATAGATCATTCCCTAATGACCTTCAGAGAAAACCATCCCCTCCAGCATGTTGACCTTGGACTTCTTACCTGCACAACTGAGTATAATAAATTTCAGTTAAGGGCGCAGTCTTTTGTATGGTGTTATGCAATCCCAGCAAATTAATACAGATGTCTAAAAGAACAAATAATTTAAGAGAGTAAGTGAATACATTTCTTCTCATCCTGGATTCATAAATTTAGAAACATGTGAAAGAAAAAGTTAACACATCAGGTTGGTTTGCTAGGTCATATGGTTTTCCAAGACAGCTGGAAAGAGACAGGATTGACACCTTGCCAACACCCTGGGAACGTAGGCCTGGAAGGCTATTTGTGTTAATGATTGATCATTTTGTTTTTTACACACGGAGAAAAGGATTAGGTCATTCGAGGTTGTCAGTGTTGCATTGCACGAGCATTATTGGTGACAGTATGTACTTGGTCTCACGGTGAACGTACTGAGTTTTGGATACTGTGTCCAGTTGCACAGCATAATGCACACACACAATTATTGTCCTATTTCTATAGAGTCAGTGTCACTGCAGTGCAATGAATGTGTGACAATACGTAGAATATAGCCAACTAAAAACAAACTCATCTAATCCTTAATGACCACCTGCCCATCACAAAGTTTTTGGGGTACATAGCCTCCACTATAAACGCTGTCTGATGTAGCCAGTCTCTACTATTGATCACATTTTTAGATTATCTGGAATAAACTAACGTTCCCAGGAAAAGAAAAACATTTGTATTAAACATGATACTTTGTGATTACTTTCCCAGAAACAGAAGGCAAAACCCATATCTAATTTCTCATTTTGTGTAAGGTTAAATTCTTTACTATACATTGCTCTTTTATCTGCTGCTGATATATACATATGTATGTGGGTCTCTGTGTGTGTGTGTGTATATATATATATATATATACATATGTGTGTGTGTGTGTGTGTATGTGTGTGTGTGTGTGTGTGTATGTATGTATGGGTATAAATAAGCATATGTGTGAATGTTATATATTTATGTATATATTACCAACAGAGAACAGAGCAATGTGTAGTAAAGAATTTCACCTTATACAAAATGAGAAATTATGTATTGTCTTTGCCTTCTGTTTCTGGGAAATAAATCACTAAGTACGAAGTTTATTTTATTTATATATGTGTGTGTATCTATAGAGGTGTGTGTATATATGTATATATAAACATATATACATACTATATATGTATGTACACATATATCTGCTTACATTTACATATGTGTATATATGTGAGTGTCTATGTATATAAGCGTATATACATATACACATATTTTCATCTATACACACACACACATATATATATATACACATACACACATATAAATAATAAATTTTAACCATGAATAAAACCTGCTGTTCAATCCTTCAGTCCTTTGAGTTCTATGCAGTAAGTAAAGTCTAGAGAGGCATTGAAACCTTGGATCAGCATCTTTAATTACCCTCTTTTTTAATATATAGGCAGGGTTTCATAATGTTGCTCAGGTTGCGCTTGAACTCCTGGGCTCAAGTGACCCACCCCACTAAGCCTCCCTAAGTGCTGGAATTACAGGTGTGAGCCACTGCACTTGGCCAGGATTTTTAAATCTGTATTCTCTTCTAAAGATAATAGATTTGTGGAAGAAGCCCTTATCTCCCTCATAAGATCTGTCACTAGCCTTATGGTAGAAGACAATGGGGAGATTTCTCTTTGATAACAGGAAAGGCGCCTTACTCAATCTGTGCCCACCTTTTTTCCAACAACTGGACCTACAGCAGCACCATCTACCTGGGAATGCATTGGGCCTATAAGGAAGACACTATATCCAAAGAACTGAAATATATAACCTGTGTGTGCCAGTAGAGATTAAGCATTGACAAATTACACACAAAATATGGGATTCTAAGGGTGGTCATTCACGGGGTGGGAGTAGGGTGGAGCACAAAGAGTCTTTGGATTAGGTTATTCTCTTCCAAAATAGAGGATTTAACTCAGTAAGGAATCAAGGATCTAATGCAAACTACATATGAGGATTGATCCAAAAATCACTGGGGAAATGATGGCTTAAGCTGAAAGGGTTAAAATGGCAGAATTGTAGGACTAATAATTTGAGGAAATAGACATACTAGAATGGGTATTATGCATATTGCCAGAAGACCCACTAGATGATTATATTCTTCAAGAAGGTTCAAAAAGACACCATTCACCAAGGCAACTGAGAGGAATGTTGGCATGACTAAAAAGTGTACTGGGAATTAAATTTAAGTTTAAGCTTGCCTAATAAATTAGTATGATGATGTTCTTCCTCAAGTCAGCACCCAAAATACTGTCAAAGAATAATCTTTAGGTTTCAAGTCTCAATATATTTTGATTATGTTGTATCTGAGAAACCTTATCTGCCCAGTAGAGAGTAACACAGAGAAGCCACTTATTTGGGGGGATTAATATGTGTTTACACATGGTTAATCACAAATTTATCTTAACACTCTCAGCCATAATAAAAATTCAGAGAATCCGGATACATTTTGATAGAATAGATTCCTTAAATAATAAATCAGTACATAGCACCTGTATTTGCCACTCATCAATCTGCTTTTCATGTTTTCAATTACTATCATTGTTTCTCATTATTTGTTCTTGTGAATTTGTATCATTTTAACATACTTGTCTTTTAAGTATAGTTTATTAAAAAAATTGTGCAAATCATAAGCTTACAGCTGGATGAACTAGCAAACATTTTTAACAGCAGAGGTTAATGAATTTACCAACAGCAGCACCCAGAATTTTCACCTCTAACCCCTCTCAATTACCACCCCTAGTCTTAATATCACTGTTAATTAATTTGGGCCATTTTTGAACATTCCATAAATGAAATAATATTGTAAATGCACTTGTATGTCTAAATGTATAGGTTTCTTCTTTCAGTATATTTCTATTCATTGTATTTAAGTTTAGTAACGGGTACACCACATTTTGTGTATTATTTTTAAACATGGTGAATTTTTAGTCTGGCCATTACCAAGTAATCTGTAACAAATATTTGTGTTGTGAATGTTGATGAAATGTTAATGCTCCTGGCTGTAACATTTCTGAGTTACAGAAAAGTCTTATATATAACTTCACCAGATATTCAATCCTTTTTTTAACACATTTGTATAAATATTTACTTTCAGCACAAAAATATGGGTGTTCTGCTTGCTCCTTAATTGAGGCAACAGGTGAAGTGATCATATTTTACTATTATTTGAGTATAGCTTTGAGTCAGAAACAAGGAAATAAATATATACCACATAGTATTTATTTATTTATGTATTTATTTATTTATGAGACAGAGTTTTACACTTGTTGCCAGGCTGGATTTCAGTGGTGCAATTTCCGCTCACTGCAACCTCTGTCTTCTGGGTTCAAGTGACTCTCTGCCTCTGCCTCCTGAGCAGCTGGGATTACAGGCATGTGCCACCATGATCAGGTAATTTTTTTGTATTTTTAGTAGAGACAGAGTTTCACCATGTTGCCAGGCTGGTCTAGAACTCTTGATCTCATGTGATCCACCCACCTTGTCCTCCCAAAGTTCTGAGATTACAGGTGTGAGCCACTGTATCTGGCCTGTATACCATTTTTTTTTTTTTTGAGACGGAGTTTCCGTCTTGTTACCCAGGCTGGAGTGCAATGGCACAATCTCGGCTCACCGCAACCTCCGCCCCCTGGGTTCAGGCAATTCTCCTGCCTCAGCCTCCTGAGTAGCTGGGATTACAGGCACGCGCCACCGTGCCCAGCTAATTTTTTTGTAATTTTTATTAGAGACGGGGTTTCACCATGTTGACCAGGATGGTCTCGATCTGTTGACCTCGTGATCCACCCGCCTCGGCCTCCCAAAGTGCTGGGATTACAGGCTTGAGCCACTGCGCCCGGCCCTGTATACCATTTTTAAACACTTAAATGGTTGCAACTAAAAAAAGTGTTAAATTTGGAATTTTTATTAATAAATTTTAAGTTTGGATGATTGAACAAATTGTTCATGAAACTAACATTAATCAAATTTTTTTGTTATTATCAAAGAATGAGTAATGGGCCTTGCTTGAGATTCATCCAAAGGGGAGGACAAGATAAACCTGTATAATTATTAATTTTATGTTCCACCTTGTCTATGCTATGGTATCCTGTTACTGGTTAGACACTGGTATAGA
Source organism: Callithrix jacchus (assembly GCF_049354715.1). NCBI lineage: Eukaryota > Metazoa > Chordata > Mammalia > Primates > Cebidae > Callithrix > Callithrix jacchus. The sequence goes on along the minus strand of NC_133522.1, from coordinate 11,645,037 downwards.
TGTGGCTGTCAAAGCATTTTGTATGTGTGATTATTAAAATTTACAATTTTACTTTGAATGAAGGAGATATTCTCATTAATATGTGTGGACCTCATTCAATTAGTTGAAAGCCTTAAGAGCAAGGTTGAAGTTTCCCAGACAAGGGATAATTCCACCTGAAGACTATCACCTAAAGATCCTGCCCGAGTTTTACCTACTGACTTTGGGATGAAGATTGCAACTTCAAATCTTGCCTCAGTTTCCATGCTGTCAATCTATCCTACAGATTTCAGACTTGACAGTCCCATCATGATCCAATACCTTGAAATCAATTTCTCTCTCTCTTCTGTTATTGTGTGACATACTTTGAAGTCAACCTCCAAATTATTGATTATCTGTTTAACGATAGATGGTGAGTACAGATTCACCATTTGCATGTTAGAATATGCCATGTGTATTAGCTTGCTAGGGCTGTCATACAAAGTACTACAAACAGGGTGGTTAAAAAAAAACAGAAGTTTATTGTATTAAAATTTTGGAATTAGACGTCTGCAATCAAGGTATTGGAAGGGTTAGCTATTGTGAGAGCTGTGAAGAAATAATCTGTTCCAGTTCTCTCTCCTTGGTTTATAAATGACTATCTTTATGTTTATATGGTAAACTTTGTGTGTGTCTCTGTGTCTCAATTTGCCTTTGTTATAAGAAGACTGGTGAGATTTGATTAGGGACCCATCTTACTCCAGTATGAACTCATCTTAAGTAATTACTTTTTTAACATAGTCTCTGGCTGTGTTGCCCAGGTTAGAATGCAGTGGCATGATCTTGGCTGACCGCAACCTCCAACTTTCAGTTCAAGCAAATTTCATGCTTCAGTCTCCAAGTAGCTGAGACTGAAGGACCATGACACCACACCTGGCTAAATTTTTGGACTTTTAGTAGAGAGAGGATTTCACCATGTTGCCCAGGCCAGTCTCAAACTCTTGAGCTCAGGCAATCTGCCTGCCTTGACCTCCTTAAATGCTAAGATTACAGGTGTGAGCCACAGCACCAGGCCCATGACCTTATTTCTTAGTAAGATCACGTTCTGTGGATTAGGAGTTCAACATATACTTTTGAGGAGGACACAATTCCACCCATATCAGCACTTGAAACTTAGACTTGGAAATTTTCTTTGATTTTAATTTTTAGAATATTAAGAAAGAAGGTAATAATTTGTTTTCTCCACAGCACTTTAAACCTGTTGTCTTAAAATTTTGGTTTTATACGGGTTATGACCTGATGTGCTAAGATTGTTTTTTTAAATTAGCTTTTCAATTCTTTTTCTCATTTCATTTATATTTCCTGCTTTATCAAAATTTGGTGGAATTCTTTTTGACAGCTAAATGCTGAATCCATTACTAAGCCACCAAGTTAATTAATGATATTTTATTTAAATCTTAAAACTGTAATAAAATTATATTTATTTATGAGTTAACTGTATTCAACTTATTTCTCACCCCTTTTACAATATATGGCATCAAAACTTGTATGTGACTCATAGATATGTATAATTTTCTTCTCTGAAATCCACTAATTAAATATCCTTTTATTTTTTGGGCTTGATAGGAGTTATTAATTTTAGACTATTGTATCTTCACCATTTTTTATAAATTGCCAGTAAAGAAAATCTAACCCAGTTTCACTGTGGTTATTCAGGATGAATAAATGCTTTAGCTCCTTGCATGCTGGAGCAAATGTTTCTCTCATTGAATCTGTCCAGGAAACTTCAAAAACATATAGAGGCTTTGGATAATCCTGTTCATTCAAAAAAGAAAAGCATACTTTAAGACCCACTTCTGATATTTCTATGTACTGGTGAAGTTGCATGCTGATTATGGGCAATTTCTTTTATCTTGTATAACCTTAACTATTCAGTTGTGCAGGGTATAAAATATATTCTAAATTGTATGCTTCAGGAAGTATTGCCATTCAAGGAGAAAGAGTGAGCATAATTATTTAGATTAAGCAAGGCTTCCCAATATTGACACTTATTGCATGCATTTACATATTGTAAAAAGCTTTAAAATGCATGTGAATTGGTTAAAAAAAATTGAATAATATGTTCTCAAAACCACTGGTGATAAGTACATTAAATTGTTTTTATAAGTATATGTTTGTGTGTCTTTTTCTTGTAATTTCGACTAAACCTGTGTTTTAATTTATATTACTAATAAAGCTTACTAATATAGATGGGTTTAAGAGTCAATGTTTGATTGTGAGAGGGCGTGCCTGCTCATTTTGACTTGCTCTTAAAACTCCATTTTATTAAAAAAATCAAAACCATTTAACATGGATATGCTAAATAAATAATCTGGGAAACAATAACAAGGAAATCAACTTACATTTTACTTTTGGATGATAAATAGTAGCAGAGTAGAATTTTATATATTCTCATCATACTGCATGGGAAATTAGTACCATTAATCTCCATCTTGCTAAATATCTCTGTGCTTGCTAAATATCATGGGATGAAATCAAAAGTTAATAAAATTGTATTCACAAGCTTCAAAGTTCTATAAATAATAGAAACCCATAAAAACCAGAAACTTTTGTAGAAAAAATAATTAAAATTTTTCTTTTGTTGATGATAGTGGTAGTAGCAATTTGAATATCATTAGTGATTCTAATAATAAGTTATACTGCTTGCATTTCTTAAAATGTGAATTACACATAGATGAGTAATATGGTTTGCTCATATTACTGTGTCCCTACCCAAATCTCATTTTGAAATGTAATAATCCTCATATGTCAAGGGAGGAAACAGAAAGAGATAATTGAAAGATAGGGTAGTTTCCCCTATGCTATTGTCATAATAGTAAGTGAGTTCTCACCAGATCTGATGGTTTTATCTGATGATTCCTTTTTCAATCAGCACTCATTCTCTCCTGCCGCCCTGTGAGGAGGTGTCTTCTGCCATGATTGTGAGTTTCCTGAGAACTCCCCAGCCATGCAGAACTATAAGTCAATTAAACCTCTTTCGTTTATAAATTACCCAGTATTGGGTATTTCTTCTTATTAGCATGAGAATGAACTGATACAATGGGTATTATGTTTTGCCATGTGTATAAGCATGATTTATTTCACTGCTGAAGAAAGAGCTGACTGGGAACATTGGGAATACCAGTTGTGACCACTGTACAGAAGTGTGATATCAGAGGCAATCCCCTTTATCTTATAAAGAGGTAAGCACCTGATTAAAAGTGCCAAATCAGAACAAAACAAATTAAGTTGACTTAGTGTCCAGTACAGGAAGGTAAATGAAGAGTTTCTTCAAGTTATTCTGTCTGGGATTACTGTCTTCTTAAAAATCAGCAAATAGAGATATAGAAAAACATCTGGCCTGGAAAAAATGAAATATTTTGAAACCTTCAAAACTAAAAAAGGTGAATGACCAACTAATCACCAATTCCTTACTTATTATGTCAGACAACAGTTTCCTCCATCTTGATGATTCTACTTTGATTTCAGGGAAAAAATAAGATTACTGTACACATGTGGAACCTGTCAAAACACCAATGGTTGACTTGAAAAAGAGAAGAAGAAATATGAAACAAGTGATTATACTGGAATTTTTAAAAAATGGTCAACTCATGCAGAATTCAGTTAATATATTACAAAAGGAAAAATTAAATCCAGCCCATGAGTTTGTATCTGTAAACAAGCAGCTCTGGGGACTGTGCCTGAAAAGCAAATACCAGGACACCAGCAATTGCTTCGGAAACAAACAGTGAGCACAGCGTCCAACCTGAGGACATGGTAAAATTATTATTTATTTTAATGTGGCATGAGTGCTTATTTAAGGCAAGAGTGAATATAATGAGAATGAAACTTTGTCAGAACAGAAGAATATTATTTTATTTTACTATATTTTCTTTATTGTTAATACTGCCCATTTTCTATATTCCTGAATTGATAGAGTAGAGCTGTAGAAAATCTTCACAGAATTCTTTATTCTCTTTTCATGTGAACCTGAAATATTTCAACAATAATCCACAAATGCTTAACCAATTTTTGAAAAAGAGATACATTATTTCATAAGTATAAATAGTTACCAAAGAAAGAAAGAAAAACAAATAAACAAACCATCCAAAAAAAACTAAGGGAGATGAAAATTTTTTAAAAAAACAAACAAACCAACAAAAATATATACAGAAGTTGAATGAAACTATAGATATCAAGAAAAATAAGTATTATTTATTGTTGCCATTGCTGTTGTAAGCCTTTAAGATTTTCAGGGTTGTTAAGCAGCATTATTTAAGTACACTGGCTAATACAATGCCAAGATTCCCAAATAGCTAATGGAGTTATTGCAAAAGCAATCCACAGTATTGAGATGATTTTTATATGTATAACAGTAAATAATATTAAAAACATATGCTAATTTTTAAGCATTAAGACTAGTTCCTGGTTAAGCACTGTTTATTTCAATAAAATAATCTAAAACTGGAGAATGTATAGTAGCAGAAAAAACAGTTTAACCAATGTAACAACGCAAAGATTTAAGAAAAGATCAAATTTATATCAAAATTTCTTTCATTAGTGAGAGTTAAATTTCAAGGTAGTGGAGAAATTGTAATAAATCAATGAGTTTTTTGAGGTAAAGTTTTACTTCATGAAGTAGTATACAGAATTTAAATTATGTGAGATATAACATAAAATATATAAGAAATAATTATTCAGATAAATGCACAAGAAAGATGTACTTTTAACTGAATCTCATATGTCTTTGAAATGCAATATGTATATCCTGCATGTATTAAATATCTTGAAAATTTTAAGTTCTAAGAATAAGATTGAAAAACACCTAAGACTTCAATTTAATGTATTTTTGACCTTACTGTCCAATTAGAGATACATTTTAAATAAACTGAATAATAACAGATTAATGCCTAAATAAATTGAGGTCATTGGGAAAGTATAATTTATATGAAACTATGAAAATTATGTTTTAAGTACTATATAATTGTCACAGTATGATGAGTTTAAAAAAGGATACTTGTAGATATAGTAAAATTCCAATTTTATATATCAGATTTTAAGAGGGAATTTTTACAGTCAAAACATCAATAAATCTTATTGTTTCTAAATGGCTGCATGTGTCGTAAAATATGTTTTAATAAAGTACATAACAATAATGAAAGAAAACCTGGTTTAAAAATCTACTCTTGCTTAAAAGTTTCTGCTACTAAAATGTAATATGGCAACATTTTCTTCTACAGTTTGCTAATACACTAACTGACCTCTTATTTTTTCAGATTCAGTAATCTATAATTTAATACTGCTCATAAATAATCATTTTTGGCCTAGATTTAAGCTATTATTAGCAACTATTACCCATACCTTTAGTGACTTTCAGAAGCAACTGAGAAAGATATGATGTTATCATTATTATTTCATGTACAAATTCTAGCAACCATAATTAGAAAATTTAGGCTTTCAACATATGAAATAGAAAATTAGAGACTATGGATACAGATCTAAAGTAATAACACAACATTTAATATTATTAAAAAACAACAACAATACAACCTACACACTGAGTTTTCAGAATTAAAGCATGCAAAGTCTCTTTCAGAGTTCCCCGTTTTCTTTTACCTCCTTGGATTCCAGATAGGTAATGAAGGGCTGACTTTTGGGGAAACATAAATAACAATAAAATCACACAAAACACCTGGGTGGTGGAATAATGATAATCACCTCTCCGTTCATATTGGGACTCCCAAATATGTTCTTCTGAATATTCTTCTTGGTGAGTTGTTGTTGTTTTACTTTTTCTTCATATGTTTTACTTTTTCTTCAAGAAAATATAATTTGAATTGATAATATTACATATACTCACACACAGGTTGATAAGTCTTTTTAACTAATTTGGATAATTTGAACATATTTTCTACTTAATATTTTGAATTAAAAAATATAAAATAAGTTCCAAGCCTAATAATTAGCAGTCAATAAAGTCATGATCAGAAATAAATCTAAGTATTTATTAAGAATTTAATATTCTTAATATTAAAGTATTGCTGAGCTCAGTGGCTCATATTCCTAAGTCCAGCACTTTGGGAGGAGGGAGAGGCTGGTGGATCACCTGAGGTCAAGAGTTCAAGACCAGTCTGGCCAACACGGTGAAACCCCATCTCTACTAAGAAATGCAAACATTAGCTGGGCATGGTGGTGGGCACCTTTAATCCCAGCTACTTGGGAAGCTGAGGCAGGAGAATCACTTGAATCTGGGAGGTGGAGGTTTCAATGAGCGAAGATCATGCCATTGCACTCCAGTCTGGGCAACAAGAGCAAAATGCCAAAAAAGAGGGAAAGAAAGAATAAAGCTATGTATTAAAATAATTAAGTGTTTTGACAAAGATTCTTTGCTTGACCAAATTTCAGTCAGGCTCCTGAAACTTCTTTCAGGCCAATTTCTGCATTTCCTTATGAAATCTAATTTTAGCAAGAATGCTGTTAATTCAGTTTAGCAAAAACTGCCCCTTTCCCTGCCAATATGTTATCATCCTCCGTATCTCATCAGGTTCCACATTCTCCATCATCCACCATGTGATATTATTTGCCAGAATCCCCCTTGTGATGCTTCTTCTTAGTAATTTTCTGTCTACTGATCCCCACCATGTTCAGCAGCCATAAATTTTTACTTGTCCATCACTCTCCCCCACTATAGTATCACATTGCAGTGGTCTCTTTACCTATCACAGTCATTCTGAATAAAGTATGCCTTACCTTGTTTTAACACATCATTGAACAATTTTTTCTTTAAATAGTTTTCAACCTAAATTTTATTTTAAATGTGTAAAAAATTATAATAAATATAATTGTCTATGTTTATATGTATATAATTATTTTTACGTATACGGTTTTGACTTGAACTTTTCCAACATATATTTAATGGAAACATAAACTATGCTAAGCGGAACATTTCAATGCACGAACTACATATCTAAAAAGAAAGAGTTACATGTCATTCTACTTTTTTAAACAAAACATAAAACTCCCCCCGTCCCGAATATTGTAGGTGCTCAGTAAAGGTTGTGGGAAATCAGTTGAATTGCTAACACTCACACAGAGACATCAAAATAAAGTTAGGCTACAAGATGCTTGTCTATTCTAAGAGAAATTGATGAAACGTGACTTTATGCTATTTATTTATTTATTTACAAATTAAATGTAGTGTGTTAGTATTTAGTGGTTGATATTATTTGTCACAAAGAATGAAATATTTGTTTGGCATTACAGTAATCTAAACTGGTGAAAAAGATTGGTCTTTAAAAATCTGACGCTGTTAAAAAGTAAAAAGCAACAGAGAAATTTGTTGAGACAAGAGAAATCCAGGTACTTGAACTTCTTAAAGACAGTACAGAGCTGAAACTTCAAAAAAAGTGTGTATGTGCGTGTGTGTGTGTGTGTGTGCGTGTGTGTGTATTTTTTTTCCTCAGAGTTGGATACCTCTGCAAAAGAATAATTCATTGGGCTGGGCACGGTGGCTCACGCCTGTAATCCCAGCACTTTGGGAGGCCGAGGCGGGTGGATCACGAGGTCAACAGATCGAGACCATCCTGGTCAACACGGTGAAACCCCGTCTCTACTAAAAATACAAAAAATTAGCTGGGCACGGTGGCGCGTGCCTGTAATCCCAGCTACTCAGGAGGCTGAGGCAGGAGAATTGCCTGAACCCAGGAGGCGGAGGTTGCGGTGAGCCGAGATCGCGCCATTGCACTCCAGCCTGGGAAACAAGAGTGAAACTCCGCCTCAAAAAAAAAAAAAAAAAGAATAAAAAAGAATAATTCATTACACTACATTTCAAATATATCTTTTTTTTTTTTTTTTTTTTTTTTTTTTTTTTTAGTTTATTTATTTTTTTGTTTGCCTAGGTAGGAATTTGCTTAGCATAGAGAACAAGTATTTCTTCCCAGGGAAAAATAAGAGAAGTTATAAGAAGTAGACTAGTGACATGAATCAGTGTGGTGAGGCAATTCACATAACTGAATAATATGAACTTGAAATTTCCAAAATGGTCAAGTTACTTTTATTTTGCTTCATTGTTGGAGTATTTGCTCTATATTCTGTATAGACACATAGAATTGGTTTGATTTAGATTTCTCTCTGGCTTATTTTTTTCAGAATATTTTCTTATCTTGTACTCCTTCCAGTTTTAAAAAAATAGTAAATCACAAGTTTAGAAGCCTTAATAAAAGTGAAAGCAATTATACTCAATTGAAAATGAACCTGCTGGGCGCGGTGGCTTACGCCTGCAATCCCAGCAGTTTGGCAGGGGGATGGATCACCCTAGGTCTGGAGTTGAAGACCAGCCTGACCAAAATGGAGAAACTCCGTCTCTAGTAAAAAGTACAAAAATTAGCCAGGCATGGTGGCAGATGCCTGTATCTTGGGAGGCTGAGACAGGAGAATCGCTTGAACCCAGGAGGCGGAGGTTGCGGTGAACGGAGATCATGCCATTGCACTCCAGCCTGGGCTACAGGAGCAAAACTCCATCTCAAAAAAAAAAAATAATAATAAAATAAACCAAACTAGAGTTTTTGTGAAATTAAAATGAACATAATGGAAAGTCATAGTTTCAATATTTATAAACTAAAAATAAATTTATTTTCTTAAAATATTTGCAATAAGAACATATGTTTATTAATAATATTTTACTTCCTATTCTGTCCATATGCAAAGAATAAAAACTAAGTTCTTAATCTGGCTTTAAATTGGAGGGTTTTTTGTGTTTTTTTTTTTTTGTTTGTTTGTTTGTGAGACAAAGTTGCTCACTGCAGCCTCTGCCTCTTAGGTTCAAGTGATTCTCATGTCTCAGAGTAGCTGGGATCACAGGTTCCCACCACCATGCCTGGCAAATTTTTATATTTTTAATAAAAACAGGTTTCACCAAGTTGACCACGCTGGTTTCAAACTCCTGGCCTCAAGTGATCTACCTGTCTTGGCCCTTCAAAATGCTGGGATTACAGGACTGCAATGAAATTTTAACTCAAAAATATATACTGTTCAAGGACCATCCATAGAAGCAAAGAAAAAGGAGACCAGTTGACTGCCACTGTACTCTCTCACTTTATACAGAAAATAAAGCAAACTAAATCAATACATTAATGAAGTATTGAAGAAAATGAAAAACAATACTAAGAAAAGTTTTTGTATCTTTCTTTGTGTATTCATAGGCATTATGTTTAGAATTAGAAAATATAATTTCTATGTGTCGTGGACTGAAGTAATGGTGTTATTTTAATACAAATAAGATTTTTATTAGGACTACCTTTCACCTCTCTGACTTTCTCCTGGCCTATAGTTCCTCATTGTATTCAATGACAAAAATGTACACATAGACATAGTACAATTCAGTAATAACGTGTATTTTCAAACCTTTGCATATGTAATAAAGGATTCTGGATTTTTAGCATAATAATATTGTCCATAAAGTTTTAAGGTTAAAGCTATGACCCTGTTTGAGAAACAAAATAAATGTAGAAAGAGAAGTTGACAAAAATTAGGGTATCTTAATTCTCATGGAGTAAAAGAGTTGCTCTATTGAATCATTTCCTTTTCAGAGAAGGTGTAAACCTGTATGATTTCTTGTTTCAGAGAAGAAAGCTGTAGACAGAAGGCATTCTTCTTGAAACAAATAAAGAACCAAAGCGTTTTAGTTGTATATGCTATATATTACTAAAGAAGTGCTCGACAAAAAATTACAGACATAATTCTTAACATTACTAATTGAGAAAGAAAAAAATAGGCAATAAATAATTAGTTCAAAAAGCGTGAAAGACTATACACCCTCAATAAAAAGAAATACAAAAGGAAAAAACATAAATTAATAAAACTGTACTACTTAAAAGTAGAGATTTTTAGGGAAAAATTTAAAATTTAGTAATGGTGTAGCATATGCCAAATAATAAAAAAGTTGAGTATCATACCAGTATATGTTTAGAAAGTACTAATGCTCGAACAAGTCCACTTTAACAATACTGACTAATCATGAATTCCAATGATTTATAAAAAGTTTTGTAGCCATGTTTTCCCTGTATCTTTAATGATATATTTTTGCTTTTAAGACAGTATTTCAAAGTAATACAATTTTTAGTATTGACTCCATTGACTTTTATATCCTAACTTCTAATGAAAACTTAAGATCTTATAAACCATGAAAAATATGTGGAGAAATTAAAACTATAATGCAACATGAAAAAATCAACACCCCAACATCACAATTAAAATAACTAGAGAAGCATGAGCAAACAAATTCAAAAGCTTGCAGAAGACAAGAAATAACTAAGATCAGAACAGAACTGAAGGAGACAGAGACACAAAAAACGGTTTAAAAAAAAATCAATGAATCCAGGAGCTGTTTTTTTGAAAAGATTAGGAAAATAGACCACTAGCCAGACTAACAAAGAAGAAAAAAGAGAATAATCAAAGAGACACAATAAAAAATGATAATTGGGATATCACCACTGATCACACAGAAATACAAACGATCATCAGAGAATACTATAAACACCTCTATGCAAATGAACTGGAAAATCTGGAAGAAATGGATAAATTTCTGGACATATACACCCTACTAACAGTAAACTAGGAAGAAGTCAAATTCCTAAATAGAACAATAACAATTTCTGAAATTGGAGAAGTAATACCCTACCAACAAAAAAAAGCCCACTACCAGATGGATTTACAGCTGAATTCTACCAGAAATTCAAGGAGGAGTGATATCATTCCTTCTGAAACTCTTCTAAACAATAGAAAAGAGGGAATACTTCCTAACTCATTTTATGAGGCCAGCATCTTCCGGATACTGAAACCTGACAGAGACACAACAAAAAAAGAAAATCTCGGGCCAATATCCCTGATTAACATCAGTGCAAAAATTCTTAATAAAATGCTGGTAAGCCAAAACCAGCAACACATCAAAAAGCTTATCCCCCAGGATCAAGTCGACTCAATCCCTGGGATGCAAGTCCAGTTCAACATACACAAATCAATAAACCTTATCCACTACATAAACAGAACCAAAGAAAAAAAACACATGATAATCTCAGTAGATGAAGAAAAGACCTTAGATAAAATTAGTGCCCCTTCATGCTGAAAACTCTCAATAAGCTAAATAGTGATGGAACATATCTCAAAATAATCAGAGTTATTTATGGTAAACCCACAGCCAATATACTGAATGGGCAAAAACTGGAAGAATTCCTTTTGAAAACTGGCACAAGACAAGGATGCCCTCTCTCACCACTCCTATCCAACATATTATTGGAAGTTCTGCCCAGGGCAATCAGGCAAGAGAAAGAAATAAAGGGAATTCGATTAGGAAAAGAGGATGTCAAATAGACTCTGTTTGTAGATGACATGATTGTATATTTTGAAAACCCCATTGTCTCAGCCCAAAATCCCCTTAAGCTGATAAGCAACTTCCTAATCTCAGCATACAAAATCAATGCGCAAAAATCACGAGCATTCCCATACACCAATAATAGACAAACAGAGAGTCAAATCATGAGTGAACTTCCATTCACAAATGCTACAAAGAGAATAAAATACCTGGGAACACAACTAACAAAGGATTTGAAGGACCTCTTCAAAGAAAACTACAAACCACTGCTCATGGAAATTACAGAGGAAACAAACAAATAGAAAAAACATGCCACACTCATGGATAGAATCAAATTCATGAAAATTGCCATATTGCTTAAAGTAATGTGTAGATTCTATACTACCCCATCAAGCTACCATTGACTTTATTCACAGAATTAGAAAAAACTAATTTAAATTTCAAATGGAACTAAAAAAGAGCCCTGTATAGCCATGACAGTCCTAGGCAAAAAGAACAAAGCTGGATGTATTATGCTACCTGACTTCAAGCTATATTGCAAGGCTACAGTAACCAAAGCAGAATGATATTGGTACCAAAACAGATAGACCAATGGAACGGAACAGAGGCCTCAGAAATAATGCCATACATACACAACCATCTGATCTCTGACCAACCTGACAAAAACAAGCAATGGGGAAAGGATTACCTGCTTAATAAATGGGGCTGAGAAATCTGGTTAGCAATAAGCAGAAAACTGAAAGTGGATCCCTTTCTTTCACCTTACACACAAATTAACTCAAGATGGATTAAAGATTTAAACATAAGACCTAAAACCATAAAAGCCCTAGGAGAAAACCTAGGCAATACTATTCAGGACATAGGCATAGGCAAAGACTTCGTGACCAAAACACCAAAAGCAATGGCAACAGAAGCCAAAATTGGCAAATGGGATCCAACTAAATAAGAGCTCCTGAACAGCAAAATCAACTATCATCAGAGCAAACAGGCAACCTACAGAATGGGAGAAAATTTTTGTAATCTATCCAACTGACAAAGGGCTAATAACCTGAATCTACAAAGAACTTAAACAAATTTCCAACAAACAGCCTCATCAAGTGGGTAAAGTATATAAACAAATACTTCTCAAAAGAGGACATTTATGTGGCCAAGAAACATGAAAAAAAGCCCATCATCACTTATCATTAGAGAAATGCAAATCAAAACTACAATGAGGTATCATCTCACATTAATTAGAAGGGTGATCATTAAAATGTCAGAAGTCACAGATGCTGGAGATGAGTGTATGCTTTCCAAAGTTCCCCTGCTGTGTTTTTCAGTTCCATCATGTCATTTATGTTATCTCCATGCTGATTATTCTCCTTAGCATTTCATCTAATCTTTTTTCAGTTCTTAGTTTCCTTTCATTGGGTTAGGACATGCTCGTTTAGCTCACAGAAGTTTGTTATTAGCCACCTTCTGAAGCCTACTTCTGTCAATTTGTCACACTCATTCTCCATCCAGTTTTGTTCCTTGCAGAAAGCTGAAACTGGATCCCTCCCTTACACTTTATAAAAAAATTAACTCTAGATGGATTAAAGATTTAAACATGAGGCCTATCACCATAAAAACTCCAGAAGAAAACATAGGCAGTACCATTCAAGACATAGGCATGGGCAAAGACTTCATGACTAAAACACCAAAAGCAATGGCATCAAAAGCCAAAATAGACAAATGGGATCTAATCAAACTTAAGAGCCTCTGCACAGAAAAACAAACAAACAAACAAACAAAAAACTATCCACAGAGTGAACCAGCAACCAACACAATAGGAAAAAGTTTTTGCAATCTACCCATCTGACAAAGAGCTAATATCCAGAATCTACAGAGAATTTAAACAAATTTACAAGAAAAAACAACCCCATCAAAAAGTAGGGGAAGGATATAAACACACACTTTTCAAAAGAAGATATTTATGCAACCACAAACATATGAAAAAATGCTCATCATCAGTGGTCATTAGAGAAATGCAAATCATACATACTACATTGAGATACCACCTCAAGCCAGATAGAATGACAATCATTAAAATATCAGGAGACAACAGATAGTGGAGAGGAAGTGGAGACATAAGAAGGCTTTTACACTTTTGGTGGAATGTAAATTAATTCAACCATTGTGGAAGACAAGGTGGCAATTCCTCAAGGATCTAGAAATAGAAATACTATTTGACTCAGCAATCCCATTACTGGGTATGCACCCAAAGAATTATAAATCATTTAATTATAAAGACACATGCACACACATATTTGTTGCAGCACTGTTCACAAAAGCAAAGACTTGGAACCAACCCAAATGCCCATCAATAATAGACTGGATAAAGAAAATGTGGCACATATATGTCATGGAATACTATACGGCCATATAAAATGATGAGTTCATATCCTTTGCAGGAACATGGATGAGGTTTGAAACCATCATTCTCAGCAAACTAACAAAGGAAAAGAAAACTAAATACTGCATGTTCTCACTCATAAGTGGGTGTTGAACAATGAGAACACCTGGACACAGGAAGGGGAACATCACACACCAGGGCCTGTCAGGGGTAGGGGCCTGGGGGGAGGGATAGCATTAGAAAAAATACCTAATGTAGATCAGGGTTGATAGGTACAGCAAATCACCATGGCACATATATACCTATATAGCAAACCTGCACATTCTGCACATGTATCCCAGAATATGAAGTATAATTTAAAAAATAATCAGAAAAAATATATACCACCCCAAAAATTATGGAAAATTATTTTCCATGTAATTTTATAGAAAACTTATTTTTTGAAAATTATAAATTACAATTGACTGAAAAGGGGAGTAGTAAAATTTTTATTAGCCCAATAAGAAAAAAAAAGATGCAGAAAAAAACTTCAACGTAATAAAATGTCAATTTTCATATTGCTTTTTAATTAAGTTTAAAGTGCTGTGATAAAATCTATACTATTATTTAAAACCCAAAAGAGATTATGATATAATCATAGTGTAAATTTCAATGCTAAGATAAAAAAATCTGTACATCTGTTTTATATAGGAATATAAATGCAAACCAGAATAAAATAATAGATAACTTAATCCCTATCAATATACACCATGGTTAAAGCTAGTTTATTACAGCAACAGTAGAATACTTAATATTAAAAAATATTTTAAGATAATTTATCACATCATCTTCCTTTAGGAAAATTAATATAAAAAGATTCTTCATAGCATCAATACATTGGTTCCATTTATACATATGTGTTAACATTTTCTCTGGAGAAGATATTTTCTATATTTACCAAATCCTAAAATATATTCATCTTATTTGCCACTGTTCTTTTTCAAAGAATTTTTGCTAAATAAATAACTAAGCATATTTCAAAAGCTAGCCATCAATTCATAATTTAGGAAAACTAATATGGAAATATGATGTGATGGAAAAGAAAATATTATTTTATGTATCTACTTATAACAGAATTCTATAAAGTCATAAGAATTATAACTGTTGCAAAAGAAGATTCAATGACTAAGGCATATGTTCCCTTTACATAACAGAGATATAGGCATATCAGTGACTAGAAGAGGATATTATTATCTTTGTGAAACATCAGCTAAGAAGTGATGTCAAATATAAAAATATAGATGGGTGTAACAGGATGAGAAAATAATGACACTAGTAGTATATTTTTCTGTCATTGATCAGGTCATTTTAGTTACATATTAGTTTTCAAAAACTCATATGCATACTGTTTCTCTAAGTTAGATGCGATTTATAGAAATAATTTAACAGTATATTAAAAACTAAGATAAGGACTTCAGTTAACTATCAATAAGAAGAATACGAAATGGCAGAAAGGAATTCAAAATAAACAGCTACATTGTTAGTATCATCAATTCCTGTCTTCTAGGTAATACCTTCTTAGTTTCTGCAAAGTTGAATATATGCTACTTTATTATCACTCCCCTTATCTTTTGTTTTTTTTTTTTTTTCTCCCAGCTCCATAGAAATACAAATCTCACAAAGTGAAGGCCTGGCATAAAGAAAATCTGCATATATAAAATAAAGCCAACCACTATGCACAAGTTTCTCAGGAAGCTTTGATTTGCTTAGCTAAAAGAACACTACACACATTTGGTATAATACTGGCAAGAGTAGTCTTTATTCCAATATTGGTGCTAGTAGATCCTGCTGTATGATCCTATATTTTGCATGCCATGTCACAACTTTCCCATTAGGCAATATATTCTATGGAATATTAACAATACAAAAGTGTATGTTTGACAATTCTAAAGGTCATATATTTTTTACTTTATTTCAATTTTAAATGCCTTGAGGAATGGGTTAGTTATGTAATAGACTAGAGTTTGTATAATCGCAGCCAATATTAAATTCTTCTCATTTTATTCTCAGAATTAAATTCTGTAGTCCTTGTTAAAATTTAAATCAAAATTAAACACATTGATTTGAGTTGGTGTTTTTTAATTTGCTCTGATCTGTAAAGCACTTTGAAGTGAGCAAGAGGTGTGTTATATAAATGCAAATGATTGAGAGGTTCTTACAGCTTTCAGTGTACAAATTTAGTAGAAGTAACATAACTTATAACAAACAAAATAAATTCCTCCTGGAGAATGGTAAAAAACCAAAATATTTTAAACTACCCTAAGTAGAAAAATTGCAGTTACTGAAACACTAACTAAATCATGTGTATTTAAAAAACAGCAACAACAGAAAGCATAAGAAACATGGATAAACCTGGAAACCATAATTCTCAGCAAAATGACACAAGAACAGAAACCAAACACTGCATGTTCTCACTCATAAGTGGGTGCTGAACAGTGAGAACACATGGACACAGGGAGGGGGACATAACACACTGGGGCCTATTGGGGGTGGGGTGTTAGGGGAGAAATATTAGGGGTTGGGGGATAGGGGAGGGGTAGCATTATGAGAAATACCTAATGTAAATGACCGGATGATGGATGCAGCAAATCTCCATGGCACATGTATACCTCTGTAACAAACCTGTACATTCTTCACATGTACCCCAGAACTTAAAGTAAAGAAAAAAGTGACAATCAGAGTTATAGAAAATTTAGTGAATATTCAGCTTAAGTGTCTCATTTTAGATATGAGATAACAAAGCAGTAAGTATCTGGAACATGAATAGCCAGAAGAATTAGAACAGAAACCTGTTCATTCCAGCTTCCAATTCTGAACAAAATACATCTTTATTTAGATAGAGTGGAAAACAAAACTTGATCAAAATACTAATTTTAATGTATTTTTAAAGCATAAACTTTATTAATTACAAGGGATACTGATTTTTTTTCGTTAAAATTATGTGTTGTATATACATGTCTGTGTATATATAATATTTTGCTGATTCTATGGTTTGTCTACCTTATCTATTTATCTATCCATCTATCTAATCTATTATCTATCTATCTATCTATCTATCTATCTGTCTATCTATCCAATTATATCCCAGACTTTTATTGAGTGGCACTAAATGCAAAAGATGAAGTTTTAAAATATTAATTTCAATATTTTTATTAAAAAACAGTGAGAGGTGGGGAGCAAATTACATGTTTACCGAAGCCTTCTATCATCAGAATATAGAAATGTTTAAAATAGGTTTACAATATTAGGATTCTTATTACCCTAGACAAAATCTAAAGAAAATGTATCTAATGTTAATATAGATCCATTACTTTGAAAAAAAAAATTAAAAGTGTGACTTTTTTTACCCCAATTAGCCTGCAGTGTATACTTTGATTATGCTGGGTTGGTATAAAATGTTTTCCTCTTAGGATAAAGCATTAGCTAATGTGAAGGGTCACTTTATGCTGTCCTGAAAAGATAATTTGATATTTGAGATGATTATATGTGTGCATATTTATAAAACACTCAAGCACAACAAAGCGCTGTGCTACTACTTTGTAGAGAGTGTTAGTTCACTGTAACTTTTTCTCAACCAAAGAGTTCTTATTCAACAAAACCTCTTCCATTGCCTGTTTATGTTTTTATTTTTCTGAGATTTTCCAAAGCTTTCATTTTTCAGAGCTTCAGGAATGCAGAGATATAAATTCAATTGGTATATTGGTTACAGCTGATTTTGGACAAATTGCCACTTTGTTTTAAAACATAAGACTGGCCCAGCATGCTTTTCATGCCTCTTCTCTAAATCAGGCATGTGACATTGGATTAGAAAATGCACAGGATAAGTAAGCCACTAAAGCATTGAATGTCTCACTGACATTATATTGCAATCATAACTTAAATTTATTTGTACAGTATAAACATGTTATAATATACTTTTTTAATTATTAAAACATTGTTTTCCTTTCTCTTGCGTTTAAAAAGTGTTATAGAGCAGAGATGCTCCAATCTGAAGGATGACATGACAAAGCAGTATTCCAACACCAAACTCAACGAAGTGTAGCAAAAGGGAAGAGATGAAAACCTAAGTGAGAATGTGAAATAGGTTTTTATTGAAGTGTGTTAGATTGCTGAATGGGATCCCATGGGAAGTAACAGAAGCTGTCTCACTTGATTCGTTTAAACTCTCTCTTTTAAGGACATGTAAGAATATATTGCCAGGAACAATCTCATATTGGAATAGATAGAAATAATATAACCTAGGAGTTCTTTTCCTTCTCTAACTTCTAATACTTTATAATTCAGTGCATAGAAAAATATATTAAAGTCTGGGTTGCAGCTTTAAATAGCATTGAATTGTTTGTTTAGTTTTATGGTTGTGTACTGAAATAGCAGATGTTGGTCTATATACTGAAATACTGCAGAAGAGTACCCTGAAATTTACAAATGGATTATGTTAATGTACCCTGAAAGTGTCTCTTAAATAGAACCCCAGTTTATAGTCATGCAGCCTAATGTGGTCTTTTAAAAAACAAGTTACTGAAATCCACACTCAGTGTTTTATGATAATTGTATCAAACCTGTGAACTGTGCTCATAAAATTTCCATTGAAAAATTAAACCTACAGAATAAAACTAAACTGTAGATTCTCCTTTTGACACACATCTTCCAAAATTGGTACTTTTAAAATATATTAAAAACTGTAAAGGAATGCATACACAATCCTAAATTACTTATGTTTTTTTGAAATTAATATTATAATTTTCAATATAAATGACTTTAAAATACCATGAAACCTTGTGTGTTTACTTTAAAATATCATAAATATAAATGTAGCTATGAAAAATGTACTTATCAGACAAAAATATCCTTTAGAAGTATTATTAAATGCTTCATTATGTAGCTACAACTTTACAGGATCTTAGTTTAAAAAAAATGAAGAGTTGAATGAGAAAGCTTACCTGTGAAAAAGAATATCATTCCTTTTAAATAGTATATTTTAGGCAGAGAAATTGTTTATCTTTAACATTCTAAATTTTGTTTTAATGTAAGATGACTTTTTTCTTTTTACAAAAACCTGGCATTAAAAAGGCGAGTAAATGGAAAAGAAGAACATATTATAGGAAAAAAGAAAAGTAAAGAGCATATTAACCAAATGTAGTAAGACTTAATGTTCAAGTATGAGCAAAGTAACTTTGAAAAAAAAATACCTCACGTTTACTAATAATCAGAGAAATTTAAACACAAAATAGATATGAGATAATATTAGACAATTGAAGAGTTAATTATATTTAAGTATCTGTTTATGTTTTCGATACATAGTAAAACTTGTATTAATTAAATTATGTAATGTCTGTGATAGTTGATAATGTCTATCACATTTTTTATGTACATTATTTATATATTTGTAATACTGTGATAAAATAGCTTGTGAAAGTAAGCTATAGCTGTTTGTTCATGTTTTATAAAACATATATGGCTTTTTGTTTGTTTTTTGCCCAAATGGAGAGATTGACGAATAACCCATGAGAAAAGAGGGAGTGGTGATATTTTTTTAGTAAATAGAATTATTATATAAAGATTAATGGCTAAAATATATATAAATTAGGTTGTGCAAACTGCTTTATTAATTCTCAAAATCACTATACATACATTTATTCTGATATATATTTTCCAACATTTTTGGGACTATTAAAATAGTTATTTTATTCTTTACTATAAATAAAAGTGCAGCATAATGTTTGGAAAAAATGTTATCAGTTCACTCTATTTCAATTACCAGTAAGAAAATATTTAAAATGTATCTGCATTTGAAAATGTTATTTATTTATTTAAACTTTTAAATCCACGGGTATAAGTGCAGGTTTGTTCCATAGGTAAACTTGCATCCTGGGGGTTTGTTGTACAGATTATTTCATCACCCAGGTATTAAACCTACTACCCATTAGTTATTAGTTACCCTTCAGTGAGTGTTGGTCCCCATTATTAAGCTTTTTGATAGGGACTTGATGCCAAAAATAGTTGAACCAAAGAATAATAATCGACACTAAATGGAAGGAGATTAAATTACATAATGCAGTGGGCAGTAATTTATAGAAATTTTGCTTTCCCTGCCCCTAAAGAGTAACACATGCAGATGGATGTGTGGGTTGTCTCAAGTATCACGATGCACCTCCTTCTCACTATATTTAGGAGAATTTATGCAAGAATACAAAAATTACATGCATGACTACATAGTATGCCTAGTCAATAAATAAAAAATAAACCTAACCTCAACAAATTTAAAGAAATATAAAACTGCATAATATTCATGTATCTAATTCTACAAATGAGCTAAAATTTACAGAATAAAACTTTAATGTGTAAGTGATTATTTCAAAATGACTATGGTGATCTATCATTCAATGGACCTTCTAAATAGTCTTGTACAGTAAAATCAGGAATAAATAAAATTTTTGTAATATATCTAAAAGTAAAAGCAACAAGTAAGCACACACATGTTATCTAGCATAAAAATTCAACCAAATTTCTAAAAAATAGAACACAAAGTAATCGGCCATTTATATTTATATAAAGCTTGTCACTATATAAAGCCCTGACATACCAGAAATAAAACCCTGTATCATAACATAGATCGGCAGCATCAGAAAACATAGCAGAATCTGTCTTAAAAATTTTAGAATAGCTCTGCATATCCGTTAAAATACGCATGAATGCCTTTCTCTCCAATATATGTGATTGTTTTACACATTATGTGCAATATATGGAATATTTTAATAAGAGCTAGATTGACCTTACTGATTATTTGTGAGGTACCCAAGTTGATAACTATTGTAAGTTCTTGGACCAGGTGCAGTGGCTCACACCTGAATTCCCAGCATTTTGGGAGGCCGAGGAGGGTGGATCACCTGAGGTCGGGAGTTTGAGACCAACCTGGCCAACATGATAAAACATTGTCTCTACTAAATATACAAAAAAGTGTAGCCAGGCATGGTGGTGGGTGCCTGCAATCCCAGCTACTTGGGAGGCTGAGGTAGAAGAATCGCTTGAACCCTGGAGGCAGAGGTTACAGTGAGCTTATATCACACATCTGCACTATAGGCTGGGCAACAAGAGGAAAACTCCATCTAAAAAAAAAAAAAAAGAAAGTTTTAATTATACTAATACCTTACCACCACTTTCACCTATATAGTATATGATGAAGTTCAAATATGCATTTCATTGCTTACTTCAAGCACAGAAATGACACATTCAAATAACACATGCATCAGTATCCGGAATTTAAAAGTGGTTTTAAAAATCATTAATAAAAATTATTTTTACATACTTATAAATTATATTAGTGATTAAAATGTACAGATATATGTCTAAAGCTCATCCACTTCTATAACTTCACTTAACCTAGATTATCCCCAGAAATAAATGCTTGTTTAATATAATAACTCCATAGAAATTATTTTTTTTCTGGTGCTTCTGCCTAGGAAGCAATTTAGACAGATACTTCTGTATTTACATTGTCTTCCTCAGGTTTGGCCATCATCAGCAATTGTGGCTATCATTTGCAAAATTATATATATTTGCATATCCAATAAAGCATATATAAATTTCAGGCTGTGTTAATCATTTACCAAACTTTCCATGATTGCTTCTAAACTCACTGCACGCAAACAAACCTTGGGAGCTGGATGTATAGTGAATGAAATTGAGCTGATTTGGTAAGAGCTCACGGAGAAAGATAGCTTACAATCTTGTGCATATCTTCAAAAATTTTAGTCTTTGCATTTGTAGAGGATGGGTGAAAAGTAATAAAGGAGACACCATCCAGAAGTATTAATTTTGTTTCTTTTAGTCACTTTCTGAGGGGCTCTGACTAGCATCTTTGGTTTATACATCTACTTCCCCCACCTTCATAAACATACCTAGCAATAGGAACTCCTCAAAATCAAAGCAAGGGGTGTCTATGAATTTCTTTTCTTTTGAAGTTAAAAGTAGATATTATAAAATAAGTATTCTATATAGTCAGTTTATGAAAGCAATAGAAAACTTTTCTAACAAGCACCTGATATAGCTACCACTTATTATACTTAAATTCAGCACCTATATTAGGAAGAAATGCTTCAGTCAACTTTGGTAAGCCAAGTGACACACTCAATAAGACTTACCTAACATTTAGCTGGTTCTACAATGAGACTCAGATTTCTTAAGGGTTACTGAAATTGAAAGATAAAAACTATGGCCATTATAGATATTTCTAATGTTCCAAATGAAAATTTATCAAGTTTAGATACACACAGGGACATATTTTCTCTCAAGACTAACTAGAAATAAAGGCATGGCTTAATAAGAAACATTAAAAGATGTGTGAAAAATACATATTTTCTATATCTCTACAGTTAGAACTTTCTGAGTAGATTTTACTAAAGCCTGACACCTGCATTAAATAAGAAGGCTAATAGTTAAATTATAATTAATTATATAGTGACTTAAGTATCCTTAGTTTGATAAGTTGCAGACAGTTGACTGGTCTCGTCTCCTGGAAAAAAAAACTAGAATCCTTCCCAACATGTTCTGAGAAGGCTCTTTCAGAAGAGGAGTGGGCACAGCTACTCTTTCTCTCCTATATAAATAACTGTATTCACTTTACTTTTGGATTCCTTATGTACAGTACACTCTATTATATGTAGAATTAATTTTTCTTGTTTTACCTCAAAGGAAAAAACATTGAGGAAAAGTAGAATAGGCATATTTATTATTTGCTATTAGCAAATAATTAATTTTCCCCTCTACACTGACCTTGTATTGGTATTCAGGATAATGTTAATACATACAAATATTAAAAACTGAATATTCATATTGGGGAAATTTACAAGAGGTTGAAAATATAAATATAGTCCTTCTTAAATACAGGCATCCAGTGCTACAGAGAAATTTATGTGATTCAATAATATTCAAAGACTTGGAAGAATTTTTAAACATTTTATTTAGTAATAACTAGAGATTCCAGAGAGTTGTGTTCTATATACCCTTCCTTCAGCTTCACCCACGTTAGTATCTCGACAAGGATTGTACAATGTTAAAACTAGAAAATTGACATTTATGCAAACCACAGAGATTATCCTTCAGGTTTTTCCAGTTATACATGAACTTATTTTTGTGTGTTTGTGTTTGTGTTTAGTGCTATGCAATTTTAATCCAAGTAAGACTTCATATAACTACCACAAAAATTAAGTTCCTAAACTGCAGCATCATTTCAAGATTCTCTCATGCCTATACTTCTTTACAGCTTCTTTCTCTCATTCATCTCAAACTCCCAGCAATCACCAATCTGGTTTTCACCACAATAATGATGTTGTTTCTCACAAATGTTATATAAGTATACAAATATATGTAGACACATATGCATATATTATGGTTTATTGTATAGTATTATTACATAATTGTGTATGTATAATTCAGATGCATTATTTTAGATTAGCTTTTTTGAGCTCAGCATGATTTTCTTGAGGTTCATACAAATTGTGTGTATCAACAGTTTGCTCCTGTGTAAAACTGAGTAGTATCTTGTGGTATGGATGTTGTACAGTTTGCTTTTCCATTCACCATTGAAAGACATTTAGGTAGTTTCCAGTTTCTGGCTATTACCAACAAATGCCTCTACAGGCATTTATTTACAAATTTTATCATGAAAGTAAATTTTCATTTCTGTAGGATATTTGCCTGAAAGTGAAATTGTTGAGTCCTATGATAAGTCCATTTTTACTTTTGAAAGACGTCACCAAACTATTTTTCAGAGTGGCTCTAAACTTACACTCCAAGAAACAATGTATGAGTAACCCAATTTCTCTGTATCCTCGACAGCATTTAGTAATATAAATATTTAATATTTTAGCCATTTTTATAGGTTTATAGTGCCATCTTACAAGAGGTCCAATTTTCATTTATCTAATGGCTAATGATGTTGACATTGTTACATACTTGTCATCTAAATATTCTCTTTAGTAAAATATTTGTTCACATTCCTCAATCATTTTCTAAATGAATGGTTGTTGTTTATTGTTGAATTTTGAATACCTTTTATATATATTAGGTATGAGTGCTTTGTTGGAAGTATGATTTGCAAGTTCTCTCTTCCAGTCTGTAATTTGTCTTTTCATCCACTTATCATGATTTTTCACAGTTTACCTGTTTTAAATTTTTATCATGTCAAATTTATCAAATTATTTTTTCCAATTTTCCTTTTACATATTGTGCTTCTGGTGTCATTTCAGGTAATGATCTTTCCAGCCTTACTTTTCTCCCAGACATTTCATAGTTTTGTGTTTTCCATTTAATCCTATGATTCACTTTTGGTTAAATTTTGCATAAGGCGTGAGGTTTACATTGAGATTCATTTATTTGCCTAGGAATGCCCAACAAATCCATCATCATTTGTTGCAAAAGCTAATCCCCCTCCATGGAATTGCTTTTACCTTTTTGTCAAAAATTAATTGGGTATATTTATATGGATCTACTTCTGTGTTCTTAATATTTTCTGAAGATAACTTTAAAGCATGTTATTATTCAGAAAATAAGAAATAAATGCAGGCAATCAATCTGCATTTAAGCAGAGAAAGGTGAAAAAAATGGGCCTCTCAAATCTATGCCTCTTGTCCAATTTTCATGTTTCGGAATGATGTATTATTGAGGATTATCAAATATGTGCAGTATAACCAACTCTATCAGTATTTATTGTCAATCAAGAAAATAATACAAATGCATGCTTTTAATTTCTAATGCAAATTTTAATTTCTATTTGGAAGCTAATAGTTTTCAACTGGTCTTACTTATCTGTTCTGAGCCAGAAATATATTTCCAATTTTTCCTAAATATTTTTCGACTGAATATTCCATAGGCAACTCAATTTTATTACATTTAAATCTGAGTTTATAATCTCCCCAGGGAAAGGGCAAGGTACATTCTTTCTCCCACCTTTATGAGTTTACTTACTTGTAGTTTTATTCTCTCAGGCATCTAAACACAAGTTCAAATGTGACTGCCATGTTGTGTTTTCAAATATCCAGCACATTACCAACCCCTGCAGTTAAAGTATCCTGAGCATTACTTACATCATGCCCATTATCTTCATTTTCCAGTGATTCTGCTTTAATTTAGATTTTTAATATTTTTGGGGGGCTATTATTATAATACCACCTTGGCTCTCAACCCATGGCCAGGTGCCTATTTGCTTAGTTCTAACTTACTCAATGTTTTTGTTCACATGGCCTAAAAATAAAACTCATAACTAAGGTATTAGGCTTCTAGCTCGCCATCTGTAAAAATGAAGGTTGATTCACCAATATTTTAGTTTCATTCCAAGTATAAAATTAGTCATAGCAGAAAGTCTCTTAGTTCAGTAGTTGGCATATAACTGCTTAACAAACGTAATTATGTTCAACATCATTAGTAAGTTATATAAAACCCTTGAGTGAGACCTTGTGTACATTTTCAAGCTAGTCTTCCTCAAACTTCCCTAATTAGGTTAACTGGGGCCCTAATCAATTATTGGTACCTCAGTTACTCCATTGCGATTGAATTCCTACTCACTTCATAAACTATTGCCTAGTCTCCCTGGATAGTTAGGAATTTTCTATTTCTTTTTTAAAGCAATATATAAGAGTATATGTAAAATTGTGATATATTTTGTTTGTCTGTTTTACTGTTTGATTTTTACTAAACAATATTTCTAAAGATCTGCTATCTATGCTGTTGTATATTTTCAGAACTTAAGTATTTAAGTGATTTAGGGGAACCTTGGTAATAACACTGAATAAGATATATGAGATTAAAATTTCCACTGACACTTGGTGAAAATCAGAAATAAATGACCCCTCCAAAATTAGTGAATATTATTTTTTATATTTTTCTAATAATTTCCCTCATATTCTCATACCATCTACCCTCTTGAGAGTAACCAGTCTAAAGATATTGTTGTGTTTTGTTTTCTTTTTATTTGCTTTATTATTATCATTATACTTTAAATTCTGGGGTACATGTGCAGATCATGCAGGATTGTTACACAGGTATATATGTGACATGGTGTTTGCTGCATCCATTCCCCCCAGCATCTATATTAAGTATTTCTCCTAGTGTTATCCCTCCCCAATTCCCCTGCTCCCTGCTATCCCTCTCCTAGCCCCCTCACCCCCAAACAAGCCCCTGTGTGTGATGTTCCCCTCCCTGTGTCCATGTGTTCTCATTATTCAATATCCACTTATGAGTGAAAGCATGCGGTGCTTGGTTTTCTGTTCTTGTGTCAGTTTGCTGAGAATGATGGCTTCCAGCTTCATTCATGTCCCTGCAAAGAACATCAACTCATTCTTTTGTTGGCTTCATAGTATTCCATGGTGTATATGTGCCACAGTTTCTTTATTCAGTCTATCATTGATGGGCATTTGGGTTGGTTCCAAGTCTTTGCATTTGTTTATTGTAAACAATGCCACAATAAACATACATGAGAGAGTGTGTGTGTTACTTATATCCATAAGTATAGTCTGTGATAAAGATTTTTTGATATATTTTTCTAAAGAAGAAAATGCTGTAACCATACTCCATTATGGTTTCTTATCTTCACTTCCCCTCCCCTCCCTTCCTCTCCCCTTTACTCCCTTCCTTTCCCTTTCTTTCTTTTTCTTTTCTTTTGATAAATGTTGGTTATACCATTCTGGAACTTTAGAGATTGGACACTATCTTCTTATTTTACCCACATTCTTATGTTGACAATTTCACATCATTAACATCATATAACATATGTTGGAGTTTCTCAGAAGTTTTCTTATCTCTTTATTTCTTCGTTCTTTTTCCTGTTCTCCCGTAATATCATCCTATACCCTACACACCACTAGTAAAAGGCATAAGGCTAATGTGTTTTATATTTATAGGTGATTAGAACTGATATCTATTATTACATGCTTTTAAAATATTTATATCATCAAATTTCTGCTTTTTCCTCACAATTATTACAATAATGCATTAAAGTCATTTGACATAGTTTTAATTGTGCAAAGTTCATCCATTATCCTATAATAGCCCTGAATTCAGATTATTTTTCTTTTGCTATTGCAGTGTTTAAATACACACGTATATCCATTAATGCTTCAGTTTCTTTTTTAGGAAAAATAAAGAACAAGATTGATGACTTAATGATCATAAGAATCTCTAAATTTTGATGGTTTGGGTAAAATTTGTATTTTTCCCAACAAAGAATAATAGCAACTCTACATTTGCCTTAATTTTTAAATGTATGTGGTTTATATGTATACTCAGATTATACAGAGAAGACTAATTGACAAAATAGTAATAAAACAGTACTTTAAAATCAGCACATAACAAGATAAATTCCTTAAATGGCTCTTTATTATAAAACATATTATGAAAATTTAATGCAGGCATAATATCAACTAGGGCATACTTTAAAAGCTGTAATTGGACTTTATCCCAGAAAAGGCTAAACAAATTGAAATATGTTTTAAATCATTATGCATATTATACTGTGATAAAAAAGTCATATGTCTTAGCAGCATGAAAAATTATCCAAAATGGGAATAATCAGAAAATAAGGAAAAGCCATCAAAAGAGAAAGGGGAAGAATTTTAGCATCCTTTCTGAAAGAATAAAAGCCGGGCGCGGTGGCTTATGCCTATAATCCCAGCACTTTGGGAGGCCGAGGTGGGTGGATCACGAGGTCAAGAGATCGAGACCATCCTGGTCAACAAGGTGAAACCCGTCTCTACTAAAAATACAAAAATTAGCTGGTCATGATGGTGCGCGCCTGTAGTCCCAGCTACTCCGGAGGCTGAGGCAGGAGAATTGCCTGAACCCAGGATGCGGAGGTTGCGGTGAGCGAGATTGCGCCATTGCACTCCAGACTGGGTAACAAGAGCGATACTCCCTGTCAAAAAAAAAAAAAAAAAAAAGAAGAAGAAAGAACGAAATAAACTATTCGTGTGAATAATTTCAAAGCCTTAAATAAGCTGCTTGTACCTCCCAGATTTGTAAAAAAAAAAAAATAAATCTTTTAAACCATTGAAGAGAACATATGACGATTTTCATATTTTTTATCTAGAACATAAAAATGTGAGAAGTACAATATTTACTCTACAAAGTTTTATCTGAGAAACCATTAAAATAATTTAGAAATAGCTTACTATTGAAAGTCTCCCGTGAAATTTCTCCACTAAACTAAAGATTATCTCAAACATGCAAATTCATTTTGGTGGTGTTCAATAATGACATTTTCTAATTATTTCTATAAAGATGTTGTACAAGACCACATTTGTACATTGCAAAGGACATAGGGCCCACAATTTAGCATTATTTTCATTTTCCTGAAGATGAAATATATTGTTCTATCATAATTATGGCTTTTCAATTCCTTAATTTTAAATGCTTAACCAAATGGGACTAAATAATATGAATATACTATTACTTGAATCTACATGATTATTATATTTGTAATATTGCTGTTTATAGGCTTAAAATCATAAACTATAAATGATGACCAAACTTCCAAAGCAAATACATATATAGATGAGATTATTTATACAATTGTATGCATAAAGTATATAATGTTTCAAAATCATTTAAACATTTTTATGTTTTCAAACCTTAACATTAATATTATCACTATTGTTAATATTTTATATTTTCAAATATTAACATTAATATTATTAATATTGTTAATATGTTAGTATATTATTACTAAGATATAAAAACTCAGTAAAATGAATTGTATTATATTTTTTGCCTTGCAAATTTGTAAGCCCATCTCTTAATATTACACTCCAAAAGAGTGAAAATTCTTGCTTGTGTTAATTACAATTTATTTTATTTAAATGAAGCAAGAACTGAGAGCCACTCTCTTATTTTTATATGAGACTGAGTAATTAGATCACATTTGTAACATGAATAAATAAATTTGCCGTTTGGTTTTAGGTTTACAGGAAGGTATTAGATATGCTTTGCTTGCTAGTTTGTTTATTTCAATCTTTGAAACCATGTTTTTATATCAATCGTGTGATAATGCAATTAATGGATCAGAGGAATTCAGGTCAGTGACATCAGGAAAATTACATTGCAATACAAAGAAGAAATAAGAGTGACTTAAACCAAATTACAATGTTAGGGAAATTGCATATTTGGAAGATATTTAATGTTTAGACTCAATGAAACTTAATGATCAATCTTTGGAAGTGAGAAAGAATTCAGGTCATGATTGAAGAGTGCCAGTTATATTACCATGAATCAAGAACAACATTTAAGTGTCTGGTATTGGATGCTGCCTGTGTGGTGGTATCATTCACTGAATTAAGAAACATAGAATAAAATGATTAAATTGGTTGGGCAGAGAATATATTAATTTGGAGATAGGTTGAAGTGTCTATGGGACATCCAGTGCACTTCAGCAGGCAATTAAAGGTTAAGGTTTTGTATACAGTTGAGATACCTCATCACAGATTATAAATTTGGGTGTTTGCAAGTAAGAATGACTGGCAGTTAAGTTTTCTGTGGTAACATGCCACAATAACTTTATGGCACACAATAACAAAGTCCTATAACAACTAACCTTGATGTTTACATTCGAACTGTGGGCTGGTAGCAAATCTACCTTACATTGTGACTTTGTAGACCAACTGCAGATCTGTTCAGATGTTTTCCTTAATATGAGATCTAAGCTGATGTTGCAGTTCACCCATAAGATAACTAATTGCAGAAGGAAAAATGTGATAAAGCTTCTGGAATGCTCTGGTGCTATATTCTTAAAGCTATCTGTCGGTCACTTCCATTCACATTTCATTGTCCAGAGCAATCCAATAGCCAATCACAAATTAAATATACAGGAAATTAGTCTTCTTCAGAAAAGCCCTTAAAATTATATGATAGTGTACAAAGATGCATGATGCTTTTACAGAATAAGAGTAAAAAATTAATTGAGAAAAATATATTATCTAGACAAGGCAACTGAAAATATGATTGTCGATGAGACTGCCCATGGGATAAGGTATGAGGAAGTAAATAAGAGGGGAAGATGACCTAGAAGAGATTCCTACATAACACTAAGAAATAAGAGAGTGGGAAGAGGGAAAGCAAGACTTAGAAGCAATTAAGTGGTCTGAGGTTTAAGGTAATACCAAGAAATTGTGACATCTCTGGACTCAAGAGAATACATCTACATATTCACACATACACACATAGGGGTTTTTATTACTGTCAAATTCTGCTGGGTGTATAAAAAGGACTAAATGGTTATTATACTGCTATATACTACTATATATACATGTCTGGAAAATATTGGAGTAATTGTAAAGAATATAGGAGAAAAGAAAAATGTTACATGATTTTATCACCTGAAGTCCAATTAGAGCAGGTCCCAAAACACCTCTATAAAATACTTGGAGTGGTCCACTGGACAGAAAGTAGCACTAAGCTGCAGTTGGCCATTTACACTGTCAGTAAACTCTGACCTCTTCCTGTGCCTATTGAGTAGATGAAAAGCAAAGGGAGGAAGATGGCAGTATGTAGAATGAGAAGACGGTAGTGAAGCAAACTACGAATTTAACATCTAGAGTGGTAAATACAGTAAAAATTCCATGAGAATTTTATCCCCCTGGACCACTATCACAGACAGCATTCATAGCTGGCTATGAACTATAATACCACAACAAACACTTAAGTAAGGCGATATTTGTCCTTTTTTCTTTTTTTTCTTTCTACTAACCCTAACACACAGAAAAAACCAGCTCTACAAGAGACAAAGAGGATATGACTCTGTGACTTGAGTGACTTTATAACATAGAGAAAGGGACCTTTTAAAATTTAAGGTAAGATTGCAATTTTAAACTGGAGTGAGCATTTTAATAATTTCAAGTAAATAAAAATGTATAGAATAGTCTACATTTGTCATCAAAGATTAAAAATAAAATTTTATATAGTGCAGTTTAAAACAGTGCAACAGATGATTTCATGGCTATGACCCAATGCTCAGCAGCAGTTACATGTAATTCCATGGGCATTCAATAATGAAGATTCACAATGGCTTGAGGGAACTGTGAAAATATGGAGATAACTCCTACAGCCTGCTATTTCAGAGACAAGCACAAAACAAATCACTAAGACAACTGTGCCAGAGGCAGGGAAAAAAAGCCCTGCAAAGACATGAAAATGCTTTATCCACTTAAGGTAACAATGAAACAGACAAATGTCAGAACTTCAGGTGTTTGACAAGCACACACAATAACATGAAATACAAAAAGATTACCTGAGTCAGTCCACAACAGGTAAAACACAGGTGTTGATTATCTGTTTTTCTGCTTACTTCTTGATGGTGTAGTTATGCTATGAACATTTTGTATTTTTGGATAATTATAAAAGATAACATAAAATACTAAAGCATTCATTATTCTTCTTCTTATTAGAAAAGGCCTATGGCACAGAATTGCTCAAGAGTATAGTATCTGGCTAAATTGGGAAACTGGAAGACTCTTCAGGCAAGACAGAACTAGATGAGGTGACTTTTTGTGTCCTGACATTAGACTTGAAGTTACAAATGATTTAACTTTTTATTTCAACTTTGATAACATCTTTACACTACTTACACTACTTGTTAGGAAAAGAGAGACTATAACCCTTTTACATTCATTTTACTTGAAATTTATATAAGAAATAAGATGAGCTAGAGAGAATTACTGTGCTAATGGAAGATAAAGGGATTACAAATAGCACTTTAGAAAAGCTAGGAAAGAAATATGCAACTTTCCAATAGGGGATAATTGGGATAAAATAAGATTATATATAAAATAATTAGGCTAATGACCTTTATGTTTATGAAGAATCAGCTTTGAATATTAAAACTCAAAATATTAGAAAAATTATCCTGTATTTTAGATTACTAACTTATGTTGAAATTTAATTTTGAATACACAAATAGACAAGCTTTGTGGTGTTTATAATTTTTTTGTCATTGTTTTGAATTTTCTACAAAAGACCCAAAGGCAATTGATAGAGCTACTATAATCTTCTAATGGCAATATTATAAAAGTAGTATGAAAATGTTTTTAGTCAATTATTAAGAACTTACTCTGAGGATTGTAACAAAATGTCTTTAAAGTTTAAAGTGACAAAAATAATCATTGAAGTACTATATGTTAAAATTTCAGAAATAAATTTTTCACATACAATAACTCAGTGACCTTCCTGCTATTGAATGTAATTTTGGCATTGCTAAATCTTTTCAAATTATTATTATTAAACCTGAATTTTATCCAAATAGAAGATAAACATATTTGAATATTATAGCTAAAAAGTCCTCTATGTGTGTGACCAGCAATTACATCATACAGAATAAACGATTTAGGAAAAAAAGAATCACCTCCAGATATGAAACAGTTCCCACAAGAAAATACACAAGATGCAATTACTCTCTGTTACTAGGCCTGAAAAGAACAAGCAGCTAGACATTAGTGCTGTAATTGTAGTCCAGAATATTTCAATGAAGAGGGTTGATTAATTTGCTTTAAATTAGAACTATTCTGGGAGTGAAATAACTTTTATTCATTTATTGCCATAGGAATCAATGCACATGGGAAAAGAAATAATTTGAGATCTAGATTAGGGATTCACTAGACAAATTAAATCTTCACCAAATTTAGCAAGTCGTTACTCTACTGATACTGTGCAAAGATCCTAAGAAACAAATCTTTTAGCTTTGTAATGTGACAATACGAGAATTTTACTTCTTATGTTTTAGAAGAAATGAATTCACTATCAGATTTGAGCAATTAAATATTATTTTAATAGGATAGTCTCTTCTTAGATATTAAGATAGCTGAAAAAATATAAGGCATTCATTTATAAATTGTTTATGTCCCTAAGAGGGGAACTTATCTTATATTTTTAGTATTTCAAATGTATTTTTAAACTTTATATTAAATTTAATTATGAGAAAATAAAATTTTAATTTAAATGCCTACTTTAGAAGTTTGACATTCAGATATAGATTTGTAGCCATCTAGATAAAAACATTTTCCTCATTTTGAAAATCTCCTGTATGCTCTTTTGCAGACAATCTCTTCCTCTTATTCTGAACCCCCCAAAATTTTGACAACCATAAATTTCTGTGTTCTTATAATTTGAAATAAACAGAATAAAACAAGATGCATTCTTCTGACTTTGACTCCTTTAATGAAGCATAATGCTTATAGTTTGTCCAAATTTTGCATCTATCAATAATTTATTTAATTGTTATTACTGAGTAGTATTCTACAGTAAAGACGTGTCACTATTTGTGATGGGCATTAACATTGTTCCAGTTTTCTGTTTGTTTGTTACAGTTTTTTGTTTGTTCCAGTTTTTTTGTTTGTTACAAACAGAGTTTCTGTGGACAGCTTTGAACTTTCTGTGCAAATCAAAATAATGTCATTTATTCCCCTTTGTCAAATAATTAGGGACATTTATTCATTAAATACTTGGATATTTCTGAGTCAGATGTATAGTAGGCTTGAATTTATAAGAAACTTTTTCCCTGTATTCTAGATGACTGTAGCACTTTTTCACTCCAATCAGAAATATATGTTCAAACAGTAACCGGTCAAACATGTGTTGGTATATTTCTAAATTTTTTTTGTTTGTTTGTTTCACTGACCTACATGGCTATTCTACTGTCAAAATAATACTGTATTGACTATCATAATTTTATAGTGAGTTACAAAAAAACCAGTCTTTCTAGTCTTATGTTTCCATATTATAATCATTTGTTTTCAAGAAAATTTTTATAGAATAAAATTATTTTTCAAATAAACAGAGTAACGTATATTTTTTCAAAATTCTCACTAGATTTTTTTTACTTGCAATTACTATTAATTTGAAAATAAATTTTGGAAGCAATGAATTCTTAACAATATTGAGTTTTCTGATCTATAAACATGTTATATAGCTCCATTAATTTAGATATTCCTTAATTTTCATCAACAATGTTTTATAACTTACAGTATTTAGGTCTTACACACCTTCTGTAAAATTTATTTTTAAATATGGACTTTTATGCTCTGATAATAGGGTATTTAAAATAGTAACTTTCAATTGAGGGACTCAAGATGGCGCGGTGAGAACAACCCAGGATTGAAGCTCTCGGTGAATGCACGGAGACGGTGAGTCAGGGCCGCATTTCCAGATGGATCTTTGTTGCCCACAGAATAAGGAAATTCCCAGGTATAAAAGAGATGCAGGACGCCAGGCAGGGCCGGCACTGTAGCGCAGTGGAGCTACACGGCACTCCGCACAAAGAGCACTGGTCCGGGTGCCCTTTTAAACCGGCAATCTGAGACTTCAGAGGGCTGAACTTGAGACTGACTGGGACTTGGACAGTGAGCCAGCCCAGGAGATTCCAGGGAAGCAGCGTTTGGGGTAGCGCAGTGGGACAAACAAAACGTCAATTCCAAATGCTCTGGGTGTGGGCACAGCTGAACCCAGGATGGTGCAGCTCCGTGGGGGAGGAGCGTCTGCCATAACCGTGGCAATCAACCCCTATTGAGGTACATGCCCATTGCTGACGCAGCCTGCAGTTGCCGAGGAAACCCGCTACAACAGAGAGACTCCACCGCAGGGCATAGTCTGTGGCAGCAGGGCGGAGACCACAGCAGCACGGCAGAGCCTGCAGCAACAGGGTGAACCTAACACCAGCAGGGCGGAGCCTCGGCAGGCAAATAGTAACCAGACTGCCTCCTACCTGGGCAGGACGGCACAAGGGACACTCACAAAGAAAGCCCCAATCCCCACCTCCACGCTGAGACAGAGCATCTGAGATAAAAAAGGGTTATTTTATGAGTTCAGCTGCAGCAGAATTAAACATAGCAGCCTAACAGCCCTGAATGAACAACAGAGCTCACAGCTCAGCACTTGAGCTCCTGTAAAGTACAGACTGTCTCCTCAAGCAGCTCCCTGACCCCTCTATATCAAAAAGACTGACATTTGGCAGGCATCATTCTGGGACAAAGATAGCAGAAAAAGAAACTGGTAGCATCCCTCACTGTGCCGCAGCTGCTATAGGTGCACCCCAGACAAGCAGGGCCTGCAGTGGACCTCAGCACTCGTACAGCGAAGGGGCTAGACTGGTAGAAGGAAAACCAAGTAACAGAAATACTTCATCATCAACAATCTGGGTGTCCACTCAGAGACCCAACCGAAAAGTCAGCAACTACACAGAAGACAGGTGGATAAATCCACAAAGATGGGAAGAAACCAGCGCAAAAAGGAGGAAAACACCCAAAACAAAAACACCTTGCCTCCTAGAAAGGACTAAAACTACTCAACAGCAAGGGAGCAAAGCTGGACGGAGAATGACTGTGACAAAATGACGGAATTAGACTTCAGAAGGTGGATAGTGAGAAACTTTTGTGAGCTAAAAGAACATGTTTTAAATCAATGCAAAGAAACTAAGAACCTTGAAAAAAGATTCAAGGAAATGATAACAAGAATGGATACCTTAGAGAGGAATATGAATGAATTAAAGGAGATGAAAAACACAATATGAGAACTTCATGAAACATGCACAAGTTTCAACAGCCGAATTGACCTAGCAGAGGAAAGAATATCAGAAGAAAAAGATCAACTCAATGAAATAAAACGAGAAACCAAGATTAGAGAAAAAAGCACAAAAAGGAATGAACAAAGTCTCCAAGAAATATGGGACTATGTGAAGAGACCTAACCTACGTTTGATAGGTGTACCAGAATCTGACAAAAAGAAGGAATCCAAGCTGGAAAATACTCTTCAGGACATTATCCAGGAAAATTTCCCCCACCTAGCAAGACAGGCCAACACTCAAATGCAGGAAATACAGAACACCACAAAGATATTCTGCAAGAAGAGCAACCCCAAGGCACATAATTGTCAGATTCAACAGGGTTGAAATGAAGGAGAGAATACTAAGGGCAGCCAGAGAGAAAGGTCGGGTAACCCACAAAGGGAAGCCCATCAGACTCACAGCAGATCTCTCGGCAGAAACACTACAAGCCAGAAGAGAGTGGGGGCCAATATTCAACATTCTTAAAGAAAAGAACTTTCAACCCAGAATTTCATATCCAGCCAAACTGAGATTCAGAAGTGATGGAAAAATAAAATCCTTTGTGAACAAGCAAGTACTCAGAGATTTTGTCACCACCAGGCCTGATTTACAAGAGCTCCTAGAAGAGGCACTACACATAGAAAGGATCAACCAGTACCAGCCATTCCAAAATCACACTGAATGCTAAAGAGCATCAACATAATGAAGAATCTACAACAACTAACAGGCAAAACAGCCACTTAGCATCAAAATGGCAGTATCAAATTCAAACATAACAATATTAACCCTAAATGTAAATGGACTAAATGCACCAATCAAAAGACACAGACTGGCAAATTGGATAAAAATCCAAAACCCATCAGTGTGCTGTATCCAGGAAACCCATCTCACATGCAAGGATACACAAAGGCTCAAAATAAAGGGATGGAGGAAGATTTACCAGGCAAATGGAAAGCAAAAAAAAGCAGGAGTTGCAATTCTCATCTCTGATAAAATAGACTTTAAAGCAACAAAAATAAAAAGAGACAAAGAAGGCCATTACATAATGGTAAAAGATCGATACAACAAAAAGAGCTAACCATCCTAAACGTATATGGACCCAATGCAGGAGCACCCAGATACATAAGGCAAGTTCTTAATGACTTACAAAGAGATGTAGACTCCCACACAATAATAGTGGGAGACTTTAACACTCCACTGTCAATACTAGACAGATCAACCAGACAGAAAATCAACAAGGATATCCAGGGCTTGAACTCAGACCTGGAGCAAGCAAACCTGATAGACATTTACAGAACTCTCCACCCCAAATCCACAGAATACACATTCTTCTCAGCACCACATCACACCTACTCAAAAATTGATCACATAATTGGAAGTAAAGCACTGCTCAACAAATGCAAAACAACTGAAATCATAACAAACAGCCTCTCAGACCATAGTGCAATCAAGTTAGAACTCAGAATTCAGAAACCAACCCAGAACCGCACAGCTTCATGGAAACTGAACAACTGGCTCTTGAATGTTGACTGGGTAAACAATGAAATGAAGGCAGAAATAAAGTTCTTCGAAACCAAGGAGGACGAAGACACAACGTGCCAGAACTTCTGGGACAGATTTAAAGCAGTCTCTAGAGGAAAGTATATAGCAATAAGTGCCCATATGAGGAGAATGGAGAGATCCAAAATTGACACCCTATCGTCAAAATTGAAAGAGCTAGAGGAGCAAGATCAAAAAAAAAAACTCAAAACCCAGCAGAAGACAAGAAATAACTAAGATCAGAGCTGAGCTGAAGGAGATTGAGACACGAAAAACCCTTCAAAAAATCAATAAATCCAAGAGCTGGTTTTTTGAAAAGATCAACAAAATAGACAGACCACTAGCCAGATTGATTAAAAAGAAAAGAGAGAACAACCAAATAGATGCAATAAAAAATGATAAAGGGGAAATCACCACAGATTCCACAGAAATTCAAACCATCATCAGAGAATATTACAAACAACTCTATGCGCATAAACTAGTAAACCTGGAAGAAATGGATAAATTCCTGGACTCCTGTGTCCTCCCAAGCCTAAACCAGGAGGAAGCTGAAACTATGAATAGACCAATAACAAGGTCTGAAGTTGACGCAGTAATTAAGAGCCTACCACACAAAAAAAGCCCAGACCCAGACGGGTTCACAGCCGAATTCTACCAGACACACAAGGAGGAGCTGGTACCATTCCTTCTAAAACTATTTCAAACAATCCAAAAAGAGGGAATCCTTCCCAAATCATTTTATGAGACCAACATCATTCTGATACCAAAACCCGGCAGAGACCCAACGAGAAAAGAAAACTTCAGGCCAATATCCATGATGAACATAGATGCAAAAATCTTCAATAAAATATTGGCAAGCCGATTGCAACAGCAAATCAAAAAACTTATTCATCATGATCAAGTAGGATTCATCCCGGGGATGCAAGGCTGGTTCAACTACGCAAGTCTATCAACATAATTCACCACATAAACAGAACCAAAAACAAAAACCACATGATTATCTCAATTGACGCAGAGAAGGCATTTGACAAAATTCAACAGCCCTTTATGCTAAAAACCCTCAATAAACTCGGTGTCGATGGAACGTATCTCAAAGTAATAAAAGCTATTTATGACAAACCAACAGCCAATATCATACTGAATGGGTAAAAACTGGAAGCATTCCCTTTGAAATCTGGTACTAGACAAGGATGCCCCGTTTCACCACTCCTATTCAATATAGTACTGGAAGTTCTAGCCAGAGCAATCAGGCAAGAAAAAGAAATAAAGGGTATTCAAATAGGAAAGGTGGAAGCCAAATTGTCTCTATTTGCAGACGACATGATAGTATACCTAGAAGACCTCATTGCCTCAGCCCCAAAACTCCTGAAACTGATATGCAACTTCAGCAAAGTCTCAGGATATAAAATCAATGTGCAAAAATCACAAGCATTCGTCTACACCATTAACAGACTTAAAGAAAGCCAAATCAAGAACGAACTGCCATTCGCAATTGCTACAAAAAGAATAAAATACCTTGGAATACAACTCACAAGGAACATAAGAGACCTCTTCAAGGAGAACTACAAATCACTGCTCAATGAAATCAGAGAGGACACAAACAGATGGAGAAACATTCCATGTTCATGGTTAGAAAGAATTAATATCGTGAAAATGGCTATACTGCCCAAAGTAATTTACAGGATCAACGCTATCCCCATCAAGCTACCATTGACTTTCTTCACAGAACTGGAAAAAACCACCATGAACTTCATATGGAACCAAAACAGAGCCCGCATAGCCAAGTCAATTCTAAGCAGAAAGAACACAGCGGGGGGCATCACACTACCGGGTTTCAAACTATATTACAAGGCTACAGTAATCAAAACAGCATGGTACTGGTACCAAAACAGAGATATAGACCAATGGAACAAAACAGAGGCACCCGAGGCAACACAACATACATACAACTATACAATCTTTGATAAACCTGACAAAAACAAGCAAGGGGGAAAGGATTCCATGTTTAACAAATGGTGTTGGAAAAACTGGCTAGCCATGTGCAGAAAGCAGAAACTGGACCCCTTCCTGACACCTTACACTATAATTAACTCCAGATGGATTAAAGACTTAAACATAAGACCTGGCACCATAAAAACCCTAGAAGGAAATCTAGGCAAAACTATCCAGGACATAGGAGTAGGCAAGGACTTAATGAACAAAACACCAAAAGCATTGGCAACAAAAGCCAAAATAGACAAATGGGACCTAATGAAACTCCACAGCTTCTGCACGGCAAAAGAAACAGTCACTAGAGTGGATCGGCAACCAACAGAATGGAAAAAAAATTTCGCAGTCTACCCATCTGACAAAGGGCTGATATCCAGAATTTACAAAGAACTCAAACAGATTTACAGGAAAAAAAACAAACAAGCCCATTCAAAAGTGGGCAAAGGATATGAACGGACACTTTACGAAAGAAGACATATATGAGGCCAACAATCATATGAAAAAATGCTCATCGTCACTGGTCATCAGAGAGATGCAAATCAAAACCACATTGAGATACCATCTCACGCCAGTTAGAATGGCGATCATTAAAAAATCTGGAGACAACAGATGCTGGAGAGGATGTGGAGAAAAAGGAACACTTTTACACTGATGGTGGGAGTGTAAATTAGTTCAACCATTGTGGAAGACAGTGTGGCGATTCCTCAAGGCCTTAGAAATAGAAATTCCATTTGACCCAGCAATCCCATTACTAGGGATATATCCAAAAGACTATAAATCGTTCTACTATAAGGACACATGTACACGAATGTTCATTGCAGCACTGTTTACAATAGCAAAGACCTGGAATCAACCCAAATGCCCATTGATAATAGACTGGATTGGGAAAATGTGGCACATATACACCATGGAATATTATGCAGCAATCAGAAATGATGAGTTGTGTCGTTTGTAGGGACATGGATGAATCTGGAGAACATCATCCTCAGCAAACTGACACAAGAACAGAAAATGAAACACCGCATATTCTCACTCATAGGTGGGTGATGAAAAATGAGAACACATGGACACAGAAAGGGGAGTACTAAACACTGGGGTCTATTGGGGGGAAAAGGGGAGGGCCAGTGGGAGGGGGAGGTGGGGGGGGATAGCCTGGGGAGAAATGCCAAATGTGGGTTAAGGGGAGAAGAAAAGCAAAGCACACTGCCATGTGTGTACCTATGCAACTGTCTTGCATGCTCTGCTCATGTACCCCAAAACCTAAAATCCAATAAAAAATTAAAAAGAAAATGTATCAACATAATGCTGGACCACTCAAATTAAGACAGTTACTCTTCGTAGCTTTCTACCCTTATCATGAATTGTCAAAAGATAAAACAAATGATTGAGAGCAATCAAAGCCTAAGCAGCAAGTGATTCAGCCATCATCACTGTGCTTTGACAGAGACGCAAAGGCAAGCAGAGGATGGGGAAAGTCTCACAGTAGAATAAAGAGAAGGCTTCAGTTGTGTCTACATTGGAGGCTGTTGGCATGGGGAAGCTGTAGGTAGGCTTATGGGATGAAGAACATTCTATCTGATTGGCTAGCGGTGCTTATTTGGCTTTCTCTGACTGGTCTTAAGATGGAAGCTGAGACAAAAATTAGGGAAGCTGACAATTATTAACCAAGTCCTCATCATATTGCCTTCTGTATTATTACTAAAGGTAGCAGTCTGACTTCCTACAAATCTGAGTTATAGCAGGCTGACTTCCTGGGCCATTTATTATAGATGAGGGGGTTGGTTTCCTGAACACGTTTTTGCAGAATGTAGGTTAGAGTATGGTTTTTATGTATCCCTAGTCATGCCAGTTTGTATTTTTCAGTTTCTCAGTATCAGCTGAAATCTATGCCTTCCAAACTCCTCATATTTAGTTTTTGTCAAACTATGTGCCTTAAATCCTCTGGAACCAATATAATTATGTTTTTTATTTCTTATTATAGCAGCCACACTAAGAATCCTCAAGGCCCAAGTTAACCCTTATCTCTTAGACTATAAGGTCTGGTACTTTCCCCATTCTTTATCCTTTTCTCACTTCTCTCCTCCTCCACCATATTCTCTGAAATTCATGATCCATTAAAAGCAAATTTCTATATAGTTAATTTTTTCAACATGTTTCATTCCTCTTCACAGTCATGCTGTAATGAAAACCTGACCCCTTTGAGGGCGCTGAATTTCCCTCAACCCCTTTCAAATTGTGGCTTCAAATAGCCACTTTCAGACAATTTTTCTTTTCTCTCTCTCTGAGGAAAACACTCATACACAATTAGTTTTGAAGTCTCATTTAAAAAGATTATATCACCCAATAACTCCTGTTGTTGCAGTCCTTCATCCAATTCAGCTTCGTATAATTTCCATTCATTTTTCCATGATGTCAACTCCTGGGTCAATGTACTCTCTTTATACTCTTGTTTTATTCTTTGCATCTTGGTAGTAAATTATACATGTGGATAATCCTGCCAAACCATATAGCCTGTTAGTATCTTGAATTTCTTCCTCCAAAATGTCTGTAATCCAGCCTTTCTAAGTCCCTTATTTGCAGGTACATAACCAAAAATTGTCAGTACTAAGCATAGTAGAACTTCTAGAATAGCAGCCTTCTACAGCTGACTCACTGACCATCACGTCTTATCATTTCAGCTCATTTGCTAGTATTAACTCTGAAAATCCTTAGACTTCATTGTAATTATCAATCCACTGCCTTTCCAACTATTGTAATGCCTTTTGTCTCCTGTATGTCTGCGATCACCCAACCCAATACTGCAAACCTCTTTGCCCGCTCTACCTTTGTCCACCTTGGAAATGCTTCCATTTCTCTTCTATGATTTTAAAAACATCCCCTTCCTTCGGTCTCTGGATCAGAACTTCCTTGAGGCTAGGCCTGATTTTAAAGTTTCCCACATGTCCCTTCTTCAATCCTTGAGATATTTTGCTCTGCACTACACCCTTCTCTAATTACCACCACATCCTGTTAACATGTTTATCCAGACTTTCTCAGTATAGTGAAAAATTCTCATTCTCTCCTGCTTTGTAGTAATATTAGCAAGTGAGAGGGATATTCTCCTGTTGAATCTCCTTCGAATAATATACAGATTTGAAGGAGAGCAATCTTTATTCTCCAGAAAATAAAAATAATTTTCATTAAAATTTTGGCAGCCACCTTTTGGAGCTCAAAAAATATTCACAATCATTACAGAAAATGATCACAATCATTACAGAAAATAACATGACCTGACATATCACAAATATACTTTTTCAGATCTTTCTTGATAAGTTTTGAAGCAATCTGTTAGATATTCACGTGTTCCTGACCTCCAAATTTTTCTCTTCTTTAATATTACTTGACCTTATGTACCTCCCTATTCAGAGGAAAGACTGATTTTCTAAGACTTTATCACATTGTTCTTGAAATCATTTGGTCTTCTGTTCTCTTCTTCCTATCTTTTCCAATTCTCATTCCCCAGTGTTCCTTCTTCCCTCCATTAACCCATATATTAGTGTTTCTCATGCCTAAAAAAAAAAAATCTTTGAAACTCTTCTCCTTACAATTTCATGTCCTATTTATTTCTTTCTATAATAGAATTCATTGACTGAAACAGTTAATGTCAATGTCTCTATTTCCACTTGATTCCCTGATGCCTTAAATCTGGTCCCTATCTCTATGACTACATAGAAAGAGCTTTTGCTACAATTACTAATGAATTCCTCATCAATAAATCCAATCCCTGGGTTTTGTTTTCATCCTACTTAATCCTGCTGCAGTATTTGTCACTATTGAATACACTCTTCTTTAGATCTCTTATACTTCAGATAATTTAATCTGTATGCTCTTTTTTTCCCCTTGGACTATACTTTTTTTTAACTTAATTTGGCTTATGTCTTTCTACCTCACCTATTTTTCCCCATAGATATATTTTGATATTTGGCTCCTACAACAATATATATCTTCCTCTCCCAGTTAATCTCATGTATTACAAGTATGTAAATTGTTCTGAGAAAAGTCTCAATGCAAGTGTAATGCCATGGTCTAGCTATATTTATTCACTTTTATTCTACTATTATTTATATTTGAGTGAAATATAAATGAAATAGAGTGTTTTATTTAATCAATAATCCTTAAATTTAAAATCTGTATGAATGCCATATTCGTATTTATCGGTATGTACTACATTTTTATGTTCAAAAACTAGCTCAAAGTTCATAATAAAATTATTTTTTTTGCAAATCTCTCCTTATAATGCGTATTATATATCACTTCATTTCTTCATTTATTTATCCATTAAAAATATTAACTTCTACTTTTCATCAGGCACAAGTTATAGTAGGCAAACATTTCTATTCTAATGGGGTTTACATTTCAGTGGAAAAAATAGAAAATAAATAGTAAGTGTCCAGAGTTTGTACTCATGAACGTTAAGAAGGAAATTATAATGCAGAGAAATTGACATCATGTGTGCAAAATAATTAAGATTATATAAAACTCTTAAGACCTAAAAGAAGTAAGGGAACTACTTTTAACTCCCAAACATATCTGAGGGATTTACAAGCAAGTACAAAAGCCCTGAGGTGGGAGTTTCCTTGTCTGTACTTGGAGAAAATCAAAGGAATTAGTAAAATAGAGAGATCACAAGGGAAAGTAATAGAAGCTGAGGTCAGAGAGGTACTAGGAAGAATGATTCATATAGTGCTTTATAAATCATAGTGTAAGTTATTGAGCATGACATTGAGATTTTTGGTCTTGGCACCTGAAATATTAAGTAGAATTCAACTCAACTAATCTTGAGAAGATTACAGGACAGGAAGTCTTGGAGGGATTTTCATATGCTCAGTTTCAGGCACAGTATGTATGAAGCAACAGTTTAAGTTATATGTACTAATCTGGAGTACCTATGTGGAGCTGCACTAACTATAGTTTTGTAAACTTTTAGTAAATATATGACATTTTAAAA
Source organism: Callithrix jacchus (assembly GCF_049354715.1). Taxonomy (NCBI): domain Eukaryota; kingdom Metazoa; phylum Chordata; class Mammalia; order Primates; family Cebidae; genus Callithrix; species Callithrix jacchus. Next base: position 11,601,170 of record NC_133522.1, on the reverse strand, counting down.
CATTAAAATACATGATACTCCAAATGGAATAGGTAAATGTATGAAATAAATGTGGTCTGAATTTTAAGCCCTAGGTTCCCTCTAAATTAAGAAGTCACAAAAACTAGGAGAAAGCAGTACAAGAGAATGAGACAGAATACCAGAAATGTAAGATAAAAACTAGGCAGGTGTGGTGTCTTAGAAGCCAAGCGATAAATAATTTCAAGGAAAACAGATGATTATTTGAGACAATTGCTACAGTTTGGCCAAATAATTTGAAAACTGAGAAACAATTTAATATTACTATCATTGTCTACATTTTGTCAGGGTTTTAAATGGTATTTTACAAGATTATGATAAGCACATGCAGCTGTCAGTTTTTTGTTAATAGCGAGTAATAAATAATGTTCATATCCTTTAAATCATTGGATGTTGCAAAACAGTTACATTCTAATTCTATCAGTCTTTCTTGTATAAGTACAAATAGGAGGATATATTTTCCTACATCTGCCATGTGTTTGCCCAGTAATATAGTTCATATAAGAAAATCAGCATACGTGCTTGCTACTTTCCTTTAGTTTACCAGTTTTCAAGACAATAATTTGGTTTCCTATCTGCCTTCAATAATGATGACTCCTTTTCTTATGTTTATTTTTATAGCAAACTTACTGATTTGAGGATGACTGATGCGTTTCAATACACTGAATTATTATCATTATTTTAGATTATTTTTCTCATATTGGCTACTGGTAGTATAAGTTGGCTTCAAAGATCTTGTGATAATTTTATAAGTTTTCTGAATATCTTACATAAAAAGAGGTATCTTTTTTAGGCTCATCTTTAACATTTTCTGCCCTAATCATGGAATCTGCCATTTCTCCAAAAGTCCTTTGTGAGACTTTTGAAGGCCTTATTATTAATTATTAATACAAGGACACAATCACTACTGAGTGGTTTATTGCTTAAGATATTTTCAGTGGATACTGTTGGAAGGATAAAAGTGTGTGTGTGTGTGTGTGTGTGTGTATTGAAATCAGAATCATCATATATGTTTATGTATATATCTTATCATAATGTTTTATATTAATGATTGCAATCAAATTCAAGAATACAAGATTATTCAAATTTCAATATTATATCTGTAACTTCTTCTACACTGAAGATTCTGGTGCTTAAGGACTTAAGAAATAATAGAATTTAATTATCTCAAATTATTTATTTGTTCTGTCCTATTTTACCCATGTGAAAGTCTCAGAATAACAATACTAATATTATCACTGCTATTTATTCAAATATTGAAAACATTGTGCATATTAACTAACCATTCCCTTACTATTATTTTTATAGTTGGACTTTATATTATCATAGTAAAAAATGACAACCTTTACTTTCTGCCTCTGTCCCTCTTTTTCCACACTTTCTCTTAATTACTTAGGTAGCACTACATTTAGTGCTCCCCATTAATACTTGATGTCCAAGCCTCTCAAGTCATTGGGGTTGTCTGAAGGTCACTCTGAAAGTACTTACTGGAACAATGTACCCTGTGACCTTGTATGCTAGTTAGTTTGTGAATGCTTTTTTCTGGATACAAAACCTTACTGCATTCTTTCCTTCCTTATATCTTAAATATGTTACCCCGTTACCTCTTGTTATATAATCCATACCATAAAAAAGCTATTAAAGATATATTTCATCTATTTTGTTTCTTCTCTGCTCAATTTTAAACCTATTGATTGCAAATACTTGTCCCTATGGAACACTGACTTAGTTAGAAAGGAGCTCTAAAACAGAAGCTTCCAGACATCATAAGGGATAAAGGGTTCATCCCTCAATCCTCCTTATTGGAGGCCTAGTGAAACATCCTGGTATTTCTCAACATTATTTCAGCTACTGTTTTAAAATTTTCTTGCTATATATTCTCTATAAATATCTGTTGTTTATTCAATGTCTCCCTGTTTCTAAGTCTATGAGAGATTGCCTTTTTATTTGCTTATATTTTTTTCCACAAAAATGTTGACACAATGTCGATTTTATGGAACTGGTCTTTTTCTAATTTGCTTGAATTTTAGAGTTAGTATGTACATTTTGCCATCTAGCTCTGTATGACATATTGATAATGGATTTCTGATTTTGCTACCTAGCTGCTGTCAGTAAAACAGTACACTAACATAACCATTATCTTGCCCTAATGCTATCCAATGCAATCACATTTGACTCTCACACTCCCCTATACAGTATTGATGTCAGCTTTTGAACAAAGAGGACAACTTGGGGCACTCAGAGGAGTATCTGAAATAACAGGTTTTCAAGTCATATTCATCTTATAAAGTAGCACATTTAAAATCTAGTTTTCATTCACAGAATTTAAAATTATCTCAGAAGTCTCAGCATTGTAATTAGTAACCTGATAATTTTTGATAAAATATAAATAACTACATTCCAAGGTAATTTTATTAGCAATTCTGCATGGTAAATCATAAAGACTCAATCATTCTTAACTCCATTCACAATCTCGGTCAATAAAATTTTTTTAAACAGGTTAAATGTACACAAAATATTTATACACATTCTTGGTTATTTATTTAGATATTTTACTGAGTGATCTTATAGGCAAATAAGATAACCTACATACACAAGTACTTAACTTTTCTAAATATGATCAGAATATAATTATGAATCTAATACAGCTAATTAACATATGTACTGTAAAGAAACTTTACCACAATTTTAGATATTCTTTAAATTTAATTTTTTATATATTTCTACTTAAAAATTTACAGCAAATTACACTTTTTCAACTAGATTTATACTATTTATTTCTCATATGTCAAATATATCAAGTGACATTTAAAATTACAAACATCTAAATATAGAAAATATTATCAATTCTAAAATGAAATTATATGAATGAGTTTGGTTAGCTTTATTACATATATTTTTATTATAAATTATCATAGAAATGTAAAGGTAGGTATTTATAAAGAGAGGCATCAAAATTTGGTATCATAAAAAGATTTGATTATTGAATCTGCAATTTATGATATCAAAATCTCAAATAGGCTAAGGATGTGAAGTGATCAGAATAGTAGCTTAGATTATTAGAACTTACGTTAATATATAACTAACATTATATATTCTATTTGAAAATACTGAAATATTTTTATAGTCATTACCTTGAAAAAGTCCATCACTTCATAGACTTTAAAAGAAGTTAATTTCACAACTTGGGTTCTTCAGAATTCTAGTTATAAGGGTACACTACTTTTTTCTCTGATTAAATTTAAAAAAATAAGCTACCATCTTGGTTGCAACTATGTCTTTTTATTTATTATTTTATTATAATCTATTTTTTTAATCATCTTAAAAATCTTTACAATTTTCTCATTTTTTTCTCAATTTATTTTATATACATTGAAAGACTCAAACTGTCTAATTTTAAATGTAGCATTTGATGAGTTTTGACAAATATAGGCATTTGTAGAGTCACAACAATCACCAAGATGCAGAACATTTTCTGCACGCACAAAAATTTCTCTATGGCATTCATAGCCCATCTTCTCCTCCAGATCAGAACCAGACAACAACTGATCTGGTTTCTGTCATTGTACATATTTAAATTTTCTATAATTTAATGCAAATAGTATTATACAGTCTATGCTCATTTATGTCTGCTCTTCTTTCTCAGCATCAAGTTTTTGAGAGCTATCTCTGTAGTGGCATGTACCATTAATCCATTCTTCTTGATCACACTGCGATAATCTATTTACGTGTTTTGGGGCTTTCCAATTATTTACAATTTTAGGCTGCTATAAATAAAGTTGTGATACACACTAATCCCCTGTTGATTTGCATAGTAGGCATTATTTTTCCATATAGTAAAGGTCTCTTTTATATTACAACTAAATGGTTACAACTTGTACGTTGTGATAATAATTTAGCTTTTTAAAAAGCAGACCAACATCGGTTATTGTGGTTAAATATACGTAACCATTTAAGTAGGTGTTGCCACAAAAATGACATTTTCTAGCTGTGTAATGTTGAAAAATATAAATGTCTTTAAAATAATAAGAATTCAAATAAACTGTAGCTGTTTTAGAGGAATCGTTTATTTTATTCCCATATTTTTCTGTATCTGTGGGAGCAAAACATTAACTATCTCAATGATTTAGTTAATCATTGAGAGGGGAGTATCACACACAGTGGTCTGTTGGTGGGGGCAAGGGAGGGGCTGCAAGTGGGGGTGGGGAGGTCGGGGAGGGATAACATGGGAGAAATGCCAAATATTGGTGATGGGGGAATGGAGGCCACAAACCACATTGCCATGTGGGCACCTATGCAACAATCCTGCATGATCTGCACATGAACCCCAGAACCTAAAGTACAAGTAAACAAGAAAAAAGAAAGAAAAACAATTATTTGAGTAAAATACTGAAAAGAAATAATTTAGGCTAGGATTTGAGTCATAAAGTGTAATTATGTTTATTTAAAATTTGTTAACCCATTTTTTTAATATTACCATGAAGATATTGTCTTAACAAAGTATTTCTTCTTTTTCTGTTTTGTTTGTTTTCTTTTCTGGCATTACAGGGTACCTTTTCTCAATGTGTTTGTGGTTTAATTATGAGCCTGGTAGGTACATTTTATAATGAATGATCATTGCAATAAACACTAGGTTGTCATATTCTTAATGTCTGTGATATTAAACATTTTATTAACAATAAATATTTTAAAATAATTATATCTAAAATAAATATACCAATCTTATTTTTCTCCAATGCCTTTATTCTCTATTTATTTATTTAAATACTCTTGTAGAAAGTCATAATTGTATCCTTAATTGAGTGAAACTACATAAAAAAATGCTTAAAGAATATGTATCTAAGGTCATACATAAATTAAGGTTGTCTCTGGGAGTGAGTTGACTACTTTTGCTTCTTAGGACCTAACATAAATTAGGGCTATCTTTCTTAAGTATAACAAAGTGAAAATCTTATTTATGACACCTTTATCATTTCACTTGACTATTGTATTTTAAAAATATATTTACATAAAAGATACCTTTAGGAAATGGACAAATATTAATAAAGTTATATTATGAAATACTCAATACATTTATACATAAATTCATTTATTAGTCTTTCATAATTGCCCAAAGTTGGATACAAACGTCCATCAACATCAGAAAAAATAAAATATGTTATATTCATATGAAATGCTAGTGAACTAAATGCTAAATTATAAACTACTGCTATGTTTAAATATCCAGATTAAAACAAATAAAAGCATAATGATAAATAAAAACCAAATCAAATATTCTACAATGCATGTATCCATTTATGTATAAATCTCAAGTTTAGATAAATTTATTTTATCTTCATAAATATTTGAAGACTAGCTGTTACCTTTACATTAGAACTACTGACTAGAAAGGGAACTGGGAATTCTGTATTTGTTCTACATAACAAATACAGAGATTGGTTTTGTGGTTAATTAGTTAATTGTGTTCAATTAAATAGATACCTTCCAATTTGGCTCTTAATACTCATTTTTGCAATGGTGGATGTTTATATCAATTACTTTCTTTAATTCAGAAAATTCAAATAGACACGTTTCAAAGCCTGGCAGAATTATAAATTATTTCAATACTATTGGTAAAATTGGGCATTCTATTTCTAGGTTAACTAATAATGTTAGAAAATTACACTATGCATTCTAGAAATGTTTCAAAATGCTTCAGTCAAAACATGTTTCATTAACAGACTTTGAAATACATATTCTAGTAAAACTGGACAAATAAGTCTCCATAAAGGAGCAGAAGGATCTTCTATTTTCCTGAATCCTGTTTCTAAGTGCACATGTCTGTGATAATTCAAATAAGTCAAATTTCTGCCTAAGCTGAAAAGTCAACCAGGGACATGCAAAACAGCTAGAAAAATAACAGCATAATTGGAAAGAAAATGCTTGTGAAATTTAGAGAGGGGTAGATTTATAGATAAGATTTTGTAGCCCATGAGTCTGGTTAGGTATGGAATAAACATGAAAAGTATTCAGGTGGCACAAACAAGGTGAACAAAAACAAAGAGTTAAAACTCTAATGTTATTTTTAATAGAACTTCCTAACCAGTTTAGTTAAAGCTGTGGATTCGGTGATCCACTATTATTTATATTGATAGATCATTATTAATATAAAGATATTTTTTCAGTCTAAAATGCTAATCAAAATGTTTACAGTCTGCATGCTTACAACATACTGTGTTTTATGGAGGTAATACATAAGTTAATATATGAATGTAATTCATAGTGCTGTATATGCAGAAAAAGAGCAGGAAAATAATTAACTGCAAGATAAATAAAATAATAATTAGCTTAATATATATTTCCAGTTAATCAACTACAAGAAAAAACAAGTATCACATTCAGAAAAGCAACGAACATTATAACATCTTAAAATTAACACCTACACATGTATCTCCAACCTAAAATAAAAGTTAAAAACTAATAATAATTCTTAAAGAAATAGCAAAACATAGTAAATTTTCAGATATAATATTTCTCATGTTTATAAAGTTTCCTTTTATCCCTAGTTTGTTAAAAAGATTTCAAAAAAGAGCTAAGCACTAACAGAACAAAATAGTAAAACTGGAAAGAAATGTAAAAACTCCAACACACACTTCTCAGCTTTGCTTGGGGATACATTTCAATAAGCCTATCACAAATAGAAAATGCATGTCGAAACTGCATTTAATGCACTGATAAATCCCTAGTAAAGTCAAAAATTCATAACTTGAACCATTAAGGTGGGAATTATCCATATAGGGGGAACAAATTGGTATTATAAAGGGTTCTTAATGTGAATAAGTAATATTGTAGATGTGTCCTTTTTCCAAAATATGTGTCCACATTATAAATATATCCCTTTTTATTATTCTATAAAGAAAATACAAATATGTATACAAAAGAAATCAGAATTTTTAAAAATCTTCTTAAGCTTGCAAAATATCCTCAACTATATTTGGAACAATAAATAAAATTGGCTTTCAAGTATATTTCACATTTTATAAATTTATAGCAATTAAATGTTTAAGACTAATATTAAAAAATACAAATAACTGAGCAGAATCACATACAAAAATTATATACAGAGATTTAATGTATGATATTGGCAGCCTTTCTAACAAGTAGCTAATTGATAAGCTAGTCAATGTATAATGATGAAATATTTCACAATTTATTTGTAGTAAAATTAAAATTAGACCAAATCTCAAAGCAATAACAAAAATAAATTTCAGATTGATTTAGATATTATAAATACAATTAAGTAACACACATTTGAGTGTGTATATGTGTGTGTTTGAAACGTTTAGCAAGTTATGTATAAATTGTAAGCACTATCTCTGGGGAGGAATTTGATCATTAGAATGTTTCTTTTTTATTTATTTATTTATTTTTTGAGACAAAGTCTCGCTCTGTTATCCAGGCTGGAGTGCAATGACACGATCTTGGCTCAATGCAACCTCTGACTCCCGGGTTCAATTGAGTCTCCTGCCTCAGCCTGGAATTACAGGCATGCCCCATCATGCCTGACTACTTTTTGTATTTTTAGTAGAGACAGGGTTTCTCCATGTAGGCTAGGCTAGTCTTGAATTCTTGACCTCTTGTGATCCACCCATCTGGGACTCCAAAAGTGCTGGGATTACAGATGTGAGCCACTGTGTCTGACCGGAATGTTTCTTTTCTTTTTTCTTTTTTTTCTTTTTGAGGCAGAGTTTCGCTCTTGTTACCCAGGCTGGAGTGCAGAGTGCAATGGCGAGATCTCGGCTCACCGCAACCTCCGCCTCCTGGGTTCAGGAAATTCTCCTACCTCAGCCTTCCGAGTAGCTGGGATTACAGGCACGCGCCACCATGCTCAGCTAATTTTTTGTATTTTTAGTAGAGACGGGGTTTCACCATGTTGATCAGGATGGTCTTGATCTGTTGACCTCGTGATCCACCCACCTCTGCCTCCCAAAGTGCTGGGATTAAAGGCTTGAGCCACCGCGCCCGACCTGACCGGAATGTTTCTAATTTGGGCTTTTGCTTGTTACATACATCTAGATTTATAAACTTTTTAGAAGAAAAATCAAAAGAAAGAAAGTAGGGGAGCTAAGGAAAAGAGTAGGGAGAAGGGAGAAAACAGAGAGAGAGGAAGGGAAGGAAACTGCTGAAATAAAAAACAAGCAAGTCTAGGTTGTAATGTCTACGTTTGACAGTTGTAGGTAAGACAGTCATGAGAGTTTGACCGCAACTATTCAATAGTTTCTCTAAATTCTTCCCAAACTTCCTAGTGGTTGAAACTGGATGACCTAATATAACAAATAGTATTGTACAATTAGACTCAAATGAATTAGAGATCTTATTCAAAATCAGGGTGTACTAATAATTTCAAGAAGACAAACAACAAAGAGGCAGAGGAAAAGCAGGAAGAATATCTAGAACAGTGAGACAGTGCCAAGGACACTTGCATCATATCAAGCACACATCTCTAGACCAGAATATCAATATGGAATATTTAAAGTGTACGACATCTCCATTTTATATATCAAATGGTAGAATATCTTATGTGACATTATCCATGCCTCATGAATCTGTATATTTGATGTTTGTTTGCAATAATGGATTCCAAATCAGCACTAAAAGCATTCTATATAAGAGGACCATTTATTGTATATACCATCATACTACTTATCAAAATGTCCACTTATTAAGTTTGCAAGCAAATGAGACAAAATGTCTTCTTCGCCTCCCCTTGCAGCCCTAGTATTGAGAGATAAATGGATCTCAGGCCGGTTGCTTTAATATCTTAATTCCCATTGGATGTAAGGACATGACCCAAACAAGATCTATTTCCTTGGAATAAAATGATAAGGACAACTCTCTCTCTCTTGTTAATTCTTGAAATTTTGGTAAAAACTTCTTACAAAGGTAGTATTCATGGGTCCTATCATGTACCATTGTTTAACATAGTGTCTTAAATGCTTTTAAACATCAAAACCTAATAAATGATTCTTCTATTATTTTAGTGATGTAAATGTATACATTATTATTGGGCCATGTCAAACATTATTAGTCTAAAAATATAAATATGTCAAAATTGAGAGTTAGAAATACAAGCCATATCGATTTTATGCCTTTTATTTCTGTTACCACAAAACTAAGCCAAATAAGAGTGCTTGAGTTCTTTGATGTTAGAAGAGAATTTGTATTAATACAAATACAATTTCCATCTTTAGGTGTTTTTAAGAATCATTTTTGAATAAATTTCATGAGAGGAATTTATATTTACATCTTCAGTATGACATAAACAAGATTGTTTGATGCATGAAACAGCAATAATTCACAACTTATGTCCTAAAACTAATTCTAATAAAAATATGCAAATAATGCACAGGACATAATTTAAAAGATAACTCTGTGGAAAATCATAATTTACTTGAACAAGATCAAATGAATCTTTTATAATCACATGAAATTCACTGGAACAAATAAGAAATAATTAATTCAGTACCAGAACTTACATGATGTTAGGAATGAATGCAATAAATGAAAGTACTCTATGAACTTCAATCAGATAACAAGAAAAATATTTACTGAAAAGCACAGTAACACTAACTTCAGCAATTCCTGTTTCAACTGTGTCAAAAATGTGCTCTGGTCTAATAAATATAAAGCTACTTTTTCAAGAAGTGCTCATAATATTGAAAAAGCAGTATTTTTAGAAAATTGCCATTATAAACTAAACTTTAAATATAATACAATAATATTGTTCTGAGTACTACTTTGATATTATTCATAATAAGAGTAGTATTAAATTTTGAGGGTTTAAAACAAATTGCATTATAATAAAACACATTGATAAATCTTGGTACAAAATTGTCTTTTAAAATTGTTTTCATTCAGCACAAATGAGTACATTTAGCATTTTTTGTTGAGAAGGTTTGCTAGAGCTGAACTATTTTGTTGATATGTTGATGTTTTAATTTCTTTTCACCTTTAGAAATATAGCTTTTCAGGATATAGAATCATTGATTGACAGTTTTTTTTTTCTATTATACAAATTAGATATATCATTGACTGCCTTTTGGTCTCCAGGGTTTCCGATGAGACTCAGCTGTTAATCTAATTAAGGATCTCAAGTATGTGATAAATTACTTCGCTTTAGTTTCAAGAGTTTTCAATCTTAGTAGGATTACTGAGTTTACTCTGTTGGGGGTATATTGAGTTTCATTATTTGCAGATTAATATTCTTCATCAACTTTGAAAGTTTTAAGCCATTATTTTATCAAAACTTCCTTTTGCCACTTGCTCTTCTTATTCTTCTTGGACTCCCATTATTCATATATTTGTATGCTTTATTTGTTTTCCAAGTTTTCTCACCTGAATAATTTCAGCCAACCAATTTTTAAGTCCACTGATCTCTCTTCTGGTGTTCACATCTGCTTTTGAATCCTTCTAATAAGTTTTTTTTTTTTTTTTTTTTTTTTTTTTTTTGAGACTGAGGTTTCCCTCTTGTTACCCAGGCTGGAGTGCAATGGCAAGATCTCGGCTCACCACAACCTCCGCCTCCTGGGTTCAGGCAATTCTCCTGTCTCAGCCTCCTGAGTAGCCGGGATTACAGGCACCATGCCCAGCTAATTTTTTGTATTTTTAGTAGAGACGGGGTTTCACCATGTTGATCTGGATGGTCTCGATCTCTTGATCTCGTGATCCACCCGCCTTGGCCTCCCAAAGTGCTGGGATTACAGGCTTGAGCCACCATGCCTGGCCCTAAAATTTTTATTTCAATTATTGTATTATTAACTCCAAAATTTCTGTCTAGCTTCATCTTGTATATATATATTTTAATGGTGAGACACTGTTACCATGGTTTCCTTTAGTTCTTTGCATATGACCCCCTTCAGCTCTTTGACATATTTTAATAGCTGGTTTAAATTATTTCCTAGTGATTTCCTATTATCCTCAGGGATAGTTACAGTAAATTAAATTTTTCTTTTTAACTGTTTAAAAAATCATATATATATATATATAGTTCTGGGGAACATGTACAGATCGTGCAGGAATGTTACATAGGTATACACATGCCATGGTGGTTTGCTTCATTCATCCCCCAGTCACCTACATTAGGTATTTCTCCTAATATTATACCTCTCCAATCTCCCCACCCCCTGCTCTCTTTCCCTTATCTCTCCCACCTCCCAACAGGCCCAGGTGTGTGATGCTTGCCTCCCTATATCCATATGTTCTCCTTGTTCAACACTCACTTATGAATGAGAACATGCCACAGTTGGGTTTCTGTTCTGTGTCAGTTTGCTGAAAATGATGGTTTCCAGATTCATCCAAGTTCCTACAAATGACAAAAACTCATCATTGTTTATGGCTGCATAGTATTCCATGGTATATATGTGCCACATTTTCTTTATCCAGTCTATCATTGATGAGCATTTGGGTTGGTTCCAAGTATTTGCTATTGTAAACAGTGCTGCAATGAACATACATGTGCATGTGTCTATATAATAGAACAATTTATTTTCCTTTGGGTATATATCCAGTAATGGGATTGCTGGGTACAATGGAATTTCAATTTCTAGGTCCTTGAGGAAGTGCCATACTGTCTTCCACAATGGTTGAATTGGTTTGCACTCCCACCAACTGTGTAAAAGTGTTCCTATTTCTCCACATCCTCTCCAACATCTGTTGTCTCCAGATTTTTTAATGATTGCCGTTCTAATGGGTGTGAGATGGAATCTCAATGTAATTTTGATTTGCATTTCTGTTATGACCTGTGATGATGAGCATTTTTTCATATGATTGTTGGCTGCATAAATGTTTTCTTTTGAGAAGTGTCTGTTCATATTTTTCACCTACTTTTTGATGTTTTTTTTTTTCTTGTATATTTGTTTTAGTTGTTTGTAGATTCTGGATATTAGCCCTTTGTCAGAAGGGTAGATTGCAAAATTATTTTCCCATGCTGATGGTTGCTGTTTCACTCTAATGATTGTTTCTTTTGCTGTAAAGAAGCTGTTAAGTTTAATTAGATCCCTTTTTTTTATTTTGGCTTTTGTTGAGATTGCTTTTGCTTTTGGTATTTTAGTCATGAAGTTCTTGTCAATGCCTATGTCCTGAATGGTATTGTTTAGGTTTTCTTCTAGGTTTTCATGGTGTTAGGTATTATGTTTAAATCCTTAATTCATGTGGAGTTAATTTTTGTACAAGGTGTAAGGAAGGGGTTCTGTTTCAGCTTTCTGCACATGGCTAGCCAGTTTTCCCAACACTATTTATTAAACAGGGAATTCTTTCCATTGCTTGTTTTGTTGGGTTTGTCAAAGATCAGATGGTTGTAGACGTGTGCCATCACTTCCCAAGCATCTGTTCTGTTCCACTGGTCTATATCTCTGTTTTGGTACTAGTACCATGCTGTTTTGATTACTGTAGCCCTGTAGTATAATTTGAAGTCAGGTAGCATGATGCCTCCAGCTTTTTTTTTTTTTTCTTAGTATTGTCTTGGCTATGTGGTCTCTTTTTTGGTTCCATATGAAGTTTATGGTGTTTTTATCCAGTTCTGTGAAGAAGGTCATTGGTAGCTTGATGGGGATAGCATTGAATCTATAAATTACTTTGGGCAGTATGGCAATTTTCAAAACATTGATTATTCCTAACCATGAGAATGGAATATATTTCCATCTGTTTGCATCCTCTCTTATTTCCTTGAGCAGTGGTTTGTAGTTCTCCTTGAAGAGGTCCTTCACATCCCTTGTTAGTTGTATTTTTAGGTATTTTATTCTCTTTGTAGCAATTGTGAATGAGAATTTGCTCATGATTTGGCTCTCTGTTAGTCTGTTATTGGTGTATAGGAATGCTTGCGATTTTGGCACATTGATTTAATATACTGTGACTTTGCTAAAGTTGCTTATCATCTTAAGGATATTTGGGGCTAAGATGATGGGGTCTTCTAAATATACAATCACATCATCTGCAAACAGAGGCAATTTGCTTTCCTCTTTTCCTAACTGAATACCCTTTACTTCTCTAATAAATGGGCATGCATTCTTGTTTCTTTGTGTGCCTAAGTTTCTCTTGAAAATTTGACACTTTGAATATCATAATGTGCAAAATCTAGAAACCAACTGCTCCCTTATCCCCAGAGTTTGTTTTTATCCTGTTGTAATTGTTGTTTAGTTGGTGTAATTTGCAAACTTACTTTTTGAAGTTTATATTTTTTGTCCTTTGTCTGCCAATATCTGTTCCATTTGTTCATTAGTCAGCTAATTATTGAACAGAGATTTTAAACAATTTCTTTAACAAAGAAATTCTCCCACCTTTTGCAAAATAGATCTGTATGTTTCATGCTCTCAACAGTTATTTAAGATGTTTTCAACTCTATCTTAACTTTTGCTTTCTGTTTGCACAGAATCTAAAATTAGCCAAGGTGAGAGTTTAGAGCCTTGTCATGTCGTTTCTTATAATGCACATAACCCTGGCTATACATGTGGTCTTATACTTTCTCAGGAATATGCTGGATCTTTTTAAGCTCTTATTCCCTAAAGCATCTTATTCCCCAGCATTTTATCCTAAGCATTTTGGTTAGTCTACTGTTTACCTCACTTGATAGCCCCTGCTTCAGAAAATAGTGACTAGAACATTTAGCTGCAAATATTTTCACCAATGTTTCCAGGGATTCAGCTTTTGCCATAAACAAGCTCTCATTCTGATAAGATAAAGAAACACATTCTGAACAGGATTTTTTAGGAAGTAACCAAATAATTCTATGTGAATGAGCTTCTATTCTGCCCCCTCAGGTACTGGCATCTAGATTGGAGGGTGTTAGTTTCAAGGCTGCTGCTGGGCTAGGAAGCAGAGGAAGGGACTAGGATAAGTTAAGTCACCACAATAATAATTATCATTACCAACAATATCTTATTTTGTCAATTAACACCTCCCAGGTTGATGCAAGATATTGGTTAAATATCAGAGTGCAAAAAAATTAGATATGAAATGTCTTCGACAAAGTTTTTCATTGCTTTATGGAAGAGTTGAATTTTGGACTTTCATATTCTGTCCTATTCTCCTCTTTATTATGTATAAAAATTCTAGCTTGGCAGTTTTTGGTTTTTTTTGTTTTTTGTTTTTCAGTAATTTTAATGTGTAACTCCCCTTTTTTTTTTACTTTTTCTACTTGAGTATTTTTTATTTTCATTTTGAATATTTTACCTTAGATTTTTCTGCCTTAAACATAATGTATATTGTCCTTCTGGACATCTTAAAGGTCTATTTGATCTATTTATTTATTCATTCACATATTTAAATATTTTTAGTGTAATATATACTGATTGAGTTTGTAGCACCTACCTCTTGAAACTGTGATTTAGTTTTCTAAGTCACTTTTGAAATGTTTTCAAAACTGCTCCATTATTTTCAATTATTGCTTCTGATCCATCTCTACATTCTTTACCATCTCAAATTCACAAGTTATAGTATGTAAGGCATTTTTATTCTCTTCCATATTTTGCTTGTCTGTACGTACTATATACCATGATTTTTGATTTTTAATTTAAAATTTTTTAATTTGTCCAAATATTTATCTACCTTTTTATCTTTCACAAATTGTTTAAAAATCTGTAACCATATAGATGTAAATCATTAGGGTTGCTGTTTTAATTAAGAATTTTCACTTGATAATAACTTAAGTGTTCTAAAATACTGTGCTGAAATTTTCCATATTGTCTTTAATTCCTTAAAATTTTAATTACATCTATTTTGAAGTATATTTTTATGACTAGGAACTATCATACAGGTCTTACATTTTTTCAATTTTAGTTATATTTTGCTTCAAATACCAGTCTTCTCCTTTTCCTTATGTTTTTCTTATTAAATTTTGAAAGTTAAGTAAAAAAAATACTTTTAACATTATGGGCAGTACTGTGAGGTCTTTATAAATATTATATTTTTTGCTTCCAAATTTTTGTTAGTTTAAGGGCATTAGAAATGCCAAGTGGTGGGGCTAGGCACAGTGGCTCACGCCTGTAATCCCAGCACTTTGGGAGGCCGAGGCAGTGGATCACGAGGTCAAGAATTCGAGACCATCCTGGTCAACACGGTGAAACCCCGTCTCTACTAAAAATACAAAAGATTAGCTGGGCACGGTGGCGCGTACCTGTAATCCCAGCTACTTAGGAAGCTGAGGCAGGAGAATTGCTTGAACCCAGGAGGCGGAGGTTGCAGTGAGCCAAGATCTTGCCATTTTACTCCAGCCGGGGTAACAAGAGCGAAACTCCGTCTCAAAAAAAAGAAATGCCAAGTGGCTTGTAACCAACCCAAATGTTTATCAGTGATAGACTGGATAAAGAAAATACTGTGCAGAAGCTATTGAATTTAATTAGATCCCATTTAAGAGCTTCTTCACAGCAAAAGAAACTATCATTAGAGTAAACCAACAACCAACAAAATGGGAAAAAATTTTTGCGATCTACCCATCTGACAAAGGGCTAATATCCAGAATCTACAAAGAACTTAAACACATTTACAAGAAATAAAACAACCCCAGCAGAAAGTGGGTGAAATATATGAACAGACGCTTTTCAAAAGAAGACAACAAACATATGAAAAAAAAATCATCATCACCGTTCGTTAGAGAAGCACAAATAAAAAACACACTGATGTACCATCTCACGCCAGTTATGATGGCAATCATTTAAACATCTGGAGAAAACACACTGATATACCATCTCACGCCAGTTACGATGGCAATCATTTAAACATCTGGAGAAAACACACTGATATACCATCTCACGCCAGTTACGATGGCAATCATTTAAACATCTGGAGAAAACACACTGATATACCATCTCACGCCAGTTACGATGGCAATCATTTAAACATCTGGAGAAAACACACTGATATACCATCTCACGCCAGTTACGATGGCAATCATTTAAACATCTGGAGAAAACACACTGATGTACCATCTCACGCCAGTTACGATGGCAATCATTTAAACATCTGGAGAAAACACACTGATGTACCACCTCACGCCAGTTACGATGGCAATCATTTAAACATCTGGAGAAAACAGATGTTGGAAAGGATGCCGAGGAATAGGAACACTTTTACACCATTGCTGGGAGTGTAAATTCGTTCCACCATTGTGGAAGACAGTGTGAGGATTCCTCAAGGATCAAATAGAATTACCATTTGATCCAGTAATCCCATTGCTGCGTATATACTCAAAGGAATATAAATCATTCTATGATAAAAACACATGCACACATATGTTCATTATGGTACTTACAATAGCAAAGACTTGGAACCAACCCAAATGTCCTTCAATGACAGACTGGATAAAGAAATATGGGACATATACAGCATGGAATACTATGCAGCCATAGAATAAGATGAATTCATGTTCTTTGCAGGGACATGGTAAAGCTGGAAACCATCATTCTCAGCAAACTGACACAAGAACAGAAAACCAAACATGGCATGTTCTCACTCATAAGTGGGTGTTGAACAATGAGAACACATGGAAACAGTGAAGGGAACATCACACACCAGAGCCTGGAGCCTGTTGGGAGGTGAGGGGGCTAGGGGAAAGATAGCATGGGTGGGGATATTGGGGCGGGTTAACATTAGGAGAAATACCTAATGTAGATGATGAGGAGACGGATGCAACAAGCCACTAAGGATGTGTATACCTATGAAACGATCCTGTACCAGCTGCTCATGTCCTCCAGAACTTAAAGTATAATAATAATAAAAAAAAGAAAATGTGGCACATATACACCATGGAATACTATGAAGTCATACAAAAGGATGAGTTTATGTCCTTTGCAGGGACATGGATTAAACTGGAAACCATTATTCTCAGTAAACTGACACAAGAACAGAAAACCAAACACGGCATGTTCTCACTCCTAAGTGGGTTTTGACAAATGAGAACACAGGGACACATGGAGGGGAACATCACACACTGGGTCCTTGTGGGTGGAGGCCTAGGAGGGGAAAAGCAGAGGGTGGGGGCATTGAGGAGGGATAGCATTAGGAGAAATACCTAAAGTAGGTGACAGGGCGCTGGTTGCAGCAAACTACCGCTATGGCACTTGTATACCTATCTAACAATCCCGTACAATCTGCACATGTACCCCAGAACTTAAAGTATAATAAATAATTTTTTTAAAAAGCCAATTGAACATAATATAATAATAAAGAAACTCAAAACCAGGCTTTAGTCCTTTGATGGTTAATCCTTTTTCCCTTAGATTTGCCTCTGCATCCCAAGAGAATTCTGCATTGTGACCCATGTTTTTTCTCCTAGTTGGAGTCTGAATTCCATGCTGTGCTTCACAGCCCCATGAGTTTGTCAAAAATCATTACTTAGCTCCTAAACTTTCCAATTCCATTTTGACCTGGGGTGGGGGGGGAATGAGGGAAAATTATCAACCTTGTTATTTTCTACAATTATATTTTGTACAGATTTTTTTAGATTTGCTAAATTATTCTTAGTGAAATAATTATCTGTAATTAGCTGATTTAAAATTCTTGATGGAGAACATTTAAAATTTTGAGGATATATTGACTAACTCAAATTATTCATGATAAGTAGATTTTTATTTTACAATATATACTTCACTTATTGTGTCATTTATTGTGTTTTGTCATGAATTAGTATTTACGTTATATTAATAAATTGCATCTCTGATTTTGTGGTATTCTAGTATAGTTTGCCCATTTAAACAATTTTTAAAAATATCTTTAATAATTTGTGTTTGATATAAATCTTACATAGAGAATGCAGTTTGGTTATATCATATAATCTAATGTTTGGCTTTTAAAAATGATTTCTAACTGAAGTAGTACAGTTACATTTATTTTTAAAATATTGTAATATCTTATACTCTATTACTAGCTTTGTGATATTACTTCTTTTTATTTTAATTCTGTGTGTCTGTTTCTGCTAATATTTGGAATATTTGTGCTTGACCTTAACTTAATCATGACATCATTTTTATCACTGTAATTTGGGGAAAATTATTTCTTTTTTGTGCCCAAGATTTATTATCTGTAAAATTATTGTAGTAATGATACATACCCAAGATTATGGTGAAGATTTTAATGTATGGACTTAAAAAACACCTTAGGTTAATATCAACCAAAGTCTAACTTTTCAATAATTGTCATTCTTTGGGAACATTCTTACAAAGAACTATGCTGTGTTTCCTTACGTAGATTCAAAACATCTTTTATCTTGGGAAGATTTCTGAGATTGTGTATTAGAATTTTGAGAAACGTGTTGTTTCCTTGGGAAACTGGTTATGTTTAAATGAGTGATTTTTGGTATAGCTCTCACTTTCTTCTAAATTTTTTCAAAACATTTTTGAGATACGGCAAGGTTTCTCTTCACATAGCCTGCTCAACCTTTTATTCTTTAATTCCAAGTACCCCTCCTTCTCTTTCCTCTTTTTCTTCTTTTTGATTTTACTACATGCCCAGGCATGCCACGGAATCAGCTCACATTCATACTTTATGTGGGCAAGGACTGGCTCTCTAGTTTGCCACAGATGACTCCTTCTTCCTCTCCCTTCTCCCATTACACATCCATCTTATTTAAGACAGTTTAAATGTTTAGCCAATTGAGTCTAGTTTAGATTGTGCAGTTGGACCCCAGCCAATGGGGAAAGGACACGGAGTCAGGAGTCATATTAGGGATAAAAACTTCTACTTTCCTTTGTTCAGGGTGGTCTCATGACTACCAGCCCTACAAGAGGCACCCTTCTGTGCAGAAGAAAATTTGCTTTGCTGAGAAATCCTTTTTCTGAGTGCTCATTTTTTCTCACAACTCCAACCTTTATTTCTAACAGTTTTGGTGGCCCATATGAGGATTCCCATTCTCATTTGGGAGGGGTTCTTTGGTTACCTCTCCCGGGGGAGATGGGTCTCACTGTCTCATTGTGGTGACCTCAGAGATGGGAGATTGAGATCCACCCATTGTGATGAATAAATTTGGTCGCTCAGCAGCACGGGAAGGAAGGGCTTGCAACATCACCGCATCCAGGTAACCCTGTACACAGACTAAGGTAAGAAACGTTGCAGGGGTGACAATGTATTTCATTACTTGGGATTTTCTAGAGGTCGAAAGTGTGTGTGAATGGTGCTAAGACCTGTTGCTGTGCGGAGTGAGTGGGTCCTCTGGTTTCAGGGTCACCTCATATGGCTTAGGATGGAAGCTGACAGCGTACAAAATAAAGTAAAAGTGCAAGAAGCCTCCAGCAGATGGGGCTAAAGGATATGCAAGACATCCCTAATAGGAGGGATTGAGCCTTAACACGGCCTCTTGAGGAGAGGGAAGAAATCCCTAATACAAGGGATTGTGCCCTAAAGCATCAGTGAGCCTCTGGAAGGAGAGAGGGTGAGAAACCTCTAGTAGGAGAGGCTGAACCGCCCCCCTCCCCCCTCCACAACACCCTTGAGTTAAGAAACATTTCAAGTAAGACAGAAAGGGTAGAGTCAAGAGAGTGATGAAATTCCTTCTGATAGTCCCTTAGGGCTTATGTTAAAATATTGGAAAGATAATAAAGGAACCAAATATAAAAGAAAGCACCAAATAATAAAATATGGTTGTTTTATTTGGACTCAACGGTCCATCCTTAAACTCTCAGTCTTCTGGTGAAAATTTGGGTCCAAAGAGAAGTGGATTTGTCAGCTCTTAATCAAACATGTTAATGCCAAGAGCCCTGGCTCCTAGGAGGAGATCGACTATGCTCTTTGTTGAAGACAAGGATCTGTATTCCTTTACCCATTAAAAACCAAAGGGAACAAGCCAGACGCCAACTCCTCTGAAAGATGAAGAGTCCCTGTTTCTAAACAACCTGCACCCACAAGCACATGGGATCCTCTGGATCATCTTTCTGCATTCAGCGCCCTGACCCTCCCCCTCAGGTAGCTAATGCTACCTCAGATCCCATTCCAAATCCTTCCCCTGCTCCTGTTGTTCTTCCTCCTTATAACCCTGATTCTTGGGAATTATCCCAGGAGCCTGTCTTCTCCCCCTATTAGGCACTCTTCCTTGAAAGGACTTCAACATGAGATAGCGCAATATCAAAAGGATATCCAAAATTTCCATTTCCCTCCACACCTAAGGAGTCAGTCCTGACTCTCTTTCCCTTAGAAGAGGTGCCACAAGGACAGGAATTATCGGCTTTGTAAATGCTTCCTTTACCAGTTCAGAAGTCTGGAGTTTAATAAAGAGCTTAAATCACAGCTAGATGGCCCTTAGGGAGTGGCAGAGCAAACTGATCAAGTTTTAGGACCTCAGTTAAACACTTGGGTTGAGTTAATGTCCCTCTTGAGAATCCTCTTTTCAGGGAAAGAAATGCATATGATTGGTAGGGCTGCTATGGCAGTTTGGGAATGTGAGCATTCTCTCAGTCAAACTGTTGCTACCATGGACCAGGAATTCCTCACACAAGACCCGCAGTGGGACATTAACAATATGGATCACCAGGAAAACACGCAGGACCGAAGGGGATGATAATAAAAGAAATCTGGGCATCAGTATCCTGAATGCTAAATCTTTCTAAAGCATTTGATATACAACAGGAAAAGGATAAAAAACCTATGATATCCCTAGACAGACTGAAGGAGTAAAGGAGACAATGTGCAGTTCTCAATGTGGAAGATCCCTTGAGCAAGGAATGTTAAAACTCCAATTTGTCACAAAAAGTTGGCCAGACATTTAAAAAAAAAGGATTACAAAAGATAGAAAATTGGGAAGACCATCCCCTAAGTGCCCTTCTCAGGGAAGTTCAAAAGGTACAAATGAGGAGAAAGGAAGAAAAGCAGAAACAAAAGACAAAACTTACCTTATTCACCTTCCAAAAGGTGGTTCCAAATCCATGTACTTCTAAACAGAACTTTCAGGGAACCCGAAACTATAAAGGGTCCAAACCCTCGTTTAGAGGACCCAAGCCTCCATCTGGAGGCCCAAGGCCCTTGTTTACCGGACCCCCTAAAGTGTATGGGGGAACAGGGAAAAAGAGTCCCAAAACTGACAGAGAGAAACAGCAAGATAGATGCTACAAATGTGGAAGAACAGGTAACTTCAAGAGAGCATGTCCTAAGTTAAAAAACAGAAAGAAGCGCTCCCACTCAAGACTTTTGAGGAAGAATGGGGGGTCAGGGTCTCTGTCTCTTTTACTTTGAGTCCCACCAGGATCCCTTAATAAATTTAGAGGTGTCCTTCCTGTCAAAAGTTTCAGACCCAGACATTTGTGGATGGCCTCAATGTATCCAATCCATTGCAGCTACAGCAGTGTTAGTTGAAGAAACTAGAATGTTAACCTTTGGAGGAAAATTAACAGCAAGCCTGCTCCACCAGGTTAGCACTATCTCAAATCACAAAGCAGAGAAGTAGATCACCCACTGGAGGATTTTAAAGTATGAGGCTATTCTGCTAGAAAAAGATGATTTAACATTAACTACTGACAATTCGCTCAACCCAGCAAGTTTCTTAACAGGAAATCCAAATCTAAAAAGGGAGCCTGTATACTTGGATTTAGTTAATTACCATATGAAGGTCAGGCCAGACTTGGGAGAAACTTTTTTCAAGACAGGGCGGCACTTATTCATAGATGTAATTGAAGGGAAAATACCTAATGTGTATTCAGTAATTGGTGGAGACACTCTTAAAGAAGTAGAGTCAGGAAGACTGCCCAGTAATTGGTCTGCCCAAACCTGTGAACTGTTTGCACTCAGCCAAGCTTTGGACATTTACAGAGACAAGAAGGAACTATATGTACTGATTCTAGGTATGCCTATGGAGTGGCTCATACATTTGGAAAAATTTGGACTGAGGGGGCCTTATTAATAATCAAGGCCAAGAAGTGGTCCACAAAGAACTAATTGTTTGTGTCCTAAACAATCTCTAGTTGCCAAAATAGATAGCTATTGTATATGTCCCAGAGCTTCAAATGGACTTTTCTTTCACAAGTCAAGGAAATAACCTAGCAGAACAAATAGCCAAACAAGCTGTCATTTCTTCTGAATGTCTGTCTTTCACTTAACTCTTTCTCTTCCTTCCCCTATCGTGGTCTCCATCTTCTCTTCCACTGAAAAAGAAAAGTTAATAAAAATTGGAGCTAAAGAGAGAACACAGAAGGAAACTGGTTATTACCAGATGAAAGGGAAATGATATACATATCTCTCATGAGGGAGATCTTGGCTCAACTACATCAGGAAACCTATTGGGGACCCCAAGTTATGTATGATGCAGTTCTCACAGTTTATGGATGTATTGGAATTTATACCCTAGCCAAACAAGTCACAGAAAGTTGCCTGTTATGCAGGAAAACTAATAAGCAAACTCTAAGGATATCATCCCTCAGGAGAAGAGATCCAGGGCTAAGAACATTCCAAAGTGTCCAAATTGATTACACTGAAATGTCTCCAATCGGTCACCTGAAGTAGTAGATCACTTTACTCACTGGGTAGATTCTAGCCAGTACTACTAGTACTTCTCAAGCACAACTGCTAGTAATGCAGTTAATGCATTAATTGAAAACGTTATACCCAGGTTTGGATTAGTAGAAAATATTGATTAGACAATGAATCCCATTTCACAGCAAATGCCACTAGACAATTAGCCCAGGTACCAGACATAAAATGGGAATACCATATTCCTTGGCATTCATCTTCTTCAGGAAGGGTGGAAAGAATGAATCAAACTTTAATGAGTCACCTAACCAAATTAGTCCTAGAAACACTGTTACCCTGGACAAAATGTCTCCCCATTGCCTTGTTAAAAATCAGATCTACCCCCTCAAAAGGATGTTGGTGTATCCCCTTATGAGACGCTGTATGGGCTGCCTTATTTACATTCTTCTACTGATGTCTCTACATTTGAAACCAAAGATCAGTTCCTCAAAAACTATATAGTTGGTCTATCTTCTACTTTCTCTACTTTTAAAACCAAAGGTCTTCTAGTGCAAGTGCTTCCCCCAGAGTTCCTGGCACATCAATATCAACCTGGAGATCGTGTCCTTTCCAATATCAAAGGATGGAAAGAAGGAAAACTCAATGCAACTTGGAAATGAACTTATTTGGTGCTCCTAACTTCTGAGACTATAGTCTGAACAGCGGAAAGAGGGTGGATTCACCATAATTGAGTCAAAAGAGCACCACCACCTTCAGAATCATGGGCCATTGTTCCAGGATCAAGCCCTACCACATTAAAGCTAGAAAAGCTTAAATCTTCTATACCTTTTATATTGTTTCTCAGTCTTTCCTCACTCAATTGCTAGCTACTTTGTTATTAATATGACTAGGTCTGTCTCATCCCAAACCATTGTTTTTGATGCTTGTCTTGTTATACCTTGTGGGGATTTGATGGACAAAAGACAACTAATTTCTTCAGAAGAATGTCTCTGCCCTGGCCCTCTAATCTCCACAGTTACCCCTAGTTCTCACTGTCGTAATCGCCTACAACCAAGAAGCTGTTCCTTTACTCCCACAGGCTGGCAACCTTGTAGTAATTGTGACTGTGTCCTTTGGACCACCGAATACCAAGGTTGGACCTCTGTAGGGGTGGGGGGTTCGCATTGATCTAAAGTCCCTCCTCCATTTTACTAAAGGAATTACTCCCCCTAATTGCTAGTCTCACCAATGCAACCCTGTCCTTCTTTCTATTACTAGCTCTACCTCCACTGGCCCTAGGCCTGCCCTCAGTTGCTTCTATGGTATAAGGGCCAATGACAATGGGAAAGATCCTACAGGTATTTTTGAAGTACACATTATCCCTCCTCCTCCTTCCCCACCTCCAAGAGTTTCAGCTTTAGACCAGACATCTGTTATTCCTGTACCTAATGATAGGACTAAGGTGTCTGTTGTAAAGTAAATAATCTAAAACAAACCTTAGCAATTGACATAGGATACCAAGATGCAAATGCCTGGCTGGAATGGATTAAATATTTCATCCACACCTGTACAAAAGTGACTGTTACACTTGTGTGCATGGTAGGCCAAAAGCCCACATTGCCCCCTTTCCACTTAGATGTCCTTTCAGTGGACCGGGCATGAGCTGTATGATGGCTTTTTTCCAAATCCACAGCCTGGGATGATAAATTGTGCCAAGCTCTCCCTCTGCTGTTCTACGAAGTTCAACACCCTGTGGGTCAGCCCCCAAGGGCCCTTCAGCCTTCACCTCCCAATGTCAGATTTATCTTGTGTCTCTCATGACAAGGGGAAAACTTGACATTTTTTGGAGATTTAAAAGGTTGCAAAGACTGAGGCCCTCCCGAGAACTTACCCATTAGTCTGACCTTAGCCATCCCCAAGCAGATGTTTGGTGACATTGTGGCAACTTCTGCTGGACCGTCTGCCAAGTAACTGGAGTGAAACTTGTGCTCTAGTCCAGTTGGCTATCCCTTTCCCCGTGGCATTTCATCAACCTGAGAAAATAAAAGCAAAATGCTGCAAGCCAAGAGAGGCTCCTTATGAGTCCTGTGATCCTCAGGTTTATATAGATGCCATCAGGGTTCCATGAGGAGTGCCAAATAAATTCAAAGCAGTAAACCAAAGAGCTGCAGGGCTTGAATCCACATTGTTCTGGAGGGTAACTATTAAGACAACTGTAGACTGGATAAATTACATTTACTATAACCAGCAACATTTTGTTAACTATACTAGAGATGACATTAAAGGAATAGCTGAACAATTGGGGCCCACCAGTCAAATAACCTCGGAGAACAGAATAGCATTAGACATGATGCTGGCAGAAAAAGCTGGAGTTTGTGTCATGATTGGAACCCAGTGTTGCACCATCGTTCCCAACAACACAGCCCCTGATGGAAGGATTACAAAGGCCTTACAATGCTTTACCTCTGTATTGAATGAATTAGCTAAGAACTCAGGTATAGAAAATCCCTTTACAGGCCTTAAAGAAAAGAGTTTGGTGGACTGAAAAGGTTAATAACTTCAGTACTTACCTCCCTTGCAATTGTCATAGGTGTACTGATCCTTCTTGGATGCTGCCTCATACCCTGTGCTCGAGGGGTAGTGCAGAAACTCATTGAAACAACTCTCCATCAAAGCTTTCCTCAACTCTCCCCCACCCTATACAAATCAAGCATATCTAGAAAATCAAACAGAACAGCACAGTCAAAATATGCTAAAATGTGGACGAGAAAGAGTTATAAAACATAGAAGGGGGAAGATGTTGGATATGGCAAGTCTTCTCTTCAAACAGCCTGCTCAACCTTTTAATCTTTAATTCCAAGTACCTCTCCTTCTCTTTCTTCTTCTTTTATTCTTTTTGATTTACTGACATGCTCAGTCATGCCACACCACCAGCTCACATTCCTTTCCTTATCTGGGAAAGGACTGGCTCTCTAGTTTGCCACAGATGACTCCATTATCCTCTCCCTTCTCTCATCATGCATCCGCCTTATCAAAGGAAGTTTAAATGTTTAGCCAATCAGGTTTAGTTTAGATGGTGCAGTTGGACCCCAGCCAGTGGGGAAAGGAGGCAGAGGACAGAGTCACATTAGGAATAAAGGCTTCTACTCTCCTTTGTTCGGGGTGGTCTCGGGGCTACCAGCAGTACAGCTGTACCTTTCTGTGCAGAAGTAAATTTGCTTTGCTGAGAAATCCTTTGTTTGAGTTCTCATTTTTCCTTATGACTCCAAGCTTTATTTCTAACAAAATCTTTTTTCAATTTTACTTAATTTTGATCACAATTCTAAATATTGGCCCTTATTACTTTTGCTATATTCTCATCTATAATACTTTTATGTATGCTGATTCCAGTAAAGCCATTAACTCTCTGACATTTTAACTATGAAATTTCATTTACTTCTTAAATGAATTTTATTTGATTGTGAATTTCCAATGCCATTTTGAAGCTATTTTGCAATCTTTGGTTTCATCTTTAATTTGTTTTTATTTTTAGTTCATAGTTAAATGGATTCATGGTGTCTTATCTATCATTTTCCCCTATTTCTTTCTTTTCTTCTTCTTCTATTTTTTTTTAACTCTTTTTATAGAGATTTTGTGCTGGTTTCTGTTGAATAAAACTTACCTTTCAGTCATTTGTATTTTTAATCTGTTCCTGTGTAAAGGGATTAGAGAAATGCTGTGGAGTAGCAAAAATTCTCACTGATTCAAATCAACACTCCTTTTGATGTGAATAAGTAGGATGTGTGTGTAATTTATTGTGGTAGTCACTCTTCTAACTTGACAGTGTTTAACTGCTGAGTCTATTCACAATGATCTTTTCAGCCAGTATCACTAAGTAATGGCTTTCTCCAAAGTAGCATGCTTGGGTGTCTAGTCATTCCTTGGTGTAGTATCCTCTGCTGTTTTCTAGTCACAAAATGAATTTAGGGAATTTCTTGGAGACAATACATAAAATCTACATCAGCTTTAGCTAAAAGAAAATTATTTGAAAAAAAAATGATATTCTGTATTTGAGCCCCAAAACAAGAGCATAATCACTGCAAAAGAAGCTATTCTTTGCACCATCTGCTAAGTACTTTGCTTAACCTTCTCCAATAGAAAAAAAATATATTTCTAGAGAAATACATAAAGTAGAAATTGAAAAATATTTCTCTATATGAACACAACATTTATAGATCCAACAAATGATAGAGGTATAAAAGGTAGAAGATTTACCCAAATAATATGTGTTGTCAAATATTATTTGAAAAATTTCTCAAAGTGATATTTTGATATAACAAGGTAATTTGGAAAAGAGATTTTGGAGATAGCATTTTTCTTAATATGAAAGGCTGTTATGAATTTTGGGGTAATAGTTAAAAGCCCTGAGCAGTTTAAAAAAAAAGATGGAAGCTTAAAAATTATAGGCATTTAAAAAGCATATTTGATAGCAGTAATCTAGAACAAGGTTAAGATTAATTATATGTGCTATTTAGCTTGGTTGTTTGTGGTACTTTCTATAACACCCACTTTGTTACTCAGAATTTTAAAAGTTTGCAACGTACATATGCATTCTATCAGTGTTTTTTTAGAAAACTAATGAGAAAAAGTATCTCCACACTATGTTTACATTGAATTATTTGTATAAATAACAACTTGAAAGGGGGAAATGCAAGCTAGAATCAGGCAGCAATGAAAAGGCACTCTAGTAACAGATTGACTGAAAAGTAAGATGAATGTGTTTGCTTTAGAGAAGGTCTACATGGACCTCCTAACTTGGATGGAAATTTGAGCCACTTCTATTTACATATAAGAATAAATGTTTCTTCACAAACCTGGAGAAGTTGAAAACACATAGTCATCAATATTATGCTTGGGCTTGAAGTAGGCAAGGTTTTTCAAACAGATTAATTAGTCTCACTTATGAGTAAGATAAATTTTGTAACAAAGAGGAGTGAAATCCATGCCTGATGAATAAAACACCATAGAGCTGGATGTCATTGGATAAATGAAAAACAACAGGCTTCTCAAACATTTATTGTATGGTGAGCTGAAGAAGTAAAATAAAAGTAGCTTGTAAAGAAGTATAAATTTAAGCCTATAGAAAAGTACAATTTTGTGCAATACAGTAAATTTGTGGACAGCTGGGAAATAGGTGAAACAGTCAATCTTAAAATAAAGCAATAAATAAACAGGTTTTTAAAGCTAAGCTGTTGAAAGTATCATACGTATCAGAGACATTTCTCTAAATAGCAATAGACTTAGCAGTTTTATTCTTAAAATGCAATCAATCATATTCTATATTGAACTTATTAATTCAAGATCCACCTATGGTTCTACTGTGAAGGTAAATAATATGTTAAGAATAAGAAATAACATGCATTATATATTAAAGAAAGCAACAAATCTTACAAAGAAGTTTAATTATAGTCAATTCATGTAAAATAAAGAAATTAGGAGTTTTGTCTGTTAATTGCAGTTTTGACTCAAATATACTTGGTGGTATTTTAATGCAAGCCAAAGTGTAGTTTAGCTGGCAGTGGGAGTCAATGGGAGTTGACCATGTTTTTCTTTGCTGATTGTTCTTTTAATTTTTTATTAATTTTTATTTATGTATTTTTAAATAAAGCATTAGGCTAATGCTGTTAGTGAAACACTTGGTTTAGAGGGCAGATTTGCATCTATTGACACCAATCATTACTAATACAATAATATTTTAACATGAGTGAGACTGTCAAATACATATCAATATTATTGTTTGACATGCTTCAGTTTCAGCTATTTAAAAATGATTAGAAAATAACCAGCTTTAACATCTGCTTAGCAGTACTGAGTTGACCATGATGACTTAGAGTGAAAACTGATCAGTTTTTTCCATTTATTGTATTCTGAGTTAAGGAAACATCACTAATTTTTGTATATTAATATTGCATTTTAAATAGTTTATAATCCTATATGTATTAAATTTTCTGAAAAATGTGTCAAATATTCATTTTTATGAAATGAAAAAATTAAAGTTGATATTGATTTTAGGTATTTATTTTGAAATCAATGCACAGATTTTATAGAGTAGTTTTCTTTTTTCTTTTCTTTTTGGTTGCTAAGTAACCCCACAGTATGAAAAGCTTGGGAGTATTCCTATAACTCACTTTATGTATTATATTTTGAAGATTTTAATAATCCATTGTTTTCTATTAGGTTCAATCTTCTGTATCCTGTTATTGTTGTGTCCCCTCTGAGCAGTAATTCTATTACATTTTCTTTCAGTATCTGTGAGGTTGATCATTACTGACTATACATCTTTTCAGGATGCTGTCTATGGCTGGAGCTAAAGTATTTCAACACTGTTCTTTATATTAGAAACAACAAACAAGGGCAAATATGCATCCTGTATGTTACTATATTTAATGTGAGCACTTATAATTTATTTTCAATTTGCAAAAAGAATCAGTTCCTAATAAATTTCTACAGAATTTAAAAAATAAAATTCAACTATTTGTGCTATTAGCCTCCAATATATATTTAACCATATAGTATTTTGATCAGCATCTGTATGTGCATGTCTCTGTACATTATATATGTATGAAATTATAAATGTATTCAAGAAAGCTAGAAATCAATTTACAGATTCATTTTTATAATGGAGAATTCAGGGAAAACATCTAACATGAAAATGTAGTTCAAATCCCAAGATACCTAAACGTTTTTAAAAGACTAATTTAGCCCAATAAAAATATAGCAAGATGGTAAATAAGTAGAAATACATATTAAAACTGAAGGTTAGGAAATGCTAAGAAATGCTGCAATAACAAAAACTCTTAAATTTCTGCAGCTTGACACAGCAAACATTTGTTTCTCCACTACACTACATGCACAAAGTGGAGCAACAGAGTCCCCACAATTGTGCATGTTCATATTTAGGTGATGTTCAGGCTAGAGAATGAAAAAGAATAATGATCCAATTGGTTATCATATATGTAATATTAAGTTGTATGTATTATGCTTGTAACTTCCACTATAATGCCTGTGTAAGAACAGAATAATACGACTCAGGAAAAATGGGAAAGCAATCTTTATTCTATATGAAACCCACTTTGTCTTAGGAGTTCTTTAGAGAGGATACTCTAACCTATACAATGGCATTAGGCAATTTCAACACCTCAATGACTAAACACAGTACCATTTTCTTATTCATTTTTTATTTCATGAGAGAGTGCTGGGGTTATGTTAATATAATCATCACTCAAAGACTAGATTTATCCAAACATGTTTTCATGAATGATGAAATAGTAAAGAAATGAATAAAATTGCATGCTGTTTCTTAAACATTTTTTCCACATTATCATGATACCTGCTTTTAGTTATTTGGCTGAAATAAGTTACGTTGCCCTTACCTAACAGTGTTCCCCAAAAAAGAGAACACCAAAAATATTGGGAAAGTGTGCTGTTAATCACAAAGAGTTAAGTGAGAAATTAAGATATCTCCAAATCATATATGTTTTAAAATACACTTTAACTTTTTAAAACTTTTATAATTCACATTATTATATGCCACTATGTGTATTTATGTGTATACACATACCCATAGAAAATGAACATTTTGGAGTTCATGGTAAGTTATGTTATCATATTTATCTATATTCACATTTATTTTTATTTACTCAGTATCATTTTAAGCAGCAATGTCTTTATTGATATATCTATAGTACATGTCACATCTATTCTCACCTGGGAATATTTCATAAGTTTTGCCCTATAAAAAAGCTACTGTTGTTAGTGAAATACACAGAACAACCCTGACAGTGATTGAGAAAAATCAATTTCATCAGAACTATGTACTCTAGAGAAAACATGAAATTGTTCTAAAGAAAAACTGTCATTGATTTATTTTTTTATCATGACACAAGCAAAATGTACAATTCTATATACCTTTTCCATCTCATTCATTTTCATTCACATTTTCTCACAGAGGAAAAACAATACTTTTCCATCTATATTTATTTCATTGATCTATTTTACTTTGAAAAAGGTTGGATGATATATTTTGTTTGAGTTTTATACTATGTTTAGTAAGGATGTTGTTATAATCCTTAATATTTTAGGCTACTTTGTGGCTAGATATAAATTGTTAATAAATCAAAGAGATTTAGCAATTTATGAAGTCCCTCAAAATTTAAAAACAAATGAAAAGACAAAAACATAGACTGAAATTTAGTCCACTGCTATCAAGTAACTTATTAGTGCTTTCCTATAATATTAAATTAATACACATAATTATTTGATACAATTGAATTCCAACTGTGTTAATAAAATTAATCACACACATAAAGAGGTAATCCATTGTCATGACAAGTTGCATTTAAACTACTCGGGAGTCTGAGGCAGGAGAATTGCCTGAACCCAGGAGGCGGAGGTTGCGGTGAGACGAGATCGCGCCATTGCACTCCAGCCTGGGTAACAAGAGCGAAACTCCATCTCAAAAAAAAAAAAAAAAAAAAACTATTGGCAAAGTAGAACTCTTTAAAATACCCTGACATAACTGTCATTCAATATAGAGATCCATGAGATTTTTTGTTTAATCCACAAGTAATAGCAAGAATCAAGGATATAAAATATTTTATGTGGCTAGTAACAAAGTTTAATTTTCACTACTAAATTCAGAGAGTCACTAAATAGCAAATTCATTAAAAACTTACACAGCATGATTAACATACAACTCTGCAAAAGACACTGGAAAGTTGCACAAAAGCAGAAGATATTCAATTATCCAGTACTTTCAGAGCTTAAATCCCCTTGAGAAATGATAAAGAATATTTTACTGGATAATATAACATCATCTCAACTACTGAATTTGCAGGTTTTCAATATAATCTATTTTATTCAGATAAAATGCAAATAAAAAGTTAAAGTATTAAAGTGTAAAAGACAAAATTTTAATTTTCAAATATATTGGCATGAATCTTCATAATTTATTGACAAATATTAAAAATGACATATAGAGCATGTACAAAAACACACAACAGAATTTGAAATCATTACTCTAGTGGGGCAATGACTAAATGTTGTTGTTGTTTTTTTTTTTTTAGAGAACTGCAATTTAATTATAAGGCAATATTATTAAAAATGTTGGACATTTTTTGACCAAATTACAGATTTGTATATTAAGGTCTTATATTGAAATGAGAACTATTTTAAAAAGAAATCACTGAACAAAGAAATTCACTGCACCTGTATATTGATATAACTTTTTCCTAAACCTTTCTAAAGAAACTTTCTTGAAGGCACGAGAAGTAAAACAGCTAAGAGAAAAGTGAATAAATGAATAATCAATACGCGGAGAACTAACTCAGGAGAACTTTTGGCATATCTATGAATTTTTGGCTTACATTACAGAGGCGTTTCTCAAATTTACATTAGCACTTCTGTTTCTAATTCCAGATGTACATTTAAGTTTGCAATCACTCCTTAACGTGATTTATGTAATCATCGTATGACTATATAATTTGTTATATGAAATGCTTTAAATCAGGAAAAAAACACTATGAGAGAAGATTTTTATGTTTCTCGCATACAAAAAAAAATGATTTAGCACTTTCATCAAACTATGAGGAGAAAATGTTTTGAATTATATTAGAATATCTAATACTCAATTATTTGATGCTTTTTTGAAGTGTATTTTGTTAATTATACTGTAGCTACCTTGTTTGATATGAATTTATTTCACATCCTGAGTTATAGATTGTAAAAATTATACTATAGTAAACATGACCTGTCTGTATATGTGTACAGGTATTGTTTAATTTCTCTCACAAGCATTTTTAAATTTTTATCTTTAATTTTCTTTACATGTTTTGTTAGACATGTACCTAAATATATTATTTTGTTGGGAGTTGGTGGCACTTATTTTATTTTGGTACTTGCTTCTAGTTGTTTGTAAGTATGTGAAGATGCAAATAATTTTTCTGTGTTGGTACTGTATCCTGGAAACTTACTGAAATAATTATTACTTTCAGTATTTTTTTTTTGTAGACTCTTGGGAGTTTCTATATGTGTAATTATGCCATCTGCGGAAATGGTTCTATTTATTTATTTTCAATTTTTCTAGATTTTTTCTAGCTTTATTGAAATGGCTAGAGTCTATGTTATACATATGTTGAATGTGAATGATGAAAGCAGATGTCGTTTTTCTGTTTGCGATCTTAAAGGAAAGCATTTATTTTTTACTACTTAGTATGGGGTAATAAGAGTAGGTTTTTATGAAAATATTTTTCGTGAAGTTAAGGAAGTTTCACTGTATTCTTAGCATACTGAGGCTTGTCAGCATGTTGAATTTTGCAAATGCTTGTTTTTGTGCCAATTGATATGATTATATGATTTTTCTTCTTTCCTATTTCTACAGTGGATTATGTTGACTGATTTAAAAAAAAAAAATACTGATCCAAACTTTCATATACAGAATAAGTCTCACTTAGTCATGTCGCATTGTTTGTATTTATGCTTTGTTGAATTCAGTTTTTTGAGTAATTTCATGAGAGGTAATAGCCTGTGGTTTCCATTATTTTATTTTATTTTTTTTGTACTCTCTTTGGATTTCTAAGAGTAGGAGAGTAGTCATGGCTTCAAAAAATTAGGTGAGACGTGTGTCCTCCTGCTCTCTTCTCAAGGTAAAATATGTATTAAATTGCTGATAAATTTTCTTTGAATGTTTGGCAAAATTATCTTGTGAACCTATTTTTATCCGTAAGTAACAGCAAGAATCAATGATGTAAAATATTTTGAGTGGCTAATAACAAAGTTTTGTTTTTTACTACTACATTCAGACAGACGCCAAATAACCTATTCATTTAAAAACTTAGACTGTATGCCTAACGTACGACTCTGCAAAAGACACAAGAAAATTGGGGAAAAGCAGAAAATATTCAATTAACCAGTATTTTTAGAGCTTAAATCCCAGTGAGAAAACAATGGAGAATATTTACTGGAGAATATAACTTACCACCTATTTGAGATTTACTCAGCTTCGCAAATCTCTAGACTTTCTGTCTGTGTTTGTGAATTTTTCAAATACGGTTTCTTCAGAAAACTTCTCGTTTCCACACTATCTCTCTTGTCTTTCAGATAGCCCATTATACAGATGTTACATATATTGTTATTGCCTCACACATCCATGAGGATCGTTCATTGCTTTTTTATTCCATTTTCTCTCTGTTGTTCAAATTAAGTAAATTTTATTGATTTGTCATCAAGCTACACATCCTATGTTCTGTCATCTCTATCTGTTACTGAGTCCATCCAATAAGTTTTTTATTCTTCTCAAGGGTAAAACAAACAACAACAGTAATACACAGAGAGTTCCTTTCACCATAGATCATGAGAGAAATAGCTGAGCAAGTTGTTTTCTTGGTTTCAGATGTTATCTCAGAAAAAGCAAATAAGGCTGCTTACTTTTATTATTGCTTACTTATGCACTCACCTTCTTTCCCAAATGTGTCTTTTATGTCTCCATGTGCTGGCTACTTTATTCCGGACTTTGCCCTCTTCATGTTGGACTTTTTGTTTCACTCACATTACATACTCTTAGGAGACAGCACAGATAGACTTGTCAGAGGCTTCGTTTTGATCATTTCTGGAAGAAGGCAGGCTAAAAGAGGAAAAACCAATGATAATATTTTTACAGTTAGTCAGTGGAGTAGCTGTTATCATCCGTTCTATTTTAAAACATAAAATACATTTCCGATCAAGGCTATCAATCCTAGAAATATGCACCCGCACATTCAGAGGAAGCAAAATCGTCTGCTAAGGAGGAATATTTTCCTCTGCCCAGATGTGCAACTATAACCTTTACCTTTATACAACTTTCTGATAAAGTAAAGGATATATGTATTAGAAAATATCATGATGTGTGATTGATGAAATAATGCCATCACTCAATTCAGAAAGCTTTTCCAAAGTGTTCCCACTTTACAATCACTCATATTCAGGGGGCATACATGTGTAGATATAAGTACAAGCATACCTTAAGCAAGACAGCCAATAAGGTTCTTACCACTTCCTTTCCCCATTTAAATTACCAAATGTTCTATTTTATATTTTTTTGTCATGATTCTGACTTAACGTACAACTTTTAAGTTATAAAGAATATTAAAGTTCAAAATGTGGTATACTTTTTAGACAATGTATGTCATTGTCATTATCAAATGCATATTCTGGCTCATTTGGGGGAATAAACTGCCAATCACTTCATAATTTCAGTAAGTTAATACACTTTTTTTTTTTTTTTTTTTTTTTTTTTTTTTTTTTTGAGACGGAGATTCGCTCTTGTTACCCAGGCTGGAGTGCAATGGCGCGATCTTGGCTCACTGCAACCTCCACCTCCTGGGTTCAGGCAATTTTCCTGCCTCAGCCTCCTGAGTAGCTGGGATTACAGGCACGAGCCGCTATGCCCAGCTAATTTTTTGTATTTTTAGTAGAGACGGGGTTTCACCATGTTGACCAGGATGGTCTCGATCTCTTGACCTCGTGATCCACCCGCCTTGGTCTTCCAAAGGGCTGGGATTACAGGCATGAGCCACCGTGCCCGTTAATACACTTTTCAAGGTGAATATTCATTTTACCCCTCAGGTACATTTGAAATCCCAAAAATGCTGGTTAAGTTTCTTTTGTTAACTCAAATTTTTGTAAGTCTTTGTTCTTAGGAAGTCTTATTCAATGCCTACTTTTCTTCTTTGCTTTCTATGCATTTTGTCAAACTAATATATTCAGCAGGCAACAAATCAACATTTTGTCATTTTTGCCAGACATTGACTAGTTCAAGCACGTTAGTCTTGTCTTGTTTTATGTGCATATAAGAAAAGAGTATGCCAGTCTTTGATTCCTGGTCTTCTTTAAAATAAACGTCTTCCCTCCATCGTGCATTAGTGAGTGACTGCATAGTGCCACAGTAACTTCACCTCAGAATTCCCACTGAGATTCTCATAATTCACTATTCTCATTGGAGTGTTCTTAGTTGTCTAATCAATTAGGTACAATTACTCTTTTCCTATTGAAAAGTCATTTGCCAAAACTCCTGAGACTAAATATTCCATCAAAACTCTTGGAACCCAAATGATTGTAGCATTAGATATGCTGATTTTAGTTATTCTCGTTTTGAAGATTTACCTTTGCCATTTTCAACTAAGTTTTTACTATCCATGTGATACGGGAACAGAATTCCAGACTGCATTGCCTCTAAAAATCAGTTGGAGAAAGAAAAGAAGCTTGTTCAAACTCATGGAAGAACATTTCTTATGCCCTTTCAAACTACATTATTCTCAATAATTCAACTGATTGAATTGGGATTCAATTATGTTAGCTGGGTTAATTATTTATTCCTCACTAGTTCATATAACCTATTAGAATTATTAGATTTTTCTTAACTTTATTTTTTGGAGTCAAATGCTCATGTTGTCATGAATGTAATCATTCAACTTAAAGCAATAATCAGTTCAAATTTTATTTCACCAAGTTGTGAGAATATACTGTAGATGTTAGGTACATGCAGAAAAATGAGGACTGTATATTACAATTCTTCCCATAAAAAAGGTAAATTTTGCCTGAGTTTCCCCCACATTTGGAATATAAACAGATTGTTAACCAATTCTGTCACAATATTCAACAGTTAGTGCACTGAATGTTCTATTCTTTCATCACAGCTGGTATGATGGAGACTAAGAGTAGAATTACTGTTTAAGCCATAGCACTCCAAGCTTTCTTTGCTCTTATTATGGGCCAGGTAGGAATATCTACGTAGAGATAGTAGTTCATGAGAAAGAATGCTATGCCTCTTCCATTACTTTAATTAAAAGAAAAAAATCTTGTTTTCCTTGGATTTGATTCTGTTTATTATTTATTTTAAAAGAAGTTTTGGACAATTCTAAAATTTCTCATGTAATATGACCAATTGAAACTAGGACAGGGTGAAAATGTCCAACATCTGATTAGAGTTTAGCAACAGCAAAGTTATTTATTTACACATCTTACCATTCCAATTATCCAGCTATACATAAAGTGATAGTATGTAATCTAATATTTAACTTATCTTTAGTATTACAACATCACTATCCTCCCCAAATTTCAGTTTTTGCACCCTAATTTTCCCTTCTGTTCTACAAATAATGCAGTACGTCATGTGCCGTTATCTAAACATCCCCAAATTATTTGTTCACCAACCTTAGATTATTCCGCTTTGATCATAATATATGGCAACATTATTAGTTTCTGTTAAAAAGGTAACACAAACGGGTGGCTTAAAGAAACAAAATTTATTCTTTCATGATTTTGGAGGGTAGAAATATGAAGTCAAGTTGTTGCCAGAATTGTTGACTTCTCGTCATGGTTTAGAGGGATGTCTGTTCTATGACTCTCTCCTAACTTATGTTTGTTGGCAATTCCTGACATTCCTTGGCTTGTGGTAGCATGCGTTCAATCTCTACCTCTGCAGTCACGTGGCAATCTCCTTGTGCAACTCTGTCTCTGTATCTCTTCCCCTCTTCCTGTAAGAAAATCAGTCACATTGTATTGATGGCTCACTGTACTTCAGTTCCTCATCTTAATTTAACTAACTACATATAAAATGATCCTTTCCCAAAATAAGATCACTTTATGAAGTTCTGGGGAAACAAATGTTGATGGACATAAAGATCAAGTAAATGCTTATGACGAAGTACTCAATGAAAGTCAGAGGATTTTAACTCACAAATCAGTTAATTTACCTGTTACTGCTAAAGAATCTGAGCAAATCTATTACTTCAAAATGTGCAATCAAAACAAATTAGAGATAATTAAAGTAATAATTTTGATTTGAAAGGCTAGACTTTTGATAAGGCAATGGATTTGTTATTTATAAAAATTTGCAGAATTCTAAAGAAAATAATAGAATTTCTAGCCATAAGCAAGTGATTAAAAAATAAGAGAAATGCAGTCAGAAAGCCCAACTTTGAAAAATAAATTAGTTTTTCTCTAGATTATAAAAGTAGAGGAACAACATCTTAAAGAGTAAAACACTGAGGTCTCCATGACCTACGAGTACAGCTTGGAGAAAAGTGCATCACTACTGTTTATCAACAGGCCAGGTGATCAGCTTAGAGAACTATGTGAGGAAATAATGGCCAATTAATTATCTCTTAAAGTTAATGTTGGCATCTCATGTTCTTTGTATTGAATATTTATGTTAACATCCTAGAAGATAATAAAAATGCACACATACTCTTTGAAATAATTTGCTGTAGACCCAGTGTAAACAAATGTCTAACAGCACCCTGATGAAAATCAATTATGGTGGTATTCTACAGGTAAGACAAGCACAGTCAATACAGACAACAGCTGTGGTAATGTCCTCTGAAGATAGTTATGGTAGCAAAATCTCTGTTTTGGTCTTATTTATTTATTTCTTCTAGTTTTCCCCTTTTGTCTGTGAGTTTCCCAATGCCCTTCAAAAAAATACCTTTGTAGCTTAAGTTAACTGAAGAGAGTTTATAGATTTTTTGAGGTGAAAAATTTGCAAAGTGAGTAATGGAAAAAAGAAAGCTGCTCATAAGTGCTTACTGGGAAATGTAAGGGAAAAAAATAAGATTTAAAAAAAGATAAAAATAAATTAAAATATGTGAACAGAGAGTGACCTGTGGTGCAATATTGGAAAGTTTTTTTGTATCTTTTTCCTTTCTTTCCAACTTTTATTTTATGTTCACTGGTTATATGTGCAGATTTGTTTCATGGGTAAACTGCATGCCATGGGGGCTTGGCATACAGATAATTTTGTTACTCGGGTGATCAGAATAATATTTAATAGTTGTTTTTTCAACCTCACCCTCCTTTTACCCTCCACCCTCAAATGGATCCCAGTGTGCATAATTCCCTTTTTGCACTCCATATCTACAATCTATAATTTTTTGAAATTATAAATAAAATAGAACACTAACTGGATTAATATGGAGAAAAAGGGAGACAGTCCAAGTAAACACAGTCAGAAGCGGCACAGGGACGTCACCACTAAGTCCAGAGAAATAAAAAAAAATTTTTAAAAAGACTGTTATAAACACCTCTGTGTACACAAACTAGAAATTCTAGAGGAAATTCACAAATTCCTGGAAATATACACCCTCCAAAGATTGAACCAGAAAGAAATTAAAACCCTAAACAGACCAATAACAAGTCCCAAAATTGAATCAGTAAAATAACAAAAACAAAAAGCAAACTTCCAACCAGAAAAAGCCCTGAACCAAGTAGATGCATAGCTGAATTCCACCAGACATATAACAAGATACTAATCCTGCTGAAACTATTTGAAAAAACTGAGTTGAATAGACTCCTCTGAAACTCGTTCTATGAGTCCAGCATCGTTGTGATTACAAAATCTGACAGATATATAACAAAAAAAAATCAGACCAATATCTCTGATAAACAGATGCAAAACTCCTGAACAAAAGAAAGCAAACAGAATCCAGTAACAGATCAGAAAAATAATCCACTACGATCAAGTAGCCTTTATTCCTCGGATTCCAAGTTGTTTTGACATAGTAAATCAACTAATGTGATTCATCACATCAACAGAACTAAAAACAAAACCACATGGTCATTTCCATAGACATAGAAAAGGCTATAAAAAAAAAATCAACATTCATCCATGTAAAAAATAAAAACCCAAGAAACTATGCATTAAACATGCATAACTCAAAGTAATAAGAGCCATCTATGACAAACCCACTGCCAACATCATACTGAATGGGCAAAAGTTGGAAACATTCCCGTTAAGAACCAGATCAGGAATGCCCACTCTCAGCATCCCTATTCAACATAGTATGGAAGTCCCAGCTAGAGCTATCAGGTAAGAGAAAGAAATAAAAGGCATCCAAATAAAAAAAGAGGAAGTTGAACTATTTCTCTTTGCAGTTGATAAAATATTATACCTAGAAAATTTCATAGTTTCTGTCCAAAATTTCCTAGATCCAATAAACAACATCAGCAAAGTTTCAGGGTAAAAAATAAACATGTAAAAATTAGCGGCGTTTCTATACACCAATAACGGCCAAATCAATAATTCGATCCCATCGGTCATAGTAGAGGCAAGAAGAATAAAATGCCTAGGAATTCAGTTAACTGGGGTAGTGAAAACTCTCTACAATAAGAATCACAAAACACTGCTGGAAGAAATCAGAGATGACACAAACAAATGGAAAAATATTCCATGCTCGTGGGTAAGAAGAATCCATATTCTTTAAGTGGCCATATTGCCCAAAGCAATTTACAAATTTAATACTATTCCTATATACTACCAATGACATTTTTCACAGATTTACCAAAATAACTCTAAAATTCATTGTGAACTAAACAAAATAAGAGACTGAATAGCTGAAGTAATCCTAAGCAAAAAGAACAAATCTGGAGGCATCACAATATTAAGTAGTTTACAAATTTATAACTGAAATTTCAAAAATGAAGGATGCACGATGGAACAAAAAATAACTTTAATGCCAAAAAATTTCCAAAATATTATCAGAAAACCACCAAAATATCTAAGAAGCCTAACAAACCTCAAGCAAGATAAATACTGAGAAAAGTACCCACCAAGGAACATCTAGCCAAAATTCTAAAAACAAAAGATAATTTAAAATTCTGTATGTACCTAAATCAAAAACATATTAAAACAGAGAAACTACAATAAATATAATAGCTGGTTTCCAATTTAAAAGAATATAGGTACTTAATTTGTAATAAAAACAGAAGTAATGGAATCACATATAAAAGTGAGGAAAGTTTAAAAAAAATATGTTAACTAAGAACTACATACATAGAGAATGTCCTTTAAGATTGGGAATAAGAGATATGGAGGTATTTTTCATATACACAAAAGCTAAGAGAATTTGTTTTCAACAGTACTACGTTATAAAATATTCTGAAAGTCCAGATGTGGTGACTGGGTCAGGTATATAATCCCAGCACTTTGGGAGGCTGAGACAGAAGAATATCTTGAGCCCAGGGTTTTGAGACCAGCCTGGGCTACAGAGTGAGACTTCATCTCTACAAAAAATTTGAAAAAATAGTCAGTGTGGTAGCACGCTCCTGTAGTCCAGCTACTTGGAAGGCTGAGGCAGGAGGATAGCCTGAACCTGGGAGGTTGAGGCTTCAGTGAGCTTTGATTATGCTGTCACCCACTGCAGCCTGGTGACAGAGCCAGACTCTATCTTAAAATAAATAAATAAAGTTGAAACAAGATATTTTTACTCAAAGGCAAGGCTAAAAATGCAATTTGAATTGTACCAAATAAGAAAGAGAATCAGAAATAATAAATGTAGTTATCAATTTAAATTGTTTAAAGCAATAATAATAATTGGGGTTTATTACTTGGGCAAAAATAAAGTACATGACCAAATAACATAACAAAGGGAGAAGGAAAAATACAATTATGTTTTCAGTATTTTATATGTGTAGAGGGACATTATGAAATATAAGTAGACTGTGATAATTTGTATTGTAATCCTTGAATCAACCATTTGAGGAAATGCAAAAAGTTGGAGTATATAACTAAATATATAAAAATACAAGACATGAAATGAAATACAAATTGTAAAATATCTGAAAAACCCAACAGAATATAGAAAAAAAAAAGACCAAATAAAAAGATTTTTGAAAAAGATGGAACAAATGAAAATGAAATAGCATAATGGGATTTACTTTACCCTCTCAATAATTTCATTTAAATTTTTAAATAACAGATAGTGTATGCATTTAAGATGAAAAAGAATAACATATATTAAGTAAGCAAGGTCTCACTAATAATAGTGATTTAGATCTTATTCTATACAAAGATAATAGGGGTAAGTTAATGAAGACTCTTTTTCTCTGTACACACACACACACATATATGTGTGTGTGTATATATATATGTGCACACACACACACTTGAGCTTTTATTAATGTGCAATAAACTATTTTAGAAGTATATCTCAAGGGGTAATATGGTTTGGCTCTATGTTCCCACTCAAATCTCATCTGGAAGTTTAATCCCCATGTGTCAAGGGAGAGATCTGTAATCCTCACATTTCAAGGGAGGGAGGTGACTGGATAATGGGGGCAGTTTTTCCATGCTGTTTTTGTAATAATGAGTGAGTTCTTACAAGACCTGATAGTTTTGTAAGTGTTTTGAAGTTTTTTCTTCACTCTTCTTTCTCCAACCACCTTATGAAGAAAGTTCCTGCTTTCCCATCTGCCATTATTATAGGTTTCCTGAGACCTTCCCAGTCATGCAGAACTGTGAGTCAATTAAACCTCTTTTCTTTATAAATTACCCAGTCTTGGGCAGTTCTTTATAGCATTGTGAGGACGAATTAATATAAAAAGTAAAATTCATATTGGAGAAATTTTAAGATATAAGTTTTTTTAAAATCATAG
The DNA here is from genome assembly GCF_049354715.1 of Callithrix jacchus. Lineage (NCBI taxonomy): Eukaryota > Metazoa > Chordata > Mammalia > Primates > Cebidae > Callithrix > Callithrix jacchus. Next base: position 11,559,311 of record NC_133522.1, on the reverse strand, counting down.
TATCCTTTGTAATATTTAATTTTCTGCTATATATAGAAAATAACTAAAGCACAGAACAAAGAAATTTAAAAAGCTTGTTTCACTTTTTATTCATTTAAGTAGCTTTTAATAGCATGGTTTGAAATTAAGAAAAAATTTATAGTAAAATAAAAATTATCTCATGTTAATACTTCAAGTTTGTTATTTCATAATTTTGAAGTAGTCAATGAATTTTAAGTAATAAATTAAAATAAGCATATACACTCTTTATTTAACAACCCACTGGTAGGAAGGTAGGTCAGAAGGGCAAGAAAAATTATTAAAACCCATTGAGTTATTATGCTAGTAAAATAGCACTGTTATATGGGAAACTGTGGAACAAACTCAGGAAACGGTGGCCAAATTCAACAGAAGTGTTTGACTCAACAAAGAGTTAAAAGCACTATGGTTTGCCAAGTGATGTATGTGGGGTGAAGTAAATAATTAATGCGAATACTTGAATTAAAAATCAGTGTAAATGGCGGGACCATTATCCAAGTAATGAAAGTTTCAAAGATGAAATGTTGTCTTCCATTTTGACCGTGGAGATCTCTAGCGCTTGTTGTTGCTGTTAAGGTTGCATGCCTGGTGATGCTAGTTCTATTTTTGGTTTTGATATTGTTTTGTGATAGAATAGACCACTACATCTTTATCATAAAGGAGTTTGCAAATGGGAGAGAAGGGCATTAAAGGAATTCAAAGGACAGGGAAAGAAAATATCTTGAAATAGATATAAATTGAGGGGCTGATATATCAAGATCTTAAGTGAAACAATAATCTTTTGTTAAGTGACAAAAATGATACTAACAATGTAGAATTAGATATGTCAGTAAGCAAGGAACTATAAAGGGGATTATAGACTTACTACTTTTCTGTGATTACAAAGGCAGCCATTGCCTCTAAGAGAGAGAGAGAGAAAGACAGGGAGAGGGGAGCAGCAGGTTTGCAATAATCTTGTGTAGTATAAATTTGAAAGAGCTGCTGCAGGGAATATAAGATATATCTGAATTTGGATACATAAAGGACTGGACAATGCTTAGAACACAACTGTTTTTGCATAGCAAGGCTTATTCAGTTTTGACCATCATCAGGTCCATGTGATGGGAAAACAAAAGGTGTGGATACACAGAAAACATAATGGAATGACTTTTGTTTCATCATTTGAACATAGGTTAACTGGTAAAGGAACATACCAATGTGAGAAATGGTAAAACAAACATCTAATATGGAGCTGTCAGCATGTACCCCATAAATGTTTCACAGTTGGTGTGACCATATAATGTATTACCCAAAGTGAGATGCTTTTGCAATTGTAAATGGAAGCTATTGGTCCTTCTATTTTAATAGTGTAAAGGAGAGGTATGAAAAATAATATTAAGGCAAGTGGCACAAACTTGGACACTCCTAACAAAACATCAGTGTATGGTAATACTAGTCATGACAGAGGTTTTTAAGAAGTTGTTGGATTGTCAACTTAGACCTTGAAGATGCTCATAATAACAAAACATAGAGCGCAAAAGGTGTTTTACCCACATGAGTTATGACATGAAAGCAACAGAGACAAGTTAATACTCTATAAAATGCATTGTTGGCTGGGCACGGTGGCTCAAGCCTGTAATCCCAGCACTTTGGAAGGCCGAGGTGGGTGGATCATGAGGTCAAGAGATCGAGATCATCCTGGTCAACGTGGTGAAACCCCGTCTCTACTAAAAATACAAAAAATTAGCTGAGCATGGTGGAGCGTGCCTGTAATCCCAGCTACTCGGGAGGCTGAGGCAGGAGAATTGCCTGAACCCAGGAGGCGGAGGTTGCAGTGAGCCGAGATCACGCCATTGCACTCCAGCCTGGGTAACGAGCGAAACTCCGTCTAAAAAAAAAAAAAAAAAAAAATGCATTGTTTACTTCCATTAAGGAACGACTAGAGTTCCTGTTGCTTAAAAACTTATATCTAGTTTCAGAAAGATGGTGTGGTGATAGTTATAACAAGGAATCATTAAGTAAGTATGAAGTATCAAAAAGATCTTTTATACCCCAAGTTTAGGAGCATTATAATCATTATTAGAGATAATGGGAAATATTCATAGGGAAATCTAAAACTATGAACTATTTAATTAAACACATTTTGCACTTATATAAATTTGAATTTGACAATGTGTATATGAGGAGTTAGGAGAATAGGCAGGGTAGACAAATTTTTGAATATTCTCAGTGAGAGTTGGTGAGGAACTCTCACCAACTAAGGAAGAGCTTTTATTAGCTGAGTCTTGAACATTTTTCTCAGCTGTGGGAAAATGGTGGAAAAGAGATTGGAGTACAGAAGAGAGAAGGTGATTGGTTTAAATGTGTTTCTGAGAAGACAGGAGGGGTTGGGGGTAGAGGTCAGAAGTATAGTCTTGACAATCGGAAAGACACCTCATTCCCTGGGGTGGAAGGAAGGAGGAGAAGGCTGAGTTAACCTAACAGTGAGTTTGATTGTGTGGGGTGAAAAGTTGATGGAAATGGACTTTGATTGTCTGGATTTCTGAATGATGTAGAAATTAATCTACTGAGACTGGAAAAAAAAATTATCTTCTTATTCAAAGTGCATTAGATTTTGAGGATTATCCAAGAATTAAAAGTCATTTACTTACTTTATGTGTTAATTTACATTAATGGATTTGTGTCCTTATTAGCAATGAATTTCTTATTTAGACTTAATGTATTAATGACTTTAATCGCACCACAAATTAGAGAAAATGATTTTTGCTTAAAGAAGAAACAGGTTCTTTTATGGTTTTAACGAGATATGAAGGGTAACAAATTTGATTAATCATATCAAATGCTTCAAAGATAAGTCAACATTGTGAATGGTTACTAATTTTTTTCTTTTAAAAAATATCAGACGTGAAATAACATAAATCAATGAGAAAAAAACAGAAGCAATAAAAATAGTTAAAGGGAACAGTACACTCTCTGATAGTAGAAAAAAAATTCTAATTAATTTACATTGACTATATTACTTGCCAAATAGAGGTCAATAACAGATAATTTTTTTCATAGGCATAATAATCTGAAATAAAATGTTAAGAAGTGAAATCCATCAATTCATTAAAAGGCTGGTATGTCATAATGAAGTTATGTTTCATTCTGCAAAAAAGTGAGACATGTTTAATATTTGCAAATCAGACAATATAATTTACCACATCACCTAAATAAAAGAGAAAAAAAGTTTTCCATCATTTGAAATCTCATATCATAAAATCAATATGACAAAATTCTTTAGGCAACTGTAGAATATTAGAACCTTCTCTTATCTAATAAGAATATCTACAAAAATTATACTAATAGTTATTTGTAATAATGAGATAGTAAAATTTGTATGGTGTTTTTATTTAAGATTAGGAATTAAAAAGGATGTCTTTCCTACTTGCTACTATTTAACAGTGTACTGGAGGATTTATCTAGTGTTATAAAAGATAAAGCAATAAAATACATCAAGGTTAGAAAGGAAGAAACATTTTCATGTGTCACCATTATATAGAGGAGAAATGTGAAATAAATTGTTAGACAAATTTACAATTAGGAAGTAAATTTGGCCATGCCTTAGTATACAAGATCAATATAAAAATAATAATTTCAATTTTTAGCAAAAAGGAATTAGAAAGTGGCATTTAAAAAAAACCCTGTTTACATTAATATCATGTTATATACCTAAAAATATTTTCAATAAATTATTTACCACAACTCTACCTACAACCAATAAAAAAACATACAAAATGTTACTGAACAATTGTTAAAACAAATAAATAAAGAAATGTACCATTATATGAGTTACAGAACTCATTACTGTCAAGATAGCTACTGTCCCCTAATTGATAAGAGAGTCAAAGCAATAGTAATACCATCTCTAGCATTATTTTTTTTTTCTGGAGAAAGTACACAATATTTAAAGTGTATATTGTAATGTATAGATAAAAGGAGACACAAGATTATTCATAGAATGTTCTTAAATTCAAGGTCTTCCATTACAAAGTACAAAGAATGCAGTAAGTCTTTGCTTAAAGTCTTCAATAGGTTCTTGTAAACTGTGACTTTAAATGAAATGACATGTAACCATTTTACCATAGGTAGTTGATATAAACAAGAATTAAATCTCTGTTACATACTAGTGATAATAAAAACATTACCAAATTTTAAATATATACCCCCAAACACCTCTAACATTAAACATTAAAACAAACATAAACTACACATACATTTAAGAAATATTAATTTTTAAAGTAACATAATTATTTGCCCAATTTTTAGTGAATGGATGACAGTAGTCATAATGCTGGTGGGTTAAGAAATAATCACAAGGCAAAACTTTTAACGAGCACCTCCTATTCCTATGCAGTTCAAGATGTTAACAAATATGAGGGACTCTCTGAGTCCTTTTTTACTGCATCACTCACTGTCATGCTTACATATGACGATTGTATGCTTTGCAAATTTTTATTTTACAATAATTATACTCATTCATTCATTTTCCAGCCTGCTTATTCCACTTCACAGTCACAGGTGGCCAAAGCCTGTCTCAGTGGCTCAGGCAGAAACAAGCCTGGGACATCCTGTTCTTCCATCATAGAAATCACACACATCAGTCAGACTGGGACCATTTAGACATGTCAATGTGCACATATGTGGAATGTGAGAGGAAACTGGAGCACCCGAAGAAAACCCATGCAGACATGGGAGAATAAGCAAAGTCCCCACAGACAATGTATCCTACAGGGAATTAATTTTTTTTTAATCTCAACAACTTTTTAAGAAAATGACAGTGAATAAAAAGGATGTTATTTGAAGGCCTGATGTACCCTAGTCTGGTAGTAGTATAAAGATACATAAGACAGCAACATCAAATAGAAACTTCAGAAACTGAGCTGTATCTGTGTATGATAAGCTTGCAGTCAACTATAGTGTCCAGAGGGAATAAAGATGTTTTTGATAAATGATGTATATTTATTTTGTTAAAGTTGTATGAAAATAAAACTAAACTTCTATCTCATGTCATACTTCCAAATCAAGCCCAGAAATACAGAGTTTCATATGGAAAGTAAAACCAACAAATCAAAAACTTCTAGGAGATAATTAAAGACTATCTATATAACTAGGGAAGAAAGAAAAAGGCTTCCTTCAACAGGTAAGAAAATCAGTAATCATAAAGAAAAAGATTGACACAATGAACTTTATTAAAATTAAAATATTTTGTTGATCCTGGAAAACTTTGAACTGATGGCTGTGGGAAACATTGGTGATATATGTATCTGAGAAAGGAATTATATTCAGAATGACATGGTTTGTCTCTGTTTCCCCACACCAGTCTGATTTTGTGAGGACACAGAGCCAAACCATATGTCAGGTTTGTCAAAGATCAGATGGTTATAGATGTGTGGCATTATTTCTGAGGCCTCTGTTCTAGCCCATTAGTCTATATATCTCTTTCGGTAACAGTATCATGCTGTTTTGGTTACTGCAGCCTTGTAGTATAGTTTGAAGTCAGGTAGTGTGGTGCCTCCAGCTTTGTTGAATTTGCTTATGATTATCTTGGCTTTACGGGCTCTTTTTTGGTTCCATATGAAATTTAAGGTGCATCTTTTAAAATGTTTTAAAAAAGAAAATAAAGTTATTCTAAGCATAGCATTGTATTTATTTTTAATTTTTTGAGACAGGGTTTCGCTTTGTTGCTCAGGCTGGAGTACAGTGGTGCAGTCATAGCTCACTGTAGCTTCAACCTAGCAGTCTCAAGCAATCCTCCCACCTCAGTCTCCGGAGTAGTTGGGACTACAATTGTGCACCACCATTCCCAGATTATTTTACTTATTTATTTTCTATAGAAATGGGGTCTCACTATGTTACCCAGGCAAGTCTGTAACTCATGGGCTCAAACAGTCCTCTTGCCTCCGCCTCCCAAAGTATTGGGATTTGCATGTGTGAGCCACGGTACCTGGCCTGTAACATTAAAAAAAACCTTAAAATATTATCATTTAAAATAAGCTCTTACTAGTTATAACAACTTCTGAATATTTAGTTTTCTGCCAAGATTTTATCCAACATCCAAAAATTTTTCCACGTTCTTGTTAACAATGCTGCATAGTCTAGAAGAAAAAGTTTTTAGAGAATATCGTGAAAGATGATAAGTTTAAGTTTCATGATATAACTGTACTTTCAGGGTATTTATATTTATACAGTGTCGAGTTGATCATGGCAGTCTTAGTCCTTAATTATTCTTATCATTCAAAACTACTGTCATCGAAGTAAATATTTCAATAAATTAATTCATGAGGCAGTACAGCAACATTAAGCCTAAAAACCGTCACTGACATTTCACATGCAGGAAACTTACCGTGAGCTGGGGCTTTCATCTGACTTTGTAATATTCTTGATGTTGAGTTTATATTATGCTTATTTATTATAAATGACATTTTATTACATTCTTTGGGGATAAAATGTAAAGAAAATTTACAGCTTTTGCTCAGGTATCCTTGTTCAAATCTTCCAATGAGTAACTTATTACCCGTGCATGCCGTTTTTCTAACTTCTCCTTGTATCTTTACATGAAGAAAGCAAGCTAGGTAGATCTCCAACCTCTTCTGATAAAGGCTCTAATTCCATTTTTGAGAGCTCCACCCTATTAAACTAATTACTTCTTAAATGAAGTACCTCTAAATTTTATCACACTGGAATTACAGTTTCTACATATAGATTAATGGAACCAAACATTCAGCACAAAATAGACCCTCTATATGGATTTTGAGATAAAATATAAAACACCATTATCAACAAAATAATGGGAAATAGTATGAAAGAAGCATGGTCCTGTAGTACACTATGAATGTATCTGTCAGTAACTCAGGCATACGAAATAAGAAAGATATGATTTAAGTTGGAATCAAAGAGAGAGTGCTTTAATGATCAGTTCTAGTATTTGTAGTTTAAAAAGGCCACCTTTAATATTAGCTCCAGGACTTGACAAAATCTAGTTAGTGGATGTGGTCAGGTAGTATCAGCTTTAGAAATAAATTTACATTCCACAAAATGAAAAGAACACAATAGATCCTATTATATGAAGGTAACTTAAAGAGACATGGTTGTCTTCCAGATGCTCAAGCTCTGATCTACATGTTGTATCTTTTGACAAGGAGCACCAATAATTATCATTATCTGCTTCCCATATCTTGATTTTTTATGGGAGGTTTTCTTTTTCTCTGTACATTAACTCGTTTAGTTCATAAGTCTAACTATGCCCTTTTCTTTTACTCCTGGGACTCGTTCTAATATTGACGTATCAAATCTTTATTTTTTTCATACTCATTCTCACATTTATAACATTTTCCCTTCTTAAGTGGGGACTGTTGTCCTCCAAGTCTGGAGATATTTTGTGCCAATGAATGAAAATACCCTTATAAGTTTCCATTATCATTCAGAAAATCAAAACCTCATATTTCTAAGACAAAGTCTGCTTACACATTTCAATTATTAAAGGTCTCTTTCCTTGAGCAAAATGCTTATTTTACATTTCCTGGGACAATAGGGGAGAAGACTTACATTTGTATAACTGTCCTTTCCCTCGATAGCATCACAAAAACTGCTGGAGTGTGTCTGCAAGGGTTTTGGAACATCTTAGGGTTATTTTCAGCTATTTAGCACTCTTATCAGCTACTGCTGAGTTCCATTTCCTCCTATAAAACTCATCAAATCTGATCAAATCACATCCTCACTCCCATTTGTTTTCATCAACATCAACTACTGATACCTCCAGTAGGGTACAAGTGGAACTTGAAAAGAAGGGGGGACATCTGTGATATTCTCTTTTAGAATATATTGACAAACCTTTTCTAAGTTATTTCTTCCCAGCCCCAGACATCATAGATCACCTGAGAGAGAAAGAGTGGTATTAACAGCTGCAGTCTGAGGGAAGTATTCTGATGAATCTAAACAACTGACACTTCCTACATCCTTAGGGATTTATTCTTACCACAAACTGTTGTGCACAGGAAAAAAAAATGACTGCCAAGCTTCCCGAGGAATTGATACTAGCCGTATAATGACCAGAGAAATTCAGAAAATCTCTGCGGATCCACATTAAGGATATGTCCATTAATCTATGTCCAAATGATTTTCCATTCTTCTCTCAGTTTCTTAGCACATCTAAAGGAGAAAAAACTCCATGCATTGAGAAATCAATAATCACAGGATTAGTTACTATATTTCTTATAGAAAGGCATCAAAAGTGAGAATAATTAAAACCAACATGCAGTTAGAACACTAATATTCTATATTTATTCCTTTAATGCTATTTCCTGATACATGGTATAATAATATATTTTTTATGTTCTCAGAGATTACTGAAATTTGAAAGCAGATGCTGTGGCTTATTCATACTTTCTCACAGGTTAGTACAGGGTCTAGTGTGTAATAGATTGTTACTAATTCTTTCATAGAAAACTGGTTAAATGAATGAATGATAGAATAGACATGTAACTACATAAACATAAAATCATTGAATGAAAAAAAATCTGTAATATTATTCAAACAAAAAGATCATAATAGCTTTACTTTTACAGCTTTTTTCAATCATAATGGCTTTTCCAAAAAACAAAGGGAAAAAATCCCACTTTAAATGTGATAAAGGTCTCAGGCTCTGTGATATTTTTGTCTAAGCAATTAAGAACCTTCTAAGAATCTTGAGCAGGCCATGTGTGGTAGCTCATGCCTGGAATCCCAACACTTTGAGAGGCCGAGTTGCGTGGATTACTTGAGGTCAGGAATTCAAGGCCAGCCTGGCCAATGTGGTGAAACCCCGTCTCTAATAAAAAATATAAAAATTAGCCAGGTGTGGTGATGGGCGCCTGTAATCTCAGTTACTTGGGCGGCTGAGAGCAGGAGAATCTCTTGAACTCGAGGGCAGAGCTTACAGTGAGTGAAGATTGCTCCATTGCACTCTAGCCTAGGCAAGAGTAGCAAAATTCCGTCTTAAAAAAGAAAAGAAAAAAGAATCTTGAGCAATGTGTCAACATATCACATGTAGACTGGTTTGTAAATGTCTTTAACAAATATTCTCTTTTTTAATTAATGAAAAAGAAACATGTTTTTAATATACTGGAAAGTAATGGTAGTGTAAAAAAATACCATTGAAACAGAATGTTCATTGGAGAAGGAGCTAGTGGGCTATCTATGTAATTTAGATGCTTTGTGTAGAAGCATGGAAAGGTACATTGTGATGACACACCATATGTTAGCCAAAACAACTGTATTATTTAAGGTTAGAGTCACCCATGAGTAATAGAAAACAAAATTAGTATAGCAGTGACTTCATCAATGTGGAAACACATTTTGTTTTTCTTAAGCAAATTAAACCATAGGGTAGTATAGGACTATTATATTAGGAGCCAGTTTACTGCTCTCGACCTGCCTTACCATACTTATCATTAATTTACTCTAGATTCAGTTTAGCTAATAGAAAGCTGAATAACACACCCCTTCCTGTTAAAACACATCCTGGAAATGACAGAAGGTACATTTTCATTCTTTCAATTGGCCCTGTCTCAGGCATATGACTACAGCTATTTCCAAGTAAGCCTTCAGAATATAGTGTTTATCCCAGGTGGCCCTGTTCCCAGCCAATTCCAGGGAAAAAAGAAAGAAAACATTCTGTGTATAATTATCAGTTTTGACTCCAAAATGAAATAAATGTATAATGTCTGTATTTGGTGAAACACGGTATTTTGAAAGTACCATGTCTTAGATTCTGAGTCTGTACAAACATGAAATGATATACTCAGCTATGATGGTTAATTTTATGTGTCATTTTGGCTAGGACACTGTACCTACATATTTGGTCAAACATAATTTTAGCATATTTGGTCAAACTTAATTTTAGGTGATTCTGTGATATGTATTTTTATTGCTGAACCTCATTTTTAAGATAAATTTTATTATGTACATCTAAGGTTTACAACATGATGACATGGGATAAATATTGATAGTAAAATATTTTCTACAGTGAATAAAATGAACACAGCCCATATCTCACTTAGTTATTTATGTGACAGCCACAGCTAAAATCTACTTATTGGGCTAAAATATCTGTGATGTATTTTTTAGGTAAGACTAATATTTAAGTCAATAGACTTTCAGAAAATATATCAGCCTCCATAATGTGGGTTGGTGGGCCTTACCCAAGTTAAAATTTTTACTACCAAAAGACTGACCTCTCCAGAAGAAGAGGGAATCCATCCAGCAGGCTGACTTCTTCTTGAACTGCAGAATTATCTCTACCTGGGACCCCAGCCTACCTGCCTCTTCTGCAGATTTTGAACTTTCCAAGCTGTACAATCTCATGAGCAACTTAATAAGATAAATTTCTCTTCCCTCCCTCCATCTCTCTCTGCTTCTGTGTATACACACACACACACACACACACACACACACACACACACACACATGTATGCATGTCTCCTATTAGAATGCTAATACATCAGTTTTCTGATAGAAATATTGTTATTTAGACCTTTCTTGGATGCAGATGAATAAATCAGTAATAAAGGTGATTTGCTGCGATACCAAGATGCCATGGGAATTTTGGTATGGCACACTTTAACCCTCAACTGTCCCTGAAGGGAGAGATTCTGGAAGGAATAGGCTAATTATTCTCTAAATTTGTATTGTGCTATTTGTCACTCAACTATTGATGCATAAGAAATCATCCTAAAACTTAGTTTCTTTGTATGATGATTCTGTGGCTCATGAATTTGACTGTCTTGACTGGGCAATTTGGATCTGGGACAAGCTCCCCTGTTCTCAGTGGTCTTACTACAGGTCAGTGACCTCACCTTGGAGGATTGAGATGGCTAAGAAAGAAGGGGTCTCTGTAGCAACCAAGGCCTCTGCCTGTGTGATTTCTCATCTAGCAGATTATCCAGGTTACTTCATATGACAATTGCAGGGTTTCAAGTGCCTCTAAAGTGAAAGAATACAAAGCCTCTGAGTCCTGGACTCTTTTTTTTTTTTTTTTTTTTTTTTTAATTTTTTATTGGATTATAGGTTTTGGGGTACATGAGCAGAGCATGCAAGACAGTTGCATAGGTACACACATGGCAGTGTGCTTTGCTTTTCTTCTCCCCTTCACCCACATTTGGCATTTCTCCCCAGGCTATCCCTCCCCACCTCCCCCTCCCACTGGCCCTCCCCTTTTCCCCCCCAATAGACCCCAGTGTTTAGTACTCCCCTTTCTGTGTCCATGTGTTCTCATTTTTCATCACCCACCTATGAGTGAGAATATGCGGTGTTTCATTTTCTGTTCTTGTGTCAGTTTGCTGAGGATGATGTTCTCCAGATTCATCCATGTCCCTACAAACGACACGAACTCATCATTTCTGATTGCTGCATAATATTCCATGGTGTATATGTGCCACATTTTTCCAATCCAGTCTATTATCAATGGGCATTTGGGTTGATTCCAGGTCTTTGCTATTGTAAACAGTGCTGCAATGAACATTCGTGTACATGTGTCCTTATAGTAGAACGATTTATAGTCTTTTGGATATATACCCAGTAATGGGATTGCTGGGTCAAATGGAATTTCTATTTCTAAGGCCTTGAGGAATCGCCACACTGTCTTCCACAATGGTTGAACTAATTTACACTCCCACCAACAGTGTAAAAGTGTTCCTTTTTCTCCACATCCTCTCCAGCATCTGTTGTCTCCAGATTTTTTAATGATCGCCATTCTAACTGGCGTGAGATGGTATCTCAATGTGGTTTTGATTTGCATCTCTCTGATGACCAGTGACGATGAGCATTTTTTCATATGATTGTTGGCCTCATATATGTCTTCTTTCGTAAAGTATCTGTTCATATCCTTTGCCCACTTTTGAATGGGCTTGTTTGTTTTTTTCCTGTAAATCTGCTTGAGTTGTTTGTAAATTCTGGATATCAGCCCTTTGTCAGATGGGTAGACTGCGAAAATTTTTTCCCATTCTGTTGGTTGCCGATCCACTCTAGTGACTGTATCTTTTGCCGTGCAGAAGCTGTGGAGTTTCATTAGGTCCCATTTGTCTATTTTGGCTTTTGTTGCCAATGCTCTTGGTGTTTTGTTCATGAAGTCCTTGCCTACTCCTATGTCCTGGATAGTTTTGCCTAGATTTCCTTCTAGGGTTTTTATCGTGCCAGGTCTTATGTTTAAGTCTTTAATCCATCTGGAGTTAATTTTAGTGTAAGGTGTCAGGAAGGGGTCCAGTTTCTGCTTTCTGCACATGGCTAGCCAGTTTTCCCAACACCATTTGTTAAACATGGAATCCTTGCCCCATTGCTTGTTTTTGTCAGGTTTATCAAAGATTGTATAGTTGTATGTATGTTGTGTTGCCTCGGGTGCCTCTGTTTTGTTCCATTGGTCTATATCTCTGTTTTGGTACCAGTACCATGCTGTTTTGATTACTGTAGCCTTGTAGTATAGTTTGAAATCCGGTAGTGTGATGCCCCCCGCTGTGTTCTTTTTGCTTAGAATTGACTTGGCTATGCGGGCTCTCTTTTGGTTCCATATGAAGTTCATGGTGGTTTTTTCCAGTTCTGTGAAGAAAGTCAATGGTAGCTTGATGGGGATAGCGTTGATTCTGTAAATTACTTTGGGCAGTATAGCCATTTTCACGATATTAATTCTTCCTAACCATGAACATGGAATGTTTCTCCATCTGTTTGTGTCCTCTCTGATTTCGTTGAGCAGTGGTTTGTAGTTCTCCTTGAAGAGGTCCCTTACGTTCCTTGTGAGTTATATTCCAAGGTATTTTATTCTTTTTGTAGCAATTGCGAATGGCAGTTCGCTCTTGATTTGGCTTTCTTTAAGTCTGTTATTGGTGTAGAGGAATGCTTGTGATTTTTGCACATTGATTTTATATCCTGAGACTTTGCTGAAGTTGTTTATCAGTTTCAGGAGTTTTTGGGCTGAGGCGATGGGGTCTTGTAGGTATACTATCATGTCGTCTGCAAATAGAGACAATTTGGCTTCCACTTTTTCTATTTGAATACCCTTTATTTCTTTTTCTTGCCTGATTGCTCTGGCTAGAACTTCCAGTACTATATTGAATAGGAGTGGTGAGAGAGGGCATCCTTGTCTAGTACCAGATTTCAAAGGGAATGCTTCCAGTTTTTGCCCATTCAGTATGATATTGGCTGTTGGTTTGTCATAAATAGCTTTTATTACTTTGAGATACGTTCCATCGATACCGAGTTTATTGAGGGTTTTTAGCATAAAGGGCTGTTGAATTTTGTCAAATGCCTTCTCTGCGTCAATTGAGATAATCATGTGGTTTTTGTTTTTGGTTCTGTTTATGTGGTGAATTACGTTGATAGACTTGCGTATGTTGAACCAGCCTTGCATCCCTGGGATGAATCCTACTTGATCATGATGAATAAGTTTTTTGATTTGCTGTTGCAATCGGCTTGCCAATATTTTATTGAAGATAAATTCAAACCATCATTAGAGAATATTACAAACAACTCTATGCACATAAACTAGTAAACCTGGAAGAAATGGATAAATTCCTGGACTCCTGTGTCCTCCCAAGCCTAAACCAGGAGGAAGCTGAAACTATGAATAGACCAATAACAAGGTCTGAAGTTGAGGCAGCAATTAAGAGCCTACCTCACAAAAAAAGCCCAGGTCCAGACGGGTTCACAGCCGAATTCTACCAGACACACAAGGAGGAGCTGGTACCATTCCTTCTAAAACTATTTCAAACAATCCAAAAAGAGGGAATCCTTCCCAAATCATTTTATGAGACCAACATCATCCTGATACCAAAACCCGGCAGAGACCCAACGAGAAAAGAAAACTTCAGGCCAATATCCATGATGAACATAGAGTCCTGGACTCTTAACTTGAACTTCTGTAGCATGTTAGAAAGAGAGCCAAGACTCGATGGATGAAGAAATAACATCTGTTTTTGATGAAAAAAAAATGGAAATTGTTTCAGCCACTTTTTCAGTGTGTCACATGGAAACCCTAATTCTAGCACTTACAAATCTTATATATGACAATGATGAATGCTAACCTGGTGACATATGATGTTATTTACATTCGGTTAATGATAACAATATCCCACTTTTAAAATATACCTGCATTTTAATGCATTTATTTAGAGAAAGCTAGTTGAAACTTTTTAGTATTTTAAATTGACCAGATTGATCAGCATGTTTCAAATTTACATAATAAAAATTGGATCTGTTGAAAAAATTACTTGTTCCAAATAATTTATGACTGTCATAAACAATGCTGCTTGTGTAACACCAAGCTCTCATTTTAGTTCTTAAAGAAGTTTCACCTTGGATGCTTGAATAATTATGTATGTCCTCAGAAACAGTGTCTGTGATTTGGTACAACACATTTATGGCTCTCTAGGTAAAACTATTTGTTAAGCAAAGCAAAAAAGTTGGCAATCAAGAGACTTTTCCCCTAATGAATTGAATATTCAATGTCCTTATTATCCACTCTTTGCTCTGCTCCTGTTGTTATATTTCCATTTCAGAAAGCAGAAAATAGGTTACAAGACTTCTATTGGCTTGATGCTTATGGTGACAGGGTGGTCCTTGAGTGAATTTTTCTAGTTTCTTTCCCATCAGGGTCCTTAATTCAGCCACAGCCTACAGGACATGGTTATAAAGACCGTAGAACTTCTTTGGTTTTATGGAAGACATATTTTTACTGTAGCCTTTTCATAAACCTGTCCCCACTCTTCCAACCCACCATCACTCTCAGTATTCTCTGTGACTACTTCGACTTCTTCTACAGGTCACAAGACATGTTCTTTATAATAATATTTTTCTGAGGGAAAGCTTATTGGTTTAATTCTATATCCTCCCACTACTTCCTTGATGGAGTAGACTGTGTACATTACATCATTTATTATGCATCACAGGATTTTTAGAATATATCATATTTAAGGAGACATAAATATTCAATAATAGAATAATGATTACATAATAATTATGTAAATACCTTCAGCATTGTGACAATGAAGTATATTTGCATAAATATGCATCTTATAGAGTTATAATAAAATAAAAATAAGTTTAACTGTAAAATTTGTTTACAGAGCACCAAAATACATTTTACATACAAAACTAAAAATAAATTTACAAATGCATAAAAATATGAGGCTTTTCTTCAAATTATTTAAATTTTTTAATTCAGTGTGTAAAACATACAAATTTGATATTGGATAGAACACATTATATTTAGCAGACTGTATTTTCCTGTATATTAGATAGAGAAGACACTCTTACATCATACTTTCTATAACCAAGAATAGATAGTTTATTTTCATTTAGCATTAGCAAATGGTCTTTGTGTCTGTATGAAAAGATAAAGGGCTGCCACAAACCAGCATGGATGCCTTTCTACTGGCTTTTTTGCTGTTGTTGCACCAATTCTACCCTCTTCCATGCCAAGAGCTACATGGTCATTGCTTGGTGTGAAGCAAATGCTTGTAGTTAATGGTTACAGTCCTGGTTACCTTCCTAAAACCTCAGTGCCTTTGGTGTAACATAAAATTAATAAGTTATCTGCAAGGTTATTTAAGAATTTAGGGGTGGGAGGATAACTTTATGATTCTAAGAGTCCTTATGTTTGATTTTCAAGAAAATGTTAAGTAAAATAGAGAAACATTATAAAAAAGATTTTAGCTTAAGTTGAAAACTAGAAAGGGAAAGAAAAACTGTACACCAGAGATAAAGAATTTCCCCCTAAAACACATACACACAATAACAGCAAAGAGCAAGAACTGAGATCTGGCTTGCAAGGAGACTGCTGAAATATGTCACTCAAGTCTGGCCGGAGAAAAGAGCCGCAGCTTCATTGTGGAAGGTTCAGTTTTGCTGAACAGGTACGCGGTGTCACTACATACCCTATTCATAAACTGCAGCACTTAAGACTGGAAACAGGCCCATGGCTGACAGCAAAAAAATTAAGTGACTCTGGGATCTGACTGCCAATATAATTTTTGAGAATAATTTGCCTATAGCCATTAAAAATGAAAATGCTGGATTTATAGTTGATGCTTTCTCTCATATCCATTACCCAAGCCATGAGTAAATCCTGTATATCCTACCTTCAAAATACATTTAAAATCCAAAACTTTCAGTATTCCAAATTACCACCTTAAACCAAGCCATGATAACCCCTTAATATAATATTGGTTGAGACTCCTAAATGGTCTTTCTACTTACATCTTTATTTCAAAGAATCTATTCACCACTTATTAACCAGAGTCATCATTTTAAAACAAGTCATCTCACTAAACTCTAGAGAACTGACCAATGGCTCTTTGCCCTACAGAGGAGGGGCCGCTTCTTTTAAATCATCCTAAAATAACTAATGTGGTTTACCCCTCCTATTCATCTACATCTTCAACTGCATCTGCGGTTAGAGTCCTCTTACTCACTTTATTCTAACTATATTGGACCTGTTGTTATTTCATGAAGTATGTTTCTCACTCCGAGTCGTAATATGGAAAATGTACATAATAAGCTTTCAAACACTGATGGATAATGTTTAGGATCTTATGATTTAGCCCATGCTGTTGGTGTCTATGATGAAAGATTTATTACAAAAATATTTTCTAAATACATATATATGTGTGTGTGTATTTTTGAGCTGATACTTATTCTATGTTTACATATATATATAAATATATATACACATACACATACAGAGAGAGAGAGAGAGAGAGAAACTGATAGCTCAGTAATGAATCCACACGTCAGTCAACTGATCATTGGCCAAATGTGTCAAGAACATACCATGGGGAAAAGACAGTCCCTCCAATAAATGGTGTGGTGTTGGAAAAATGAAATATTCCATGCAGAAGAATAAAATTGGACATTTATCTCAGCCCATATGTAAAAATCATCTCAAAATTAATTAAAGACTTGAATGTAAGACTTGAAACTACTAAAAGCACACATACAAAACAAGTTTCTAAATACTAGTTTTAGCAAAGTTTTTTTTGGGGGGATATGACCCCCAAAAGCATAGGCAACAAAAGCAAAACAGACAAGTAAGATTATATGAAATTAAAATATTATTTTTGCATAGCAAAAGAGACAAACAGGGTGACTAGACAACCTATAGAATGGGAAAAACTATTTACAAAGCAAAAAATATGGTAAGTGGCTAATATCCAAAACGTATAAGGAACTCAAGCAACTCAACGATGAAAAAACAATAATCCCTTTTAAAAATGGGCAAAATACCTGAATTGACATTTCTCAAAAGAAGACGTACAATAGCCAAAAGCTATATGAAAAAAATGTTCAAGATCACTAAACATAAGAGCAATGCAAATTGAAACCACAAGTTTATAAACACTTGCCATTATTAGCCTGACAAGTGAACATGATTTGAAAAAATAATAATAAACATTGGCTGATTGCAGTGGTCATGCCTGTAATCCCAGCATTTTGGGAGCCCAGGGCAGGTAGCTCACTTGAGCCTAAGAATCTGAGGCTAGCCTGGGCAACATGAGGAAAATCTCTCTCCACTAAAAATACAAAATTAGTCAGGTGTGGTGGCATATGCCTGTAGTCCCAGCTACTTGGAAGGTTTAGGTGAGAGGATTGTTTTAGTCTGGGAGGCGAAGCTTGCATGGAGCTGAGATGGAGCCACTGTACTCCAGCCTGGGTGCCAGAGCCAGACCCTGTCTCTAAATATATAAGTAAATAAATACATAAAAGTAAGATAATTGTTTGTTCTATAGTACATATAACTAACAAACAATAAAGCTAGACTTGCAGTTAGTTTTGACCTTATGTATGTAGAGCCATATGTGGATGCAATGAAAGATAAATAATATCACTGATATATGATATTTGCATTACAAAAGAGTTAAGTGCATCACAATCCTGCTCCACGTGTTTCCATATCAGCTATACAGAGAAGAGGTTATAACTTAATGCTTGCAGTACAAACTGTACAAATACATTTCAGTTACACAGTATTTAATGATAGTGGATGGAATTGCATATTGAAATTAAATTCAATATCTGCTATTTTCTTATTGTAAGAAACTGGTTAAGACACCTAAAGGAACTGGATACAGGTTGAGGGAATATATGAAAATATTTTAACAGTGCTTGGCACAGCTTACGGATTTTTAGAAGTTAAGTATTGCTATACAAAAATGTTAAAAGCTGAGTTTCACAGTTGAGGTCATTGGAACTAAATGATACATCTTAGACCTATTTATACATTGTAAAATTTTGATCAGATGTATATTATTGCTTAATTTTTTAAGAGAATGTTTACAAATTGTCCAATTAGCAATTGAAATTATCAATTCATTTCTTAAAGCTTTATTTTTAGGACTGATTTCACTATTCTTTCACTTAGTCTTATAAAATCATCATTTTATTAAAATGAGGATATATATCAAATTAATCTTTACTATTTATCAAAGAAGTATATTTCACATTTCCACTAGTAATATTATCAAGATTACCTGTGCAGACACTTATGTTTGTGTGTGAGTGGTATATAATACATACGAGTACCCTTTCCTAGGTTTATTGTTCTAATTATATAGACTTCAGCTTAAAGATAAGTTTTATTATATTCTAATTATTTTAATTATTAAATAAAGAGTTAATGTATAAGTTGATGATTGATCTCCTAATTAAGTTTTTACTAATTTGTATATGTCTCAGATCCACTCAAGAGAAAATAAAACATTTCACAGAAAGGGGATTAGTAACCAAAACTGATAGTTTATATGTCAAGTATTTAAAGTTCTTATAAATAATTTGTTACTCTCCTAAAAAATAATTTTGCCAGATTTTCTATACAGTTTCTAATATTGGCCTTGAAGTTTTTACAGTGCTCAGCTTCACGTTATTGTAATCGTCTGTGTTATTTTACTCGTCCTTTTATTCGAATCTATCTCAAAATGCTGAAATATGAATTATCCTCTCTATGAACATAGTCTTTTGAAATTGCTTTTGTTTCATATTGACTATTTTGTTTTTAAATTATGTTTGATTATAAATAAAACATTTTATATAAGTATAGTATATATAATACAGTGAGTACTATAATATAATATAGTATATATAATAAACTGTATGTTATTATCTTTTCTAATGTTAACTACTGCATGATTTTGTTATAAAGTTGGGTCATGAACTTGATCACTATTCTTTTTATGTTGCAATGTGTATTATTTTAATATGATTAAAATATACTTTAACCTCTAAGTTGGAGGCTCTCTTATTGGAAGGCAAGGAGCTAAATCA
Organism: Callithrix jacchus; assembly: GCF_049354715.1. Lineage (NCBI taxonomy): Eukaryota > Metazoa > Chordata > Mammalia > Primates > Cebidae > Callithrix > Callithrix jacchus. The sequence goes on along the minus strand of NC_133522.1, from coordinate 11,539,991 downwards.
AATATGGATTTCAAAGAAGGATATTTTAAATTTCAGTCAGGGAAACATAGTTTTTATGTTAATGCTTCAATTTTCATAAAAATTTGTCTCTTTCTAAAATGATTCCACTGGACTTACCCTACTCATTAACATGAAGTATATGAAGGATATGTGTCTCTTAGGAAACCAATAATACCACTGTCCCTAGAGAAAATGCCATCTGAATACCAAAAGTTGATGGACTGGATTGTCCAAAGAATGGGGTGCAGGTGGGAAGGTCTCATTTGAATAATTCAGAAACAACCCCATCTAAAAGTTTGAAGTAGAATTTTTACAACTTATTGAGGTCACCTTCATCTCTTACATATTAATTGAATTTTTTTTTCTTACCTGTCTTTACGCATGTAGAAGAAGAACATTTGAAGGATCTTGTTGAGCACACTCCAGTACTTAACTATAATATATTTTCACAGTATTCTGAAGATTATGTTCGTGAAGTAATACAGTTAATAAAAATGTTACATCATAAGGATTTAAATCAAACAAAAATCATCATATTTCAGTCAATGCTTTCTAAATGGTAGTAGATAATTGAGACCTGCTCATTCTGAAGTTAAAAATATCATTTCCTTAAGGAATAGTAGCTTGGAATGGGTTCAGAGAAAGATTAGATAAGCTATGAACTCTGTACTTTGTCTCCATAGATCAAAGAGACCATTAATAATCAAGCACATTAAAATTGGCTATCACATACGAGCTATCAAAGAACATTTACCAAGCTTGCAAATGCCACAGTTCCAATTCATTACATGCACAAAATTTCTCGTCACCATTTTATCTTAAGTTCATTAATTTATCTTTACCTCACTTGGTCAAGATTTTAGAGCTAAGCAAAAATCTCTGCCCGTTGTCAACATGTCAATAAAAACAAACAAAATCTGAAATAAAAAGATCTAATATCATCTTTTACAAATATTGAAAAGTAAATTACATTTAAAATGCTATAATTTTAAAACAGCATCTGACGTGAAAATATGCTCAATAATAAAATGTACATTTTTATATTTCTGGCCATCCAAACCCCAAAGAGTTACAGGTTATCTCTTTTAAGAGGCCAAGCTACCGAGTTACAAGTTCACACAACCATGAAATGAATGTCACATTGAAAACTATGCGATGGGATATAAAATCTACTTGCAACTATAGTGTTAATATAAACGAAATATTTTCTTGTATTGCTGACCATTATAAACTTGTTTATGTAATATATTTAAATTCAATTAAGTCCTTTTTATATAACATTTTCCTGATAATGACATACAAAAGTAATGCTAATAAAAGCATTGTTTAGAAAATAGAAACTTTGATTTTGATCTATAACCTTTTAATTTCGGTGTATCTGAAATAGTACCATTTAATCCTGTAATTAGCAGTCAGAAAATTTGAAATTTAGAATTTCATCATAAAAATATTTAGTGATGCATTTTATAATAAAGGAATTATGTATGTGTATATGATTTATATACATATGGTTAATAGAAAATTCAAACATTTCTGTTGATGACCTATTGCTTTTTAATTCATATCTCTCCAATTTGTACATATGAATTAGAAACTTTTTTAACTTAATCATAAAAAACTAATGTATTATCTATTATTAAAATATAAAAGGGTATTGGAATCAGTTTTAACTTCATGATAAGATAACATGCTGGGTATTAATATAACACCCACATTTACACCTGCCTCCTTTTTAGTAGTAGGTATTAGCATAAATATTGATAATGTACACTGATAAAGCTCACTTTATTATTTATTAATTTACTCTGAATAATTTCTGTGAATAAACTTAGAATTAAAATATAACCTGGTAATTTAGCAGTGACATGTTTGACAGTGTCATCTTGACTTGGCTAAGGGATACACAGATAGCTGGTAAAATATTTCTGATGTGTCTGCAAGAGTGTTTTCTGAAAAGATTATCATTTGAATCAGTAGACTGAGTGACAATCTGTGTTTTCCAATGTGAGTGGGCATTATCTATTCTGTCGACTGCCTGAATAAAGCCAAAGGTGAGGGGAAAATATATCCTGTGTCTCTGTCTCTGTCTCTGTCTCTCTTTCTCCTTAAGCTAAAATATCCATCTTTTTCTCATTTTGAACATCAGAGCTTCTGGTGCTCAGACCTTTAGACTCCAGGACTTATACCAGCCCTTCTTTTTTAGGCTTTGACTGAATGACATCACTGTTTTTCCTGGGTCTCCAGCTCTCAAACCTAGAAAACTTGGAAATCCTTGGCCTCCATAATTATGTGAGCCACTTCTCTTAATAAATCTCCTCTTACATATTTCTCTCTATATATATAACCATTGATTATGTTTCTCTGGAGAACCCTAACACAATGTGGTAGAACGGTCAGAAGTTTCTTTTTGTTCCTTTAAGCTGTTTTGGCCTTTAAGCATACTTCATGAAAAAGAACATGAAGCCTCTGTAAAATTACATTAGACCATAGTAATATCTATAAATACTTATTAAGGTAAGTTGATAAATCTTCACCATTTAACCACTGAAGACAAAAGAATATCAACATTTTCCATTTCTTGATAACTTCTTACAGTGTAAATCATTTTGTCACCAGAACACTAAAAATCAGAAAGTAACTACATTTTTATACATATTTTGACAGCAAATGAGGAACAGAACAAATAACTTTTGTGGCGGGATCAGAAATTACTTATTACTTATCAAAGTATGATTCTTTTCAATTTGCATAACTTTTTTGAATATTACTTTACACAATTTGAAAAACAAGAATAATTTCTTACATTCAGGCTTATTGTGACAAAGCTCAATATATTATGCACATAAAATGTAACAAATGATATTTTGACATATTTGTAATTTAAAAAGAATAAATGATTCAGTGTAATGTTGGAAATAGTAAAAACTATAAAGTAATACCAATCAGAGTTCAAATCATGAAATTGAGCTGTATGACCTTGAGAAAACTTTTAAGATAATTTGAACCTTCATAATTTTACCTTAGACTGGAGTATAAAATGTCCTGTTTTAAGGTTTAAATTAGATACCCTCATTTTCAAACTGTCTAACGTAAAACAGTTATAGATATTATTGAGGTAGGTGGGGAGCTATGGGAGAGAGAGCAGGGGGTGGGGACTTAAGGCAGGGATAGTGTTTGGAGAAATACCTAATGTAGATGATGGGTGATGGATGCAGGGAACTATCATGGGAGGTGTACACTTATGTAACAAACCTTCACATTCTGCACAGCTACCCGGAACTTAAAGTATAATACTAATAGTAAGATGTAAAACATTATTTTTATGAGTTGCAAGATTTAAAATTGCTTTTCTCATTATTAGAACTAAAGATCAGAAAATGACCTAACTTTATTGAAATACCATTTGATCACCCCAATTTTTGATTTCTCAAGGAGGGTTAGCAACACAATAAGAGATGTTCCAAGGAAAGGAGACACACTCTAAAGACTCATGCAGGCACTACAATATTAATTACTATATGTTAATCTATCATTATATCTAATAATAATATGGTATCTCTAAATGTGCCTTTCTTTTCCATAATCTAATAAGAAAGGAAAACCACATTGAGAGGTAGCATAAAAGGTGTTATGCATATTGCATTCCATATAAGAATTTATTTATTTTCTCTTGAAATAAATGAACATACAACACTTGAAAGAAGGCATTCATAACAATGTCAACACCATGGATTCTATTTCATTGAGAACAAAATGTTATTTGGCAATATTCTAAACACTAAAAAATAAAATAGCACTGCTTATGTCTTCATTTATTTATGAAATTTAAAGATTTTTAAATGGCTTTCAATAATATTTGAGGAAATCATATCTTAATAGTGTGTCATTCAGCAAAGAGAAAATATCCCATTGTCTTTCTTTAACCGTTTAATTTGTGAAATAAGGTTTTTAATTTTGTGGATGAAAGATAAAGAACAAACTGAACTGGATGACAATATAAACCTTATGATTACTGAAGAAGGCATCAAGACACTTATGCAAATATGATGCTCAAATGTAATTATTGAGAAAATAAGAAATGTCATTCAAGATAACAGGTGCCTTATCCTGGGGTGTACTTTCTACAAGTAGCTAATAGATGCTATGAGTCTATTACTGATGGATAAGAAAAGTATTTTCATAAGCCATATATTGGTATTCAACCCAAGGATCCAAATGCAATTAAATCAAGTAATTTACAAGATATTTTTTATATTATGCTCCAAGTAATTTCTTAAAATAAAAAAATAAAAGATATATTTTTAAGACTATATATGAACCATACTAACAACTGTCTTCTAATGTTGATTATTTATCTTTTTAAATTCTAAAATCACATTACTATTCTTAATATAATATTCTTACACAGGGTTAGAAACATCACATTACTCTACCATAAAAAATTATTCAGCAGAGCATAATTTTAACATCATTTCATAAACGCAAAGTTTTCTAATAGACAAAGACCTACAAAGTATTAAAAGTTCTTAACATAGTATTATAAAGTGTTTTGGATTTGGGGAAATAATATAGATACTAGAAGGTAACATAGTGTAGAAAGTTTAATGAGTCAATCACTTTTGATCTGAAGCAGAAAATCTATATTCTGGTGCTTTTCATTTGGAGAAAAAAATAACATTCAAATATCTATATATTTTACATTCCAAATATTTTATTGCTGTATCAAGTGTTGATGTCTTCAGAGTATATTTGGACAGTGTGTATCTTAAGTCTGAACACCTTTGTATTATCATAACTATTTTTAATTTGACGAGTAATCTATGCTTTTAATTGGCTTGTGAGTTTCATTTTGATTGAAGCAATATACAATAACTAACCACCCCAACACATTAAGTAACAATGATTGAAAATTTACACATCAGAAAGATATGACGTTTTTTATAAAATTGTCAGTAGTTTTGGTTTCTGTACCTTGACGTAGTAAATTCTGGCTTTAAGCATTAGTAGTAACTTGTATTTTTTGTTTTACTTTTTTCTATAGAAACTTTTAATTTTTACATTTTCAGCTTTACTAACATATGATTCATAAATAATGATCTATATTCAAGTTGCATAACATGTTGTGATATACATATACTTTGTAAAATGATTAACACAGTCAAGCTAATTAACATATTTCTCACCTCATGTAATTATCTTTGGTTATTTTTGTCCTGTTTTGTTTTGTTGAGACAGAGTCTGGCTCTGTTGCCATGCTGGAGTGCAGTGGTGTGATCTCAGCTCACTGCAACCTCTGCCTACCAGGATCAAGTGATTCCCCTGCCTCAGCCTCCTGAGTATCTGGGACTAAGGGCAAACACCACTATGTCCAGCTAATTTTTTTTTTTTTTTTTTTGGTAGAGATGGGGGTTCACCATGTTGACCAGACTGGTCTTGAAATCCTCACATTGTGATCCACCTGCCTCGACCTCCCAAAGTGCTGGGATTATAGGTGTGAGTGATCGTGCCAGGTTTATAGTTATTTTTTTTGTTGTTGTTAATGTCGTTGCTGTCAAAGTGAAAATAAAATTATTTTGCCATATATGATCTCATCTACATAAAAGTTTGGCTAAATTGATATAAAATAGGATTACAATAATCTACAATATTCTCTTCTTGAAAGTAAAATAAATAATTTCAAGTACCTTTTCTAAAACTTGAAGCATTTCGGATGATTGTGTTTATCATATTTATGTATTTCTTGCAAATGATAGATTTTCCTTCCTTTATAATGATTAAAAATTCTAAAAATATGCTTTCCATTAGAAATAAAGGAAATAGGCAGGGCACAGTGACTCACTCCTGTAATCCCAGCCCTTTGGGAGGCTGAGGTGGGTAGATGATGAGGTCAGGATTTCAAGACCAGTCTGGCCAACAATGGTTAAACCTTGTCTCTACTAAAAATACAAAAAAATGAAAAATAAAAATAACCAGCCATGGGGGGCGGGCCTCCTGTAATCTCGGCTACACAGGAGACTGAGGCAGAGAAGTGCTTGAACCCTGCACTGGAGTGTAGTGGTACAACCTGCAGAGGTTGCAGTGAGCTGAGATTGTACCACTACACTCCAGTATGGCAAACAGAGACAGACCCACCTCGGGAAAAAAAAAAAAAAAAAAGTAAAAAGAAATGGAAACAATACAATACCATGCTTCCCATAAAAGTCTTTTCTTTAGACATTATTATTCTGAAATAAATTAGCCTGCAGTTTTGTCTGGAACCTTAGTATAAAAGTATTAGCACTGATCTGTTACTGGCAATAACATTCATATATCAGTGAAATATTTGTAAAATAAAATAGGAAATGTTTCTCTTTCCTTTTTCCTTGAACGATCTCTTGAAGGAGAACTACAAACCACTACTCAAGGAAATAAGAGAGGACACAAACAGATGAAAAAATATTCTATGCTCATGGTTAGAAAGAATAAATATTGTGAAAATGGCCATACTGCCCAAAGGAATTTATAGATTCAATGCTATCCTCATCAAGCTCCCACTGACCTTCACAGAACTGGAAAAAACACCTTAAACTTCAGATGGAACCAAAAAAGAGCCCCCATAGCAAAAGACAATCCTAAGCAAAAAGAACAAAGCTGTGGCATCATGATACATGACTTCAAACTATACTACAAGACTACAGTAAATAAAACAGCATGGTACTGGTACCAAAACAGAGATATAGACCGATGGACAGAACAGACACATCAGAAGTAATGCTATACACCTACAACCATCTGATCTTTGACAAACCTGACAAAAATAAGCAATGGAGAAAGATTCCCTGTTTAATAAATGGTGTTGAGAAAACTACCCAGCCATATGCAGAAAGCTGAAACTGGGCCCCTTCCTTACACCTTATACAAAAATTAACTCCAGGTGGATTAAAGATTTAAACATAAGATCTAACACCATAAAAACCTTAGAAGAAAACCCAGCCAATACCATTCAGGACATAGGCATAGGCAAGGACTTCATGACTAAAACACCTAAAGCAATGACAACAAAAGCCGAAATAGACAAATGGGATCTAATCAGACTTAAGAACTTCTGCACAGAAAAAGAAACAATCATGAGTGAACTGGCAACCAACAGAATGGGAAAAAAACTTTTGCAAACAACCCATTTAACAAAGGGCTAATATCCAGAATCTACAAACTACTAAAATATATACAAGAAAACAACCAACAACCCCATCAAAATGTGGGTGAGACTTTCCAAAAGAAGACATTTCTGTGGATAACAAGCAGAAAAAAATCCTCATCATCACTGGTCATTAGAGAAACACAAATCAAAACCACATCGAGATACCATCTCATGCCAGTTAGAATGGTAATCATTAAGAAATCTAGGGACAACAGATGCTGGAGAGTATATGGAGAAATAGGAACACTTTTACACTGTTGGTGGGAGTGTAAATTAGTTCAACGATTGTGGATGACAGTGTGGCAATTCCTCAAGGATCTAGAAATAGAAATGCCATTTGACCCAGCAATCCCATTATTGGGTATATACCCAAAGTATCATAAATCGTTATATTATAAAAACACATGCATACATATGTTCATTTTGGCACTGTTTACAATAGCAAAGACTTGGAAGCAACCCAAACACCCATCAGTGATAGACTGGATAAACAAAATGTGGCACGTATACACCAGGGAATACTATGCAGCAATAAAAAGGATGTATTCATTTCCTTTGAAGGGAAATGGATTAATCTGGAAACCATCATTCTTAGCAAACTAACACAAGAACAGAAAACCAAACACGGCATGTTTTCACTCTAAGTGGATATTGAACAATGAGAACACATGGACACAGGGAGGGAAACATCGCACACTGGGGTCTGTTGGAGGGTGGGGACCCAGGGGAGGGACAGCAGTGTGTGGGGAGATTAGGGAGGGATAACATTAGGAGAAATACCTAATGTAGGTGATGGGTGAATGGAGACAGCAAACCACCATGGCATGTGTATACCTGTGTAACCATCCTGCAAAATCTGCACATATATCCCAGAACTTAAAGTAAAATTAAAAAAAAAATAGGAAATGTTTCACTTTCAATCATGTATTCATTCATATATGTTTCTTGGGTTCTCTTCTTGGGCCGTGAAAACAATAGTATACTGGAAACATAGTATGAGCAATAAACAAAAAAGATATCTTACCTAGCTACAATTATGATAAAGAAAGAAGATAATTTCAAAAATAGCATTTCAAATTATATACTTATCAAGAATATTAAACATAATTAAAAAGTACCCTAAAATGAAGAATTACTATTTTAAAGAGAATGGTCAGATAAGGGAATATCTGACAAGATGCCTGAAGGATATGAGAACCTGCACTATGAGGTATCAGGGAGAAGAATGCTTAAGACTCAGGAACAGCAAGTCCAAAGAACTAAGGCTGTCACATATTTGCCACGTTAGAAGAATACAAACAAGGTTCAGTTGCCTGGATCAGAGGGAGCAAAGGAAGAAGGTGTAAGAAATAACGTTAGACTGTTGGAAGAGAGACCAGAGTACCTGAAAATCTTTTGTGAGGATTTCAATTTTTAAAATTTCAATTAGAAAAAAAAAATACGCAGCCATTTGAGTGATGAGGAGAGAGGCATGACTCAATATAATCTACCATGTTTGAAGTGGATTGGGAAGAGGAATCAAAAGCAGAAGCATAAATAGCAGCTTGCTGGCTATGAGATAATCTGGTAGAGATAATGGTGTCTTGACTGGGATTGATGGGATTGAAACAGATGTGTTGAGAGGCATTCACTTCTGGTATGTTTTGAAGGTATAATAAATTGAATTTGCTATAGAATCTAATATGAGGCCTGTTTGAAGGAAAGCATTAAAAAATGGCTTTAAGATGGTTGGTCTGAGAAACTTGGAAATAGTGAAATTGCTAATTTCTCAGGTAGAGAAGAATGCAAAACAGTCAGTTTAGAAAGGATTAATTTTGAATTGCTAAATTTGATATACCTATTAGAAATCCAAGAAAATGTGTCATGCACATGTAGATATATGACTCTTTACTCTGGTAGACAGATCTATGTTCTGTGTGTGTGTGCATGTGTGTGTGTGTGTGTGTACGCACACATAAAATTATGTTACTTATATATTATATTCTTATATAAGCAATATACGAAACACATTTCTTATATATATTTCTTATATACAAGAAATATAGCTCTGATAGAAAGATATGAGAAATTTATAAGAAACATACTTTAAGTGCATACTTCTAGTATGTTCCTTATAAAATACTGCTAAATTTATTATTTTCGTATGAGCACTTTTAAAAGTTTTTCTTTAGTATTTCCTCCTTATCTATTCAAATTTTAAATTTCAGTGACCTCAGGGCTCAAGCCTCAGGAGTCTTTCATTTACTATTCAAGAAATATGTTTCTTATATAACTTGATGGTATATACATGCTACGGAAGCTATAAAGGTATAAGAGAAAAACATAAGAAACAGATTACAAATAATAAATGAAAGACTCCTGAGGCTTGAGCCCTGAGGCAACTGGAATTTAAAATTTGAATAGATAAGGAGAAAACACTAAAGAAAAAATTTTAAAACTGCTTATAAGAAAATAATAATTTTAGCAGTATTTAATATTGCAGAGACAAAGGAAAAAGTCATTAATGGATTCAAGTGATACAAATAGGTCAGGTTAACATGTGAGTACTAACCACTTAAATAATTAAACTACGGTAAGTTGAGAAAATTGAATCTTGCTTATTGCTTAAAAAATAAGCCATCAAAGAGGTGAGGAAACACGGAGAGAACTTAAATGGAAATTACTTAGTGAAAGAAGCTAATCTGAAAGGCTACCTACTGTGTGATTCCAGCTGCATAACATTATGAAAAAGATAAAACCATAGATTTGTTAAAAGGATCAGTCATTAGTCACCAGAAGTTGGGAGGCAGAACACAGAGAAATTTCAGGACAGTAGAAATTCTGTAATTATGAATAGACATGATTATGCATTTGTCTAAACCCATAGACTGTATAACACTAAGAGTGAATCCTTAAGTAAACCATAGACTTTGGGTGATTATGATGTGTCAGTATTGACTCATCAGTTACAACAAATACACCACTATGGTGGGGGGATATTGATTATTAGTGAGGCTATGCATGTGTAGGGGTAGGGTTATATGAAATATCTCTGTACCTTCCTGCGGGTTTTGATGTGATCCTAAAAGTGCTATAAAAATAAATAAATAAAGACTGAAAACATATAAGCAATATGTGTTTCATGGCTTATCTTAATTAGCAGTTTCAGTGAGATTGTATGAAAGAATGATAATTGTAGTGTGCTAAATAAAAGATAAAATTTTAAGATCCGGAGCAAAGCAAGGATGTCCTCTCACACCACTGCTATACAACAATGGACTAGAAGTCCTCAGTAGTAATCAAAAATAATAAAATTTGTATAGAAATAAAGAAAATAAAACAGCATTTCAAATCTATTAAGTTTAAAAAAAAATTGTAGCCAGGGTAATTTTCAGAGAGAAATTGGAAGGTAGTTGGTAGGAATGTGGGGTGCTGGAAACTGAGAATAACCTATGGGTATTATTCTTGGTAATAAGAAAGTCACTGATGAGGTGGTGTAGAGGAAACTCCCTAAAAAGATTAAAGAACTCAGAGGCTGTGATATCCTCCCATTGTCAACATGAATATAAAAATTACCAAATATTATGTCAGGAATATTTTAACAAAAAGGTTAAGTAACCATGACATCTGTGGTTGATTGTAACCAACAAAGGTAATGAGAGGTTATAATCTGTTTGAAAAAGACTAAAAGCTGGGTGTTTATAGAAAAAAAAAGTGAGATTGAAGAAAATGAGACACCTATGCCCCTCCAGAGGGGTGCTGATATTTGTAATGGAAAACAAAGTACACATTTAGAGCACAATCAAGAGATTACAGAGCACGGTTACCTCGCTGATCTGATCTCTTTCGTGTCCTCAAGAGGATGGCATGTGTGTATATCTTATAAGAGACAACTGCATACATAAATCAATTAATATGTTTGCACGAAGAAATGTTACTTTCAAGTGTTCCAGATACTTCAGTAGGCTGGGATATTAGGAAAATAAAGCATTTTCTTAATGTGTTGCATTTAAATCCTACATTTTCAAAGGTTGAGTGTACTGTCAGACACAATTACGTATTTATTAGTGGATTTACTTATTTGTATGAGGATATTTTCAACTATTCATGTTGTCTGCTGAGAACTCAGAACTGTGAGGATAAAATGTTTAATTATGTACTTATTTCGTTTCTTGGTTTGCTTAGCCATATCTGAATAAATTTGCTCCGTATTTCTGAGAATATATGCACTCGTGTCAAGAGATCCTTGGGGTGTCACTTCTCCAGCTGGAAAACTCTGTGGCTAGTGGTACCTTCGCCCAAGGTTTTGCTCGGGCCTCTGGGCTTGTGCTGGTTACTAGATCTGGAAGGCTGCACTTGGCTTGTGGTACCGGTCCGGATCCCACACCCGCCAAAAGAATGCCAGACAAGAAATGGCTTAAGGTTCATGGGTGAGCAAGTGCGGGCTCCATCCGCTGCACACAGCAAGGCTCGCCAGTTGCTGTGGCAGGTGGGCAGCTCCAGGCACCAACGCAGGTGCCAGCTCCATAGGAGACTGAGGCTAACCAGATGTACGGCAGGCAGGTTTCGCTGCGGACACTGGGTCTGGACAAGGCTGGACACGGCGGTGCCTGGAAGGCTGGTGATATCGGAAACCACAGAGACCAGAAGAGGGAGTCACAGCTCTGGATCATGGAGCCCCGAGATCTGGGAACCCCAAAGGGGCATAGCTCTTCTCTCTCCTCACATGCAACCTGGTGAGCAGTGGGGTAGTTTCAGCCCTGTTTGTGTTATAGCTCTTTCATTCATGCCATTTGCCAGGTCCCGAGTTCCTGTCCCGCATCCAGGAAGAAGGAGATATGTGGACAACTGGAGAGGAAGGCAGAGATGAGCTTCACTGAGCAACGGCACAGCTGTCAGGAGACCCGCAGTGGGTGCCTCCTTTCCACAGGCAGGTCAGCCCAGCGAATCAGGAAGACCTCAAGTGGGTAGCTCCTTCTGCAGCTGGTAGTCCCTGCGCCTCTCTGAGTGTGTCCAGGGTGTTATGGGCTAAGAATAGAGAAGGTGCGTGCTGACTGGTCCTGGGGTGGCCATGAGCAGGTCTGCAAAGAACACTGTAAGTTGTCACTCCTCACCCAGACTCGACAGGCCCTCAGGCCTCAGGCCATCCGTGGCCTGAAGTTGAGGTTTCACTAGGGACCTATCAGCCCCTTTCTGTCCAGGAATCTGACGGTCTCCTGCTACCATGGACATGTCGTTCAAGGTACCCAGGCTGCTCCTGATGAAGAGGCCTGCAGGCCCCTGCTGAGCCACCTCAGCACCCACTTGGCCTCCCTCCCGTGCTCGCGAGTGCCCAAAGTCTGGAGTGGGCCAAGGTGGCAGGGGGCTGGCATGTCAGTGCCACCCCTAGCACACACACACACTCCCACCTGGTTGCAACAGCACCCAGGCTCAGCCAGTGCTTTGCTCTGCCTGGAGCAGGCTTCAGGAGTGGGGAAAGGCAAAGGAGTAGAAGCAAGGCAGGGAGGCTTCCCAGGACTCCGAGAGCACAGGGACCCCCAGGACCGGAGCCGGGGCTGGATGGCTGCAGCTGTGTTCTTGAAAGAGGGGCTCCTGCCCACCAACCTGATAGGGGATGGGGCTCCTGCCTGTTCCCACTCTGACTGGTGACCCGGTGGCACCTCCCCTGCTGTAGCAGAGTCTTTGTAGCTGCTGCTGCCCTCAGTTATATATGAAAACTAATTTTTTCCAACTAAGGATGAAACTATATTCTGTGGAATATAGTTTTCACATATAATTAAAATTACACAATATATTTTAATATAGTTATATTTGGCTATTTTATGCTTTAAAATAAAATCAAATATAACTCTTTTTGTATCATTTAATTTCTTTTTTGTTAATCAATGAGAGCTTGTTATGTTGCTCAGGTTGGCCTTGAACTCATGGCCTCACCTCCTCAAGTGCCAGGACAACAGCCCGGAGCCACCGCAGCCCCCATTTAATTTATTAAGTTATATTTCACCCAATAAAAATCAATATTTGTACATTGATACGGTATACATAATTATTTCAGTTAAATAAATTGACCTGAAAATTAATGCTAGCTATTCCTTATTGTATTAGGCATCATGAAAGGGTTTTACATATGCAAACTCTAAAGGCATTTAGTACTAAAACAAATACACATATATGACAGAAATTTCATTTCTATCCCCCCACTAACCCCCCCCCCCGTTTTTTTTTTTTGGAGACAGAGTCTTCCTCTGTCATCTAGGCTGGAATGAAGGGATGTGATCTCACTTCACTGAAAACTGGATTCAGGTGATCAACTTTCGTGCCTCAGCCTCCCAAGTATCTGGACTACAGGTGCACCACAACTCCCAGCTAATTTTATTTATTTATTTATTTATTTATTTATTTATTTATTTATTTATTTTTAGTAGAGATGGGTTTTTGCCATGTTGCCCAGGCTGGTCTCAAACTCCTGAGCTCAGGCAATACACCCACCTCGGCTTCCCCAGATGTTAGTATTTCAGGCGTGAGCCACTGTGCCTGGCCCCCCATTTTTTAAATGAAAGAACTGAGGCACAGAAAGTTTAAGCTACATGCCCACCATGAGAAAATAAGTGGCAAAGCTGAGATTTGAACCTGAGCAATTTAGTTACAGATGTTCTACTGCTAATCATTACATTAATTTGCTCTTAGATTATCTATATGCTCCAAATGAGATATATTAAAGTAAGAAAAAAGGAAAAATTGCTTCTCTGTCATCTAAAGCTGTTTGTTGTTGTAATTATTAATGATTTTGCGCCTAATTATTTTAGTAAAATATTTTCTTTTCTAACGGATAGGGTATTGGAGAAAAGTAAAATAGAATTCAGCTATCAATAAGTTATATTTCTGTTAGTTTATTTCTGAGACATTTGTTTTGAAAAATATACATGAAGATACATGTCACTAATTTCATTTCCGAGCATCAGCAACAATTACAAATGAAATTAAAAAATAGAAATAAAATTAACAATACTGACTTGAAAATCTGTTTCTATGAATGTCTGAAAAAATAAAAATACCTTGCAATTTAATAGCATAAATATCACTGTTTGAATTCTAGTTGTTCCATTTATTAGCTTTATAACACAACCTGCTCAAGTCACTTATTTTCTGGGCCACTATTTTCTCACTTGTCCAGTGAGAATAATACTTTGTGTAGTGTTATTTTGAAACACCTAACCCAGAGACTGATACATTCTGAGCATTTAATAAATGTCAGCAACTATTCCTCAATCTCATCTTTTAATCAAAAACCTTTCCAGGGGTGAGGCAAAATCCTTGAATTTATGTTAAACTAAGAGATTATAAAAAAAATCAGTCTATTGTTTTAATGTATGCACAAAATATTTAGAAACAGAACTACTCTGTTATGCTATCATTTGATACAGATTTTCAAAATACAATGTCACTCTAAGTGGTATAGTCAATAAACATAGTAAAGATAGAAACCTAAAAAATAATTCCTAATTCTAGTTTTTACTCTCATGATAGTCCTTTAATACTTAAGTCATATTTAGAAAAGCCTTACCAAAACTAAAATTCTTAGGACATCTACATTTCAATGTAAGTTAATTACATCACAAGTACAATTTAAACATTCATTAGACATCATTAAAATTTGGGGTAAAAAACAAAAAACCCAAAGGCCGCTAAGCAATGTAGCTTAGAATTCTCTCTAGCATTGCAAAATGAAAATAAAAGGGGCTAAGGAGTTTCTTTGATTTGAGGTAGCATTCTTTAGAGAATATAAATTTGTTAACAGATACATAATTATATTGTTATGGTTCATATTTATGCACATGGTGGAAAATTATCATTAGTTTTTAAACAAACAGACCACAGGATCAAAATAACAGAAAAAAAAAAACAAATTATTAACTTTGCTTTTATAAATCCTTTATAACACCAAAATCAGTAATGTCTGTTGAGTATCCAATTTTAAGGTGAATGAAAAAAATCCAAGCAGATTATTCTTTAAGTGTTCAATAATTTGAAATGCTGCCATCCTATTCTGGACTCTTGGAAATCAATAGTAGAAATGAATCAAGTTGCAAGGGATTCATCTACTATAAGCTCCTTCTGAATCTGGACAAAGTAAAAGTTATGTTATATATCACTGGAAAAGTGTCATGTAGCATTGATTTACTATGTTAGTGACAGCACTGAAAAAACAAATCAAACTACCTAAGAAATATCAAAAAGTACAGCCTACAAATGTTTTCCTTTGGATAACATCATTAGCCCTGGGTAGAACCTGAAGGCACAGAATTGTACTGAAAGGCAGCCATGAGCCTCACTCAGTTCATGTGACCTCTTGTGTTTTTTAAAAGTATTTGTAAAAGTTTCAGTGTACTTTAATATGCTCATCATGTTTATGTGACTATGGAGTGCAACTCTCTCTGTTATGTTTATTTTAAGAAAACATGGTTGAATCAATGAATATAATGCAGACTAGTAGAAAATGTATTATTTTGGGAAAAAAAGTGCAGCTCATTAATTTGAGCATCCAATAGTTTTTTTATTAACTTTCATTTTAGGTTCAGGGGCGCATGTGCAGGTTTGTTATGTTGAGAAACTCTTGTCACAGGAATTTTGTGTACAGATTGCTTCATCACCTAGATATGACCTGATAGTTATTTTTCCAGTTCTTCAGCAATATTTTGAGAAGTCAAAGGCAAATTCTCTTTATCTAAGTAGCAAGACACTAAATACATGTGATATTTTATTTTTATTTGATACAAAGTAATTTTTATTTTAAAGGGTAAGATACTTTTTTACTTACCAATTAGAAAAATGGCAACACTGGTTTTTTACTAATGCCAATTTAGCAGACATCCAATTATTCATTTTCTCTTCCTGCCATGTATCCAGTTTAGATTAATATTGTATTATCATTTAAGGACACTCTTCTCCAAATAGTCATAGTAATTTTAATTTTATTCTATGATGCTTTTGGAATTTCATATAATAGAGAATTATCAGTTATCCATAAGTTCAAAATAGAGAATTCTAATTTACCCGTAAGTTCTAAATACCATAGCATAGCTAAAATTTAATTTGACAGTTACCTAAGGTAAGTAATGAGTCACTACATTTAATTAAAGTAATGTGATACTATCTTTACAAATGAGGTAAAATCATGCCCCAAATAAAAATGAAAAGGTATTTAATTAAATGGTTTTAGATGCAAATGATATTTTCTATCATCATTGAAGAACTCATATTTAAGCCTATGAAATCAACAAACACTGAAATAAAAATTTTTTAAAAACTAAAAATCAGGAAGACTCTTTTTACCCCCGTTCGATGAATTGATCAACTCACCCAAGCCTCAAATGTTTATGACTAGAGAATGCTACCTCAGACTCAGGACTGTAATCTTTTCTGAGGGAAGAGTCACAACTCCTGAAGAGTTACTACACAGGTTAAGAATAGTTTGTTTCATGGAACATCAATTTCTAAGCTTTTGAAAGAGCAATTTTACAAGCCTGCATGAGAAGGCATGAATATTGGCCCCCTTACAGGGACTAGGACCATGTGAGCAGGTATGGTGCCCAGGAGAAACTGTGATTTATCATGCTGCTGTCAATAAACTACAGAAGAGTTTGGGCCAAACAAATAGGAAGCCGCGGTGGAGGCTATGGTGCAAGGAAGCCAAGCATCAGGGGAGCCAAATGTGTGCTGGGCTAATTTAATTTTTTAAAGCTGTAACTCAGCCCACACCTTGGGGACACAATTTCTCTCTGGCAGCATTTTCTATGAAGCTAAAACAGCTGCTTCACCTATCTCAAATCAGATACTGTGCTGTTTCAAGCAAATGTTTACCAAAAATAACAATCGTTGGGCACGCTTTTCCAGAACATTTAGATTGAACAAAATAGATTATCATGCCCCTAAAGTAAGCATTGATATAAATGATATTTGCTAATAAAATTTTAATTTTGGTATTTCTAGTAACCAATGGAAAAATTATGCAAATTACTAAAATGCTTTAAAATAATATACAACCAGGAATTTTAATAATATATTTTTCAAAATGATATGTCATGAAGGGTAACAGATTTAAGAAATAAAAATCTCATATAATTCTGAGCATTTTTAATAAGTATAGAAAATTTATCAATTATTTAAAACAGGGATTTATTTATGTTAATTTAATTACCTTTATACTTGATCTAACTCTCATTCATTTAATAAAAATATAATTTCACAGGAATACTAGTTGCGACATCTTAAACATTAAGTGTACTTTCTGTTTTCCTTTGGGTTTTTATAGCACAATGAAATTGAAGAATCTGCTAACAAATTAGCAATATTTGGAGAGAAACTTTCCCTTTAAGACATTGAAAACACATTTGTTTTCCATTCACTGAAGGGCACAGAGTTCAGTGTTATTCGACATGGTAGCTGAAGGAGCGTTCGTTCTGTTTCTCATCTTTAAGTCCCATCTCCTTCGTAACCTGAACTTTTATCTCACAAATAGAGAATGAACAAATTAATAGGATAAAGCATCTATGACTTAGTATATTTCCATATATGTCAGCTGGAATCAAAATTACTGAAGCACAAAGCATATTCGACAGCACAATATTAGGTGACTTTTACATGCCTCGGGAATAGAATGTCTACAAGACCTTTGTAATGAAAGTCAGAATGTAAAGAAACCTATATCCAGGTCCAGGAGGTGCATAAAAAAAAATGCTAGAAGGCAAATTTTCTAGCTTCTGGCTAAAATCAGTGAGATGTCACAGTCCAGATGAATCAAGTTTCAGGAAGCAGGATGAATGTCAAATGGCTTATGCCAAAGAGCAGCTTGTTCTTGGAGCATGCCTAAGGCCATTTTGTTCAGAGATTTCATAGAGGAAACAGTCTGCAATTGTAACTCTGAAAAGCCCGCTAAAAACTATTTTAAAAAAATATTTCAGACACATTTTTAATGATAGGAAATGACTCAGTAGGCCTGCAGGGTCCCCAAAACTTTTTTTATTATTAGTTGAAAATTGTTTCAAGGGTTGAATGACTAAGAATATGTGCATGTAGCATTCTGAGCCAAAGTTAGCAGATGTCCTTTTATCTTAAATGCTACACGACCACCAAAGCAAACAGAATAAAGCATTTGGACTCGAGAAAATTCAGGACTGGGTTTAAATAGAAATATAGAGTGTCCAGCTTTAAAGTTTTGAATATACCTCTCTTTTGAATAATGATATAACTGACAGTCATATGCCTAGTCAGTCATGGAGTTAGATATGTGGACATTTATCACACACCTCCGGTCCTGCCGTGATGACTCCTACTGTCCCAAACACCAAAGCCATAGTGAACACACTAGAATCATGCTTGCAATGCTCATGTTACCCAGTATTAGCCACACCGATGTTCCATCTGTCAGGGACATATCTGGCACCTAAAGAGCAAATGATGCTGTATTAGCATGAATTAATAAAACAGCAATTAATGGCTCCCATCTGTTTATTTAAAAAAAAAATTTCTAGATCTTGGCAAAATCTTGCTACAAAAATAAATATTTTTGTTGGTGAGTTGTGTAAAAACATTACATCAAATTCTACTTAAAGCCTTTTAGGACAAAATATACTTTAGCAAATATGATGTTGCTTTACAATACGTTCTTTCAATGATAATGCAAATACCTATTAATTTTACTCGATGGGAATTGCAAATGCAAGTATATAGTTGGAAGAAAAATAACTTAGACACAAAAAAATAGTTATACATTATGTAAACATGGGATATATACATTGAATATTCCACTAAAAATGGCAAAAATTTGGAATTCCTTTGGGACATAAAACATAATATTCCAATGGAAAATTAAACAGCTTAAGTGAACATAAAAATAACTTCAACTAAAACAGATTTCCCTATCTAAAACAACTATAACTCCAACTTTCTTCCGTTTACCAAGTTACTAATGTAAGGTAACACTGAAGGAAACCACAGTTCACAGTGATCAGAGGGAATCAGATTTCTTTTTTTTTAATGGATATATTTTTTATTGTACTTTAGGTTCTGGGGTGCATGTGTAGCTCATGCAGGATTGTTGCATAGGTACATACATGGCAATGTGGTTTGCTCCCTCCATACCCCATCACCTGTATCTGGCATTTCTCCCCATATTATCCCTCCCTAACCTCCCTATCCCCTGCTGCCCCTCCCCTATTCCCCCCCAGCAGACCCCAGTGTGTGTTGCTCCCCTACCTGTGTCCATGTGTTCTCATTGTTCAACACCCGCCTATGAGTGAGAGCATGCGGTGTTTGATTTTTTGTTCTTGTGTCAGTTTGCTGAGAATAATTGGTTTCTAGATTCATCCATGTCCCTACAAAGGATACAAACTCATTTTTTTTATGGCTGCATAGTATTCCATGGTGTATATGTGGCACATTTTCCTTGTCCGGTCTATCACTGATGGGCATTTGGGTTGGTTCCAGATCTTTCCTATTGCAAACAGTGCTGCAATGAACATACATGTGCATGTGTCTTTATAATAGAGTGATTTATAATCGTTTGGCTATATATCCAGTAATGAGATTGCTGGGTCAAATGGAATTTCTATTTCTAGGTCCTCGAGGAATCGATTTCTATGTTTACACAATGTAAGGAACCGAAATTTTTCACCATGTTTTTATGTATAATTTATATAAAGGAAGGGTTCTGTTTCATAAACAATATTACAAATTATCTACATATTTCCTTGCTATGCAATATGACTGATATATCATTTGATATATCATGGTAATGTAAAGGGAGAAAACCTCTTAAGTGATAGAAGGATATAATATAGCTTTCATTCCACTTAAAGTTTGTTTTACAATTCCCACTTCTCAGCACGTAGGAAGTTATGCTATTATTCCTGTTACCATTGTTGAAATTATTAGATAAATTTAACACAAAACATAATATTAGGCTTCAAAAATTAATACTATTTGATTACCAAATGAGGACTTTTATAGATTTCTCACCAAACTAGTTAGATTTATATTTAATCTTCTTGATTTCAAGTTTCATAAATAAGGTACACCAAGATATTAATACAATTTATGTTTATTAAACATGTACAAAGTGGAAATAAATAGCCTCATTTTTTTTGTATTATTCAGTTTAGCTTAATTCTCACAGCAATCCCTTGAGATGAGCACTATTATTAGTTGAATTTTGTATATGGGGATTTCAGTGACAAAATCCCCAAAATGATCTAGTGTCATGTAGTTCTGAAGTGGCAAGGCTGAGTTTCAGGCCCTGGATGCAAAGCCTATGCCTTCTCTCCTAATGAGTATGTATCTTTTAATTGTTAGATTTTTAAATACTGCCATAGATATAATCTTACAAATCACATATGGGATTATTCCCATTCAGCCAATAGCCCCGGTACAGATTCCTACTTCCTGCAATCATGGAAAATGAACCAAGATTTGGATTCACTAAAATCCAGTAGAGTTTTGTATTATTTCTTAAATCACGTAATTCATGTAGGTAGCTTAGGGTCAAGTAGGAGTCCCAGGCATATGTGATACAAGTCTCTTTCCAAACTGTTCTTTAGTTTGATAAATTAAATAAATTTTAAACTTAAATGTTATATGTGTATTTTTTAATACTCATCTTGCATGATTTGTCTTTTCATAACTTAAAAATAAATTGAAATTCTAATTTTAGCAAATAACATGATAACTACTATAGTGGATCTTTTATTCACTGAAAATTAAATAAGCATACTTTCTTTATATTTATTTATATTTTATTTTGTTAATAAGTCATTACCAAAGATATAGTCAGATGCAGTGAGTCACACCTGTAATCCCAGCACTTTGAGAGGCCAAGGTGGCCTGATCATGAGGTCAGGAGTTCAAGACCAGCCTGGCCAATATGGTGAAACCTTGGCTCTACTAAAAATACAAAATTTTGCTGGGCCTGGTGGTGCACATCTTTAATCCCAGCTACTCAAGAGGCTGAGACAGAAGAGTCACTCGAACCCTGGAGGCAGAGGTGCAGTGAGCTGAGATGGAACCACTGTCCTCTACCCTGTGGGACAAAGCAAGATTCCATCCCCCCCCCAAAAAAAAACCAAAGATGATAAATGGTATAAAATCAATAATAAAATCCAGTGCCATAAATTCATGATTCTCTCTGAAGGTTCATAACAATTAATGTATTATCACTAGGTACAGATATTCAATGAGCAGCTACCACTGATAAATGAACTATTATCTATCACATGTCCCCCTAAAATAAAATATTATGAAATGCTTAATCTAATTTACGTATAATTAAAGTCATCTTGACATTTTGTGAACTTAAATGTGCTATTCAGCTTCATAATATTATTTTCTTTCTAAAGTGCTACCACATAACTGATTCTGTTAGATGTTGTAAAATTTTGTTAGCAATAAACATATAGATTATACATCTGGAGGTTTCAGAATCTACCTGGTAACTTTTGCATACCATATATCGTCTGTTATGGTTTAGCCAATTTCCTTCAACCTAAGCATACTTAAGTCATGCAGCATTCTGTGGTCTCTTTTAATTAACATCACAGAAATATAATAACAGAAAACATCTCATGCCATAGGAGTGTCTCAAGAAATCTTTCAAATATTTTATTTGGATTATAGGTGAGGAGAATTAAACATCTTTATCCAGGTCTTCATACAAATGTACAGACATAACTGCACAAGCCATCATAGTTCGCCACCTCTTAGAAATTATACAGATTTAAAATGGATGTGTTAAAAAAGCACAAATCACATATTCATCACAGCAAGTTGACAAATATTACTGAGATTTTATATTTTAGGTAGTTTTCGAAAAGCCAAATTAGACAGAATTACTTTTGAACAGTAATTTGTGGAGAAAGATGAGGGAAAAAAAAAAAGCTAGATAAGAAGGGTCAGCTGTCAACATTCCCAGAAAACAACAACCAAAATAACTTGTGAAAAGAAGCAAGGACTAACACGAAGGGCAAAACTACCTTTCATTTGCAAAAACACTTTCTGGAACAAAGGTTGAAAAGTTTGATGATTGAAGTCCTCTGGAATCATTTTCAATTAGAGACACAGAGTAGCTAGAGCTACACAAACAATCCAACTGGAAAACGATGTTTGCAGAAACAAGTCTATCTTTGTTAAAGTATAGATGGAGAATATCTTAAGTTCAAATACGTCTCCTCGTTCCAAAAATCTTCCAGAAATACTTGACAGTAGACTGACTCCACTTGAAGGGCACAAAAATAACACAGAACTGGCAGAAAAATTAATAATAAGGAGAATAAATCATGTTGAAAACAAAGGCAAATTTAAAAGTTGGTGAAGATATTCATCAGAAAAATGTTTGTGCATGTTTAGTAAGAAATCACGCCTCACATACCGAATGAGGTTTAACTTCTATGTAGGAAGGACACACGGTAGAAATCAAAGAGTACAGGAAGAAATACAAAGACAATAAAATGAGATTCATCATTAACTAGAAGATTCAGAAACATAGTAGGAAAAAAGTTACGAAAAGAATTATGTTGATGACATCCAAACTCAACTCGACAGTTTACATTCCATCTTTTCTGAAGATTGTTCTACAATTTTGATTTTGGCCATGACAAAGAAGATTACAATTTCATTAGCATGTAAAAAAGAAAATGAAGACAAAATTAGAAAGTCATTGAGGAAATTAGCAACAGTAGAAAACTATGCATGTAGGAGCAGCAAGCATAGAACAAGTAAAGCAAGCACAATGAAATGGAGACCAAAAAGAAGCTAATAAAGGTTGAGATCCAAAAGCAGAATATCAAATCAAAGAAAATATTTAATGATGCAATGCAAATAACTTTCTAGAACCTACAGCAAGGCAAAATGCTGATGATAATAAATATCTGATTTGTGATTAAGTAAAAGAAGGATTAAACATTTATCTAGACTGTGAAAGGTTCTTAGAAAATTAATGGGATTTGAATACAAAGAAAAAAATGGGGATACGAAAAGAAAAAGATAATTCGAAGCATTGAATTTCAGAATACCGGAACCGCTTTCATGAAATTTCATGGAAATAAAATGTCCCTGACAATATTTTACAGCCATAGGAAAGCTTATGTAAAAATATTTTTAAAAAGAAAAGCTCAGAAAATAATATTCTGTGGGTCCTCTTACAGAAATTACTTAAAGATAAACTTTAACAAAATAAAAAGCTTTGAGAAAATTATAATAAATGATTGATATGAAATATTAAATGTATAACCATAGACAAGAAAAAAATGTGAGCTGTAGAATGCAAGAAGACAGCCCAAATATTTTAGCCCTACAATCTAAAAATGATACCCATAAGGAAAACAGTAGCTCACACTTTAATGACGTTTAAGGATAAAGTAATTTTGCTGATTATATACTTATGTGTAATCGATGTCTATGGGAATGTTCTTTTCAGCTGAAAATATATCTAGCAAAAATTTTGATAGTATAAATGAATTGAAAAGTTAGTAGAGTTCACTACTGTTATTTGATGAGAATTTAGGTGGGAGAAGAAGAGGAACACATTACTCATATTTGTGTTTCCATTTCCTCTTTGGTTGTCTTTTATTTTTGTGAAGAAAATAATACATATTCTCCAAATAAGTACATTAGCAAGGATATTTATATGTAAAGTTGTAATTTTCATAAAAGGTAAACAGTAGAAAATAGACATTTTTCTAATATAAAAAAACTACACACAAAATTTTAAAGAAAATTTATCAGAGTGAAGTTTTTAAATGTTAAAATAGAAAAAATATGTTAAATTAATTGAAAAATAAATTCCAAACATATCACATTAATGTATTAGTTATACACGCATCACATAAAACAGCAAAAATTAAAAACAAAAGATGATACAGAAATACAGTAAGGATATAAGATATTTTTGTTAACACCTTTACTGAGATATAACTGACATTCTATTGAATTGGACACTTTCAGGCAGGCCCAGTGGGTTGCTTCTGTAATCCCAGTGAGGAAGGCTGAGATTGGAAGATAGCTTCAGGCCAGGAGTTTGAGACCAGCTTTACCTGCTTTCTCTATAAGATCATAATCATTATGTATACAATACTACATGCCATGGTAAATTGCAAATGTGTTCAAAGATTTAAATTTAAAAGCAGAACTATCCAAAAATATGTGCAAGATTGGGATATGTCTTTGAAGACATGAATAAAGAAAATAGTTTTGAATTCTTATTTAAATTCAAAATTGAATATACTATGATAGACTGATGCACTGACTTATTAAAAATAAACTTCCTATATTAAAACATGCATGTATGTAAGTACACACACAGTCACACACATGCCACTCAATCAGTCATACTACGAAAGACAAAGCAGGAAAAAATATTGTATCTTCTACTTCGGATTAAGAGCTATATTTATTTCCAAACATGTAAAGAATCCCTAAAACCAAAATTTAACAAAAAGTAGAGTTTACATAAACCAAAAATTTGTTTAAAAGGAAAAAGTAATCAAACATGATCATTTAATTCCATGAAAAGATGCTTAACATCACTGATAAAAACGCACATTTTCATCTGTCTGGTTGGTAAGTCTGAATACCTTTGATAACACCTTTTGCAAGGCTTTGGAGAGGCGCAACTCTCAATTTTGCTCATAGATGTTATAATCTAGTGCAAATCCTATGGGAAGCATTGTAGCAATATTTCACATAAACTTTGACCCTGCCACTCCACTTCTGGGTGTTTATGCAAATGACATAGTTACAGATATATCATAGAGATATGTTTATAGTAGACTTTTACATTACTGATTTTAATGCCAAGGATTGTAGATAGTTTACATACTCAGTAAGATTTAAACAGTACATCCATACACAAATGCTGCACAGTTCTGAGAAAATTTTTACACTGTTATGCAATGTTCTCTACGATGCATCTTCACACTAAAAAAGGATAAGGGAGAACAGTGTGCATGGTAACTTTTTAAATTATAGGAAAGTAGAAAAATATGTTTTCATTTATTTAAACATGCAGAAAAACTGTGCTGATACACTGGAAATGGAAAAGTGTTTGTTTTCTCATGCATGGTAGCCTGGCAAGAACAATCAGGATTGGAAGGGATATTTTTATTGTATCTTCTTATGTTTTCAGATTTCTAAGCGTTAGGAATATATTACCTAGTAAAAAGAACTAAAACATATTCATGGTTGAAATTGGAGTCATCTGTATCTATCGTCCTCCAGTCTGCTGCTGTTCTTTGCTTCCAGGAAGGACACAATTATCTTTGTATTTCCCAAGGCCCTGCTAAGACAAATACGAGTGTTAAAAGAAAAAGAAAATTACAACAAATTTAGTTTAAAAATCTAATTGGCTTTTATTTGTGATTCTAGAATTGGGCAGCATTTTATTCTATAAAATATTATGAGTGCTCCCTGGCCTTGGCAAAACAGGCGGCTGTTAAGGCAGAAGCAAGGAAACAGAATTTTTATTTATTTATTTATGTATGACTTACTGAGAAGCAGCCTGATGACATCCAGTTGCTCCTGTTGTAAGAGTTAAAGTAGAGAGGACTTTTTCATACAGTGAGTCAGGTTGCACAGGCCCTTTCCAACTGGTAAAGTTGAATTTTCTGTTTTCAGAAAAAAAAAAAAAAAACATACAGAACAAACAACGACAACAAAACACTGCTCTGTTTGGAAATTTACCTACTTCCCTAACATTTCAGGTTGATTATGTGGCACTAAGCATAAGGGATTCCGTTGTAGTCTCGTCTGTTGAGGCCTAGTACTGGAGTTCAGTCCAAATCAATGGCATCCCATGTGTTTTATTTAACATAAGTCAAGATTGTGTTTAACTAAAGCTTTAGTAAATATGGGGGGTATACAAAAGTAGAGACATTGGTCATAGTGGGGAAGAGGTTCAGCCTTTAAAGGGTGTAAAAGTGGCATATGTATTTAAAAAATATAAAAGTTGTATTCGATTCTTAAAACTAAACTATTTCATTAAGCAAAACCAGTATTATTTTTGGTTTTCTTTAACAGCTCGTACTTTCTCTTTCCTTTTTGTGTTATAAGACTGATTCCTTATCCAACATCATTTTCTGGATTACTTAGAAGAAGTCCAACTCTCATGAGAAGGTCTGATAATCTTGAGCCCACTCAAAATACCTTTTTACGTTTTGATGCAAAGCAGCCCAGGTCCCTTTTATCTTAAATGTTTTATTACAGACAATGCCTTTTCTTTAATAACCAAAAGGTGATTAAATAACGCATTCTACCAAACAAAAGAGTAATTTACCCTTAGTCTCTACCTATAGAAACAGAAAAAACTGAGAGAAGCTTTGAAATAACAAGTATCCTGTAATTTCTTCCAAGACATTGTTTCAGTGCTATGGATTTATTTAGATGACTTACCATATTATACTTTAATAATTCCCTACCTTTCTTTTCCTTTTTAAAATCATTTTTAAAAGAAATTCTAGCCAATGAAATATGCATACTTTCTGAACTTTGGTTAAAATTTTCTTTTATAATGTTAACAAAGTGGGAAGGGTTTTCTTCATTCTAAAGGCAATGATATTTCAGATGTTTTCTGCTAATATTAATGCACTGTTAATACCCACAATATGGTCTAGCTTCCCTGTTTACTAATTGCATTACCTTGCAGAAGCTATTTAATATTTCAGTTTCTCTCCTCTTCCCCACAAAATGAAGAAGATAATTCAGCGACTGTTACGGGGATGAAATGTTACCTTACTGGTTCTGATGTCTTTCACCACGATGTCATCTTGTTTGCCACTCTGCTGGAATGACTTGACCACTCAGATATGATCCTGATGTCTATAATGTGATACCTCCTGAGAGTCAGGCATTTGACACAGACACCCTTCTCATTTTGCTCAGGCTCCAACACCGCAGTCTGCCATGCAACGCTCTGCACAGTCTCCATCATGGATATCTGCCTTTTATTCCAACACCTGATGTTTTAATATTAAATCGTTCCATATGATAAGAGTAGAGAACTGAAAGAGGAAGACTCATTCAACAGAATTTGTGTTTTCATAATTATTCCATGCATAATATTTTCTAATGTTTTGTCACTTCCTTTTTGACTCAGTTGCATACAAATATTTTGCTTAATTTTCAGATATATGAGGATATTCCTTAAAATTTTGCTACTGATTGTATAATCTAATTCCATTGATGTTCAAGATTGTTCTCTTTAATATTGCAATTCGTTAAATGTATCAGGGAACTCCATTACCTATTATATGATCACATTTGGTGAATTTATTAATGTGCTTTTGAGGGAAGAAGAGTATTCTAGAGTTTATTCATTTAATTCACTTAAATATCCTTATGTCAATTTTTTGATAAAACATTTTAATTTTTCTGAATACTTAGTGATTTTTTAAAAAACTGACCACACCAATTTCTGAGAAGGAGTATTAAAATCACCACTAGTAATGGCAAATATGCCTATATCTGTTTTTTTTAATTGCATTTTAGGTTTGGGGGTACATGTGAAGAACATGCAAGATTGTTGCATAGGTACACACGTGTCAGTGTGATTTGCTGCCTTCCTCCCCTTCACCTATATCTGGCATTTCTCCCCATGCTGTCTTTCACCAACTTCCCACCTCTCGCTGTCCCTCCCCAGTTTCCCTCCAACAGACCCCAGTGTGTAGTGCTCCCCTCCCTGTGTCCATGGGTTCTCATTGTTCAACACCCGCCTATGAGTGAGAACTTGCGGTGTTTCATTTTCTGCTCTTGTGTCAGTTTGCTGAGAATGATGTTCTCCAGGTTCATCCACGTCCCTACAAAGGACACAAACTCGTCGGTTTTGATGGCTTTGTTCTCTCCAATTTTGCTTTTTGTATTGTGAGTACAGAAAAATTAGCGTTTTTATTTCATTTTTAAAAATCGATTATTTAATTATGAAATATCTCTTTTTATTAATGGTAAATATATTTGTATTGATTTGTACTTTACCTGACATTCAAAAAGCCAGCTTGTTTTTTTTATGCTTAATATTTCTAAATATACCATTTCTACCCTTTTACTTTCATGCTCCTAGTGTCTTTATATTTACATAAATTTAAAAATAAGGAACATATATGTATCTATGTAAAATACATATTTCCACTTTACTGAACATTTGTTAACATTTTTACTACTTTGTTTCATTATTGTGTTCGTTTCTGTTGACTATGTTTTTCTTTTGGTTATATGTCTCATTTTTCTTCTTTTGTCCATATCTGAATTTTGTTCTATGCTGGCAGGAGGTTCTAAATTGTTGAGAGCCTGAATTTAATTTTATTTTTCTTTTCTTTTTTAAAATTATACTTTAAGTACTGGGATACATGTCTAGTACTTGCAGGTTTCTTACATAGATATACAGGTGCCATGGTGGTTTGGGGCATCCATTACCCTATCATCTACGTTAGGTATTTATCCTAATGCTATCCCTCCCCTTTACCCCCACCCCCTGAGAGGCCCTGGTGTGTGATGTTGCCCTCCTGTGTCCATGTGTTCTCATTGTTCAACACCCACTTATGAGTGAGAACATGCAGTGTTTGGTTTTCTGTACTGGTGCCTACTTTATTGAATAAATGACACAATGCTCAAAATATTCATATAACTTTTTCCATACAGTGAAATCTTAAACTGATTTTCTCATGTAGAAGAAACTTCCATTATAATATTTGTTGTAAGCTGTCAACTGTTACAGCCCTGTAATCAAAAGTGATTAAAAAAATGGTGAAGCTGAGTATATTTTCTTTTTTCCTTTTCTTTTTTTCTTGAAAGGGAGTTTTGCTCTTGTCAGCCAGGCTGGAGTGCAATGACACAATCTCGGCTCACTGCAACCTCTGTCTCCTGTGTTCAGGCGATTCTCCTGCCTCAGTCTTTTTCATAACTGGGTTTACAGGTGCTCGCCACCATGTCCAGCTAATTTTTCTATTTTTAGTAGATACCTGGTTTTGACATGCTGGCCAGGCTGGTCTTGAACCCCTGTCCTCAGGTGATCGACCCACCTCAGCCTCCCAAAGTTCTGGGATTACCGGAGTGAGTCACCATGGCCGGCAGAGAAAATTTTCAAATGAAAATTTAATCATTTGTTACTATGGCAATAGTGGCTATATTGTAGTTTCAGTGCCAGACCATTGCAGTAAAGCAAATAGGGCAATAAAATGAGTTGGACAAATATTTTTATTTCCTAGTGAATATGAAAGTCATATTTACACTATACTCTGGTTTAATAAGTGTGCAATAACATGACATCTTAAAAAGTGTACATATTAATAAAAAATACTTTATTGGTAAAAGATACTGAGACAGAGACACAAAATGTGCACAAGCTATTGGAAAAATTAGCCCAATGCAGGGTTGCCACAAACCTTCAACTGTAAAAAGCACAATGTCAGCAAAATGCAATAAAGTGAACCACAATAAAATGAGGTAGGCCTGTATTTTTGTGACTTTCAGGGAAGTATTTAATATTGCTATGGTCTATATTTCTTTAAAGTCTGGTTAATATATCACTTAGAAGCTTGTTTTAAGAGTACACAATGAGGCAAGTGGTTAATGCAATACCTCTTATATGGTGTGATTAAAACAAAAACAAAATTAAAACAAAACAAATCCAAAAAAACCTCCGTACTATTATTCCTATTTCCTGCACTAGATTTTAAACATTTAGAAGTTAGAGAATAAGTCTTGAGAATTTTAACGTTTTCTTATCTTTTTACGTTACCATTGCTTACTATCTTAATTTCAAAGTAAATTACTGCTTTGTAAACAGAATTTTCCGATGATAATGTCATTGCCATCCTCTTGATAATCAAATCCCAAAGGTATTTTTGTGCCCTATCATCCTGGTATTTCTTCATTTCTTCCGCTTTTGTACTGAAAAATACTACTCCACACACACACACTCACACAGGCACACACACATGCACACACAACTTCCTCTCTCTTTTTTTTTTTTTTTTTGTATTTTCAGTTTTCCTCTTAATTGTACAACTTCTCTGCTTCCATTGCTCCTATTCTAGATTTGAAACCTTAAATATGGGGATGGTAAACCACTTCAGGTTATAATTCGTAGTCCTCATTTCTCTTAGTTATCTACTCAACCATATCATCAGCTTATGTATTAACTCTATGCAGATTAATTTCAGGTCCTCAACTCTAGAGTCTTTCCTAAGCTCCAGACTGTCAAATTCTATTGCCTCCCAAAAATTCCTTTCCAAATACTTTGCTAGTGCCACAAACCGAACTTTGTGAGGCCATTTCAGCTTTCTCTAACATTTTTTTCTCAACCCTTATGTCTTTCAGCTTTTATATTTTTAGAAATATCACTATCATTCTCTCAGCTATGTAGGATTGGGTTCTAGTAATATTGTAAACTTGGGGATATAACTAAACATTTGCCAGAAAAAGAAGGGAACTAGGTCTATAGTAGAAAGAGGGATCCATCAAAATAAAAAGACACATAAAATTTTATTACTTAGAGAAAATTATACTTTTAATAGTTTATTAATGCACTGAACATATGTTTAGTGAGAAAGTAATAAATGTTAACATTGAGGACATAAGTCAGACATAATACAACATAATAGAAATTAACCATAATGGCTAGGAGAAACAAGCAAACAGGAAATTACAAAGCATATTGTCAAGTGCAAAGAAAATGTTTTAGGAACATGCAGAATGGAAATTTAACATAGTCTTGGAAACCTGGGCAATGCTTTCCAGATAAATCTGAGATATGCAAAGAATCATGAATTGGGTAGAAAATGGAGAAAAAGATGTTTCTGGAGGAAGCAACAATATGATTTCAAAAAAAAAAGCTTGACTAAAGTATACTAAATTGTCTCCGAGTATCAGAGGCAGTTTATTAAGATTGGTTCATCTTTTGCAAAGAAAAGTGAAATATGGAAAGAGCTCACACAGAGTATTTGCTCTTTTTTTTTTTTAGTGTATCTCTATAGTCACTATTAAGTGCATTAAATATACCTATGAGCACATTATCATTTCATTCTATATAACTCAGAATTGATAAAATATTGCATTCCTGTTTCCATAAATTGATAGGTGTTTTCAGAAGTCTGCAGGAGATATAGCCTGGTAAAAATGTAAGCGACCAGGTAACATTCAGAAAAGTGAGTCTGCATGATTTTTTAAATCTCTTTTGAACTATGTATCTTTTTATAATACAATTATTTGATGAAAGGAACATGGCATTTTTAGGTCCTTTTCATAATTCTGTGCAACATTATAGCAAAGGTCTGTGGGGAAGATCAAAGGTGAGCTTCAATGTAGAAAACTATTTCGTCATGCTAGAAAGCTTGTTTGTAGGTGTCCAACTGAAATGCCAATAGTGGCTTAGAATGCTATTTCATGCTCAGCAATTTTAAAGAAAATATTAAATTTGTCCCAGTTAAAAAATTGGCCTTTAGCCAAAAGTTACATCTAGTTCAAAATAAGGAAAATGTATTCTTGCAAACAATCTTGTGCTGTATTTCAAAACAGGCATTATTGTGTTATGACATATTAATTGATTATATATAGAGAAAGAACGGTGCTTTACCTACCACTACAAAAGGAAGAGGAGGGAGAGAGACGGAGAAAAAGGGAGAGAGGGAAAGATTTTTTTGCCATAATATTGTGTCAATGACAGCCTTGGGCATCTCTTAAATTATTCCTAGACATTGTTTACACATGCTGATCATCTGTACCAAGATAAAATAATGATGCTGAAATTATTTTCTAAATGGTAAAGGAAACCACAGCTAATGCCTGATAATGTGTTGCTACAGAAAGCAATTTCTTTACCAACTTACTTAAAACATTTTCTAGAAGCATGGTTACAAACAATCCATGAAAGTAACACATAATGATGTTTTAGTGGAATCCCATGCTTATTAAAACACCAATTCTGTTTCTCTCCAAGCCTTGAAGCATTTTGCGTATTTGCTTGGCTATCACATTTAATTGTGAAACTATAGTTTTCCAATTTAATTACTTAGAAATATAATTGACAATCATCAAAAAGTCCAGTCTAGACATGAAAATGCATTTATACCTCTAAATTTTGATTCTCTATTTGAATTAACATAAATAACTTACTAAATTATATTTGTATATTTCAAGTTCTTATGAGATTCACTTGTTAGTTCTCATTGTGTATGATTCCAGAAAGATAACTTAAAGTGGAATGCTGTTTGATTAACCTAAGCGAGAGTAGGATGACCAAACGGAATGGTATGGATTCAGAGAACACTTTCAGAGACTTATCTTTGCATTTAAAATGGTATAATTTTGTTTAGCACAATTAAACCTTAAGAAAAAAGTATTTTAAAAATGAAGATTGCTCTGTCTCTAATTTTACTAGGACATTACAAATTTTAATAAAAAAGTTTATATACAATGATCAGTGTTGTCCATCTATCTCTATACAGCTATACTTACAAAACCAAACTTAATTTAAAAGCACGACTTTAAATTTTATGCAAATAAGAAACAAATTAATGTATCCACAATACTTTAATTAAATGGGATAAAACAATCTTATTATTGATTATTTATACATACCCTGCACATACTGCATGCAATTGTTTCAACTATGTTCTATGTTCTAAAATACACACTTGTAGAAAATAGGTAAAAACTGATATTCTAAGTCTTTATATTAATTTAAATAGTAAGCCTAAATATAATATATTTTATCTTATACATGAATTAAATTAATATCACAAAACAGGATAGATGTGAGAAATAATAATTTGTAAAACAGACTGATTAGCTAGGCTGAAAAATCTAGACAAAAAGGTAGAAATATTTACAAATGTGAATGGCTTTTCATTTTTTCTTTAACTGTTATATCTAATGTTTTATAAACTATAATATGAAATATTTTATTTACATATTTGTATTGCTGACATTTAAAAATAATATTCCTCTTAAGTGGTCAAAGTTGCAAGGACAAATACTGAAATATGATTTTGCATTTGAATATGTAATCAGTTCCCTTGGGATAATCTTGATTTTGGCTGTTGCACACAGTTGAAAAGATATGTTGTATTTGTTGTTGAAAGATAAAAATGACTATATCTAGGTGAAGCTATGCTTAATTTATCATGTACTCAAAGGGCTCTTTTGGTTGACTTACTGTTTAGATATGCTCTTGTTTGACTGCATTTATTCTGAAATTAAAAATTAATCCTTTTGTATTGGGTGACTTTTATGATGAAAGAATGAGGATTCAACACATTTTTGGAACAGTTGGGTATATATGTGTGTATGCATCCATGCATATATAAATATGATAAATGTTTATATGTATAAATGTTTTACTATAGCAGAGATCATTTTATCCACCAGACTGCTAATTTTTTAAAACATTTTTGACTCATGGCGATGGAATTTGTGCACAGAAAAATGTTAAGCTGTTGTGACTAAATTATGAATTGAACTAAATAGAGCAATAAAACTAAGCCAGGAAAATGTAATTTATTGAGTCTTTGATATCAAATCTGCCAAACAAGGTATTAAGGTAAAGTGCAGCAAGTGATTGGTCAGGACTGCTTCTAACACAGGTACTAAGCTATTTTTTTTATAGAAGTTAGCAAGTATGTTTCCTCCTAGGGACTCCACATAGCACATAGTCACAAAGTGACCCTTTGAATAAGTATTCAGAACATGATGCCATAATTAAAGACTTCCTATAATTTTTCATTCACTTGACATTAGAAGTAAATGTTCTTTTTTTATTGTATACATGCACACACACGAGATGCTACTACCAACTGAACAGTTGATTATGACAAAACTAAGTAACGAAATAAAAAGCCTCTATATTTTTCAGAAGAAAAGAAGATTCAAGAGACTTGCATTGTTTTTTAATACTATTTTAAAAATGTACTTTGCTCCCCTGATTGTAGGGTTTGGAGTTGTGTCTTTTATGCCTGTACCTCGCTGCAACTCCCATGGAACCAGATGTTCAGCCACAAAAACCTTACAAAAGAGCTTGTTCCCGACACTACATCTTCTTACAATTAACCTCATCCATTCCTTTCTCAAGTGAATTCTTCTCAGTGGCATTCAAACATTTCCTCATCTTTAATAAGATGATGCTATTCAAACCAATTGTCCATATTCTGTCTCCACTTTCTCACTTTCCATTTTGCTTTTTTTTTCTGTATTTATATATTCTTGTGATTACTAAGAAGGTACACAAATTCTTAAAGAGCATATAATGAGCATGTCTTTCCTCAGACTACTGTAATTTGGGGGTTCATGGGTTCAGGATGCCCTCAGCTCCTCTGAGAGGACGTTTCTCCAGGTTCTTGGTCTCCTGCCCTCTCAAGAATGAGAGAGGGGACCACCGCGCAGTGCGCAGTAAATGCCAGACTCAAAAGTGTTTGTAGAAAGTGACTTATTTAGAGAGAGAGAGAAACAGGAGAAGGAGAGAGAAAGAAACAGCTGACTCTCACACTGAGTGAGAGAATCCAGAAAGGTGGAATCCAGGAGAGAAAAGCAGCTTCCACACTGAGTGGAAGGGAATAGATAGAGATGGAGGTTAGGAGGGGAAGACAGGCTTCCATGAGAGAGTGTGGAAGGGGGTCCCAGAGGGGAAATCCAAGAGAAAGACAGCTTCCACCAAGGGAGTGTTCCTGGAAGGGGACCCAAACATGGAGTCTGAAGGGGTGTGGAAGAAGGGGATTTTTAATCTGGGAGGAACCCCCACCTTCTCTTAAGTCCCCAGGGGAATGAAAGGAATTCCTTAGAATTTCCACTGGAGTGATTGACTTTTGATTCCTCCCTTGCCCTCAAAAATTAAAACAGAGACCCTTCAATCTCCCGGATGGAGAGGGATGGGAGGGTGGCATGGTGCTGGGAAGTTCTTGCCCTTAAAATTACGCCCCCTTGTGGAGCCAGAAAGATAAGACACTCCCTCACTACTGTCCACTGTCTACACAGTAACGCAATATAAATAACAAATTTTCTTCCCATGTTTTTCATTTCTTAAACTACAAAATAAGTTGAAATCTCCTACACGTTTCTTTTCTAGTTCCATTGCTCGTGTACTTCTCCAAAAACAACTGCCATTGTGAATCAGCCATATAAGCCGGATAACCAAGAAATATATGTTTGCGTATGTACTCACACCTATACAACTACATATGCATACACATACACATGTGTGCATGCACACTAGCATGCAAGTGTATCCAGGCACAGAGACACATTGTGAAGATGAGGAAACTTGAACAATTAGAAACAGAATGTTTACAGAGCTTCCTGAAAGTCACAGAATTGGTTACTTATGGCATCAGGATTCAGCTGCAGACATTCTCACACAGGAATTCATGCGCTTAATCAATACTTCACATTGAATTAATATCTGATACTACTTGTGCATCTCTGTAATAGAACTCATTAGATATATATCATACACCATCAACTTTACTGGAAAATGCCAAATATCTCCACTAAGAGATTGCACCCATAAGTTATATACAATTTTTTCTTCTCCTAACACATTGTTGTACTTAGAATTTAAATTTTAGATTTTAACCAGTCTAAATTTGTGAAATAATTTTTGTTTCGACTGGAATTTCTTTGATAATTAGAGATTAACATTTTCAATTTCCTCTTCTCTGATTTGCATATGTATTACCTTTGAAAATTGTTTTTCAGTTTTTTACTTCACTACGGTTCCTTATTCATTAGCAATTTCTTTAACTATAAATTATAAGAAAGAAATCCATTTCTCTATTCTTTTCCATTTATAAATTGTTTATATATAGTTAGGTCCTAGAATAGATACATAGATTATAAAACAGAATGAATGTGAATTCCACAGTCTGGTCTAACACTATGCAGTAATTGGAAACTGGGGATGAAGAAGGAACACTGATGACATTGTTGGCTACAGATAAAGGAATTCACTGACCTTTGCTAATTTCTGAGTTATATTACCATGCACTGATCTTTGAATTTTATTGATTTTTTCCCACAACCATTTAAATAAACATGTGTTTTATTTATCTTCCTTAAGTAGATTGATACAGATAGAGTTTTCAAAACTGAAAACTCTCTTTGCTTACCTCAGTTAAGTTCTTCTTGGTTATTATGTCAGCATCTTACTATAGAGGTGAACTCATTTGTTAATACTTTATCTCTGGAGTTTTTTATTTTAAGTGAAATTGATGTATACATTTTTTATAATGTCTTGTGTTATTTTTGCTTTTAAAATTTTAATAGCATGAACTGAATTGAATAGCTTTTTCTCCCTTTCTAGTTTCTAAAATAATTTGTAAAAATAGGACTTATTTGTATATTCAAGTTTGATAAACTTACCTGC
Source organism: Callithrix jacchus (assembly GCF_049354715.1). Lineage (NCBI taxonomy): Eukaryota > Metazoa > Chordata > Mammalia > Primates > Cebidae > Callithrix > Callithrix jacchus. The sequence goes on along the minus strand of NC_133522.1, from coordinate 11,503,443 downwards.
ACTATTATTTGGACCAATATTTCTTAGGGGAAAGACTTTTTTAAAATGGCGATGTATTGTCTTCAGTATTCTTAATATCAGCTGATTTTCCTCTTCCACTCTGATTGATTTCCTCTAAAATTCACAGTTATTTGTCTATGTTTTCCAGGATGTTCATGGTATTTTGTATTTCTTACTTAACCAATGTTAGTCTCATATGTGTCTAGCATTCACCTACATGCTTAGAGACTTTTTATCAACTTATGTGCTCCTTTTTACTCAAATTGTTATTAATGTGTCTTTCTACCTCTCAGTCAACTAATCTTGCTGTAAGTTTGCCTATTAGTAAATGTTTATGTGAATAAACATTTGATGTTCTTTACCCTATGATGAATAAGATACATAAGACATTTAGCATGTTCCTAAAAAATGAAACTTTTTGTTTAGGAAAGCAGTGTGGAGCAATAGATAAGTAGGTAGTTAGATAGATAGACTTTATCAATCAACCAACATATAAATGATAAATAAAATATTTTTTAAAAATCACCAGGAGTCGTTTAGACAGTGATTACTGGAGATTATGAAATGTGGGATAAGTTAACAACATAGAACAGATACCCTATACTACAAAACTTTAATGACCTAATGGAAACAAGCAGATTGATGCCAAAGAGATTTAGAGAAACTGTATATTTAAAGGAAAAGAGAAAAAGTGTTGCTGATTTCTGTGCATTCAACTTTTTTTTAAGGTTCAAAAGTTACAATCTCATAGTTGTAGAATAAGTAAGTGTAGCAATCTAATGCATAGCAAGAGGATGATAGTTAATAATATTGTATTGTACACTAAAAAAATTCTGAGTAAATTTTAAGTAGATTAACCACACACATAAAAAATAAGTAATTATGAAAGGTGTATGTGTATGTGTGTGTGTGTCTATATATATACGTGTGTGTATCTATGTGTGTGTATCTATGTGTGTGTATATATATGTCTATAGATACACACATAAACACATGCACATATATATCTCAACACATCATATTGTATCCCTTAAATTTATATAATAATAAAAGAGTTTCTGCTAAAAATAAGAGTATATTTTTCTAAATATTTCATGATGTGTAATGGTATGGAGTAATTATCTCAAAATTTTGTTGCAATAGAAGGATTTGGCATTATAATCTATTAAAGAAACACTGAATACGCTTAGATGGAAATATAAAAGGACAGAATTCTCACAAAAATATTGCAAGGAAAATAAGTCAACATTTTCCTAAAATGTACATAGATATCGATTTTATTCCTTTTTTTACTTTATATTTTTACTTATATGAGATGAAGAATAATTGCCTTGAATAAACTTGGCTGTTTTTATTAAAAATAATATGTAACTCACCATGTTATCACTATGTATCAGATCAAACCCAATAAAATGTGGAAATATTCACAAAGCATTTCTATGCTAACCTAAGCAGGCCAATATAGCTCAATCATAAAAACTCAGGAATGATTGATCATGTCAACTTGTGAGAGACCTTGTGTTCCACATTGATAAATGAGGATGTGAAACTCTACCCCCAAATTTTTAATTGTGTTTTGAAAAAGGTGAGTCATGTAAGTTTTACAATGCACAAAAAGCAAGTTCCCTTCAGGCATGAGGGCTCACCCCTGTAACCCCAGCACTTTGGGAGACCAAGGCAGGAAGATCATTTGAACTAGGAATTTAAACCAGCATGGGCAACATAGAGAGATCTTGTCTCTACCAAACAAACAAAAAACAACAAAAATTAGCGAGACATGGTGGGGTGTGCTTGTAGTGTCAGCTGTTTGGGAGGCTGAGGCAGGAGTATAGCCTAAGGCTAGGAGGTTGAGGCTGCAGTAAGCTATGATTACGCTACTGCATTCCAGCCTGGGTAACAAGAGCAAAACTCTTGTCTCCAAAATCAAACAAAAAGGGCACACACACACACACACACACACACACACACAAAGAAAACAATGAAACAAGTTTCTTCTAAAGGAACTTGACACATGAGGGTATTTTTTCAGAGTGGCCATAAATAAAAGTAGCAGAAAATTAGGTACCACAACTATTCAGGGTTGAGGAGATATATTAGATACTTTTCAAAAAATATGAGTTGAATATTTAGTCTGTATGAGTTATTATAATTGAATTATTAGTCCTCATAACCCCTTCATAATTAGAATTGCATCTCAATATTAATAATGTACCTTCTTAATTTTAATTTATAGTTTTTATAAGTGTGACATACACTACTTTTAATGAGAGCATAATTTTAAAGTCATTTAAAAACATGTCTAATATATATTAGAAATAATTTGCTGCCATATGATGTCTCTGTGTATTAGTTTTTTTAAGTTAAATATGTAACTCTCCCTCTGCAAAGGTATATAGATTTTATGTTATTTAATAGGCAAACACGATTTCAGTGGACTAGCTTTCAGCTCAGTGAAAGTTACTTGTGTTGGCCTAGATATTCTTTTGTCCCAAACTAATATACCTGAAATTGGGTGTCTGTCTCGAGCAGCTTATAAAGGTAAGTATGGAATATATCATATGCTGTAGGTAAGCACTCCGCATATCCAACATTGAACATGACAAGGATAGTTGATTTTTTAAAGAAGTATTTGTAGAAAAGTCACTTGGGCTTGAACTTCTTAAGTGATAGGGTAAATTTAAAAATATTTTACAAATATTGATAAGGCAACGGCCAATAGGAATGGAACTATCTGATACTTCATACCAACGTTTAAGAGGATAATATCAACCCTGAAGCCATGCTTAGGAGGGATGTTTTACAGTGTAACCTTGAGAAGCATTCTCCAGAGAACAGAAGTTGAGGCATGTTTGACCTCAGTTCGCTAGTCAGGCAAGCCTGAGGATAAGGTGTGAGGTTCAAGTTGTATGTTTGTTTGAGGTCTTCACTGGGTTGAACTGAACTGCTAAAAAAAAAAACCACTTTCACAGCTAAGAATAACTGAACAGCCATGGAGTATGCACATAATGTCATCAAGTGGAGAGCGACGGATGCTTAGTGCTGTATGTGTAAAGTCTATGGAAAGAAAAAATATTTTCTAATTTGTATTACTGTAAGTAGAGCTTATTAATAAAGTACTGTGTTCATGCCTGGAAATTGCTGCATAGTTTTTTATTATGTGATTCGTTTGGCATTATAAAGGTTACAATGTGTGCTTTGCTTTTACACATACAAAATAGTTTGTGAAGAATTATCACTGTATTACTCAGAATCTTATATATATATACTTCAAGTCTTGGGGTACATGTACAGAACAGGCAGGTTTGTTATATAGGTATACCCAGGCCTTAGTGGTTTGCTGCATCCATGCCCTCTTCATCTACATTAGGTATTTCTCCTAATCTTATACCTCCTCAATCCTCCCCACCCCCTGCTATCCCTCCCTTAGCTCCCCAACCCCATAACAGTCCCGATGTGTGATGCTCACCTCCCTATGTCCATATGGTCTCATTGTTCAACACCCACTTATTAGTGAGAACACACAATGTTTGGTTTTCTGTTTCTGTCCACTAATATTGAGGATTTCTAGCTTCATCCATGTCCCTGCAAAGAACATGAATTCATCATTTTTATGGCTGCATAGTATACCATGGTGTATATGTGCCACGTTTTCCTTATCCAGTCTATATTTGATGGGCATTTAGGTTGGTTCCAAGTCTTTGCTGTTGTCAACAGTGCCACAATGAACATAAGTGTGCATGTGTCTTTATTATAGAATGATTTAAAATCCTTTTCATATATACCCAGTAATGGGATTGCTGGGTCAAATGGAATTTCTATTTCTAGGTCCTTGAAGAATCGCCACACTGTCTTCCACAGTGGTTGAACTACTTTACAAAGCCACCAACGGTGTAAAGTGTTTCTATTTCTCTACATCCTTTCCAGCATCTGCTGTTTTCAGATTTTTTTTAATGATCGCTATTCTAACTGGTGTGAGATGGTATCTCAATGTGGTTTTGATTTGCATTTCTCTAATGACCACTGATGATGAGCTTTTTTTCATGTTTGTTGGCTGCATAAATGTCTTCTTTTGAAAAGTGTCTGTTCACATCTTTGCCCACTTTTTGATGTCATGATTAGCATTTTTTTTTTTTTTTTTTTTTTTAGTAAATTTGTTTAAGTCCTTTGTAGATTCTGGATATCAGTCCTTTGTCAGTTGGGTAGATTGTAAAATTTTTTCTCATTCTGTTGGTTGCTGGTTCACTCTAATGATAGTTTCCTTTTATGTACAGAAGCTCTTAAGTTGAATTAGATCCCATTAGTCTATTTTGGCTTTTGTTGCCATTGCTTTTGGTGTTTTAGTCATGAAGTCCTTGCCTATGCCTATGTCCTGAATGATTTTGCCTAGGTTTTCTTCCAGGATTTTTGTAGTAATAGGTCTTATGTTTAAATCTTTAATCCATCTGGCATTAATTTTTGTATAAGGTGTAAGGATGGGATCCAGTTTCAGCCTTATGAATATGACTAGCCAGTTTTCCTAACACTTTTTATTAAATAGGGAATCCTTTCCCCATTGCTTGATTTTGTCAAGTTTGTCAAAGATTAGACGGTTGTAGATGTGTGGTGTTACTTCTGCAGCCTCTATTATTTTCCATTGGTCTTTTCCATTGGTCTCAGAATTGTTTTACTATGCTACAATAACAAACTGCAAATCTCAAAAGTGTCCAAAAGTGTCTTTTTTTTTTCTATTTTTCAAGACAGAGTCTTACTTGATGCCCAGACTAGAGTGCAGTACTGAAATCTCAGCTCACTGCAACCTCCCGCCTCCCAGATTTAAACAATTCTTATGCCTCAGCCTCCTGAGTAGCTGGAACTATGGGCATGCACCATCACACCCGGCTAATTCTGGTAATTTTAACAGAGATGAGTTTCACCATGTTGATCAGGCTGGTCTCAAATTCCTGACCTCAAGCCATCTACCTGCGTAGCCCTCCAAAAGCTCTGGATTATAGCCGTGAGCCAATGTGCCCGTCCTTCAGTGTCTTAAAAGAGCATACAGTTATGCTGAGTCTAGTATGGTTCAGAAAATTTCCCAGGACATTAGAGTCAACATAGCCACTTGTGATTCATGATGTTTCCATAGCTGAATACTTGAGCGGGAACATGCAGCTTCTTTTGTGTACAGAATAAGGAAAGAAAACACTGGATTTTCATTTATAGGCTATTGAATCCATTGGACTGAAATAACAAATGACATTTCTATTCACAAGCCCTTGGCCAGAGAGTCACATGGCCCAACCTAAATGCAAGGAGGGCAGAGAAGTACAATCACCATGTGTTGAGAAAAATAGAAAAGTTGGATGAGATTCAGCACTAAAAGTCATTCTGTAGCCAGTTATTAGCTATGCCTCCCCACTCATTTGGTGCATATTTATTTTGAAATGTAATGGCATCATCAAATTACTTTTTAAAGTATTGTATCAGTTCATACTTCCACCAGAGGTATATGTTACTATTAACTTAGTCTCACTAATCCTGTTGGCATTCAAGTTTTCTGCTAGTCAGATGCATGTAATATAGTAATGTATCTGTAAGGCATCCTCATTTCCTCTTCTACGAGTTTCCTATCCACGTCTTCAGCAAATTTTCCAGTAGCATTAAAAAAAATTTCATATTGGTGTCAAGAACACTCTATACATTCTACCTACTAATGCTTTTTCTGCTCTGTATGATTAAATAATTTCTATAATTTGGTGGTTTTTTTCTTTTAATGTTGTTTAAAATAGAAATGTTTTACTATTTTCTAGAGATATTTATTAAAAACCTGCTTGCCAGGAAGCAGTGGCTAGTGCCTGCAATCCCAGCATTTTGAGAGGCTGAGCTGGGAGGATTGCTTAAGTCAAGGAATTTCAGACTAATGTGGGCAACATAATGAGACCTTGTCTCTAAAAGGAAAAATTAAAAATTTGCTGGGCATGATTGTGCATACTGGTAGTATCACCTACTGAGTAGGGAGTGGTGAGGTTGTGTAGTTGGAGCATAGTAGGGGTGGAGACAGAAGAGGCTGACATGGAAGGATCTCTTGAGTTCGTGGTGTGGATGCTTCAGTGAGGCATCATCTTGCCACTGCTCTCCAGCCTGTGCAACACAGCAAAACTGCCTCAAAAAGAAAGTCATTTCCTTCTTAAAATGTAAGCTGTCCTGTTATTGGCAGCGTCCTGGACAGTCCAGTTTTCAAGCATTCTCAAGGCTTTTGTCAAGCTTAATTGTCTTAACCAGAAACTTTATCAATAATTTCTACCTTCTTACACAATAGATGTTTAGGAATATGTTTAATATATTTGAAGAGTTCTTTTAGATTTTAAAAGTAAAAGAAAACACCTTAATAAATAGGATTATAAATGTATGACTCTGTTCTGATAGTTAAAGAAATTTGGTGCTGGAATGATTTTATATCTTATAGTTCCTGCCATATCATCTTCAAAACTTAAGGTCTAGTCTAAGATGAAAAAAAAGAACTTTTGGAAGAAATAATTAAGAGAAATTGAAATGAAGTAGATAAAGTCATTTTGAAAAGTTGAGATATTCCTAAAATAACACTTATTTAAAAATAATTTAGGATTAAAATTTGTAAAATTAAAACAAAAATTTTTTAAAGTTTTAATATTGATAGTCTAAGAAAGCACATTAGAGAAATTCAAGGCTATATTGTTCTCTATAAACATAGTGACTACATTTTTTAAAATAAAGTTTAAGAATAATCAAGGATCTATACTTTAGAAGAATGTTGAGAGAAGAAAATGTTTGAATTGCATTGTTTGCCTAATTAGAATTTAATATTTTCTTTGAAGCACTATCCTAAAAACATAGCATCTTATATTTTATCTTTCAGTGATTAAAAAACTATTAATTATGGGTATACACAAAACATATTCAGTTATACATTGTTTCATTTCAAAGTCTCAAATCAAGTGATATGGCCCCGCATCAAAGATTAATTGTTGTAGTTTTAATTTCTGCAGTGTTGTTCTCAAAGAGGAAATAGTCTCTAAAACACTGTTCATGAACTCCAGAGTTGTAGGAAGATATTTTACCACTGTTATTTTTTAGAGTATCTTCATTTCCTTAGTACAATGAATTAAGTGGTATCTGTGATGACTTCTGAATTTAGGACACTTTTTGGTAATTTAAGAACTGAAAATGAATTATTTCCTTTATTCTATAAAATAGAAACTTTAATTGCACTGTAAGAGCTGAGATTTATCATCACATTTAATTGAGTCATCAGATAATTATTATGTATGACATGTTATTTTTATTTTTTGAAGCAATTTCAGACAAGATGTCAGAAATATGTATGAAAGTACTATATAATTGAAATTTCTATTGTTTCCATTAAAAGCAAGACTTCATTTTCAATGTTGAGTGCATGTTCAGGCTTCAATGGAATTTAATAAACTACGCTTAAACCCAGAATAAAGAAAAATAAAATTTAAGAAAGCTGTCAATTTCACTCTTTTTTCAATTTCTTATTTTTCCTCATTCTTCGTCCTGTCTTATTTCTTTGACTTGATGTATTTAAGTTTACCTCAATAGAAATTACATATAAAACTAAAGAGAAATGATGAGAATAAAATGCCAGTCTGTCAATTATTTTAATCAATATAGAGAATCAAATTGATCAACTGGTGCCAGTAAAAAAATGCCAAATGGCAAGAACGATTTTTAGAGTTTAAACTTTATTATTAGTCTATGGAAAACATCTACATCAGCCAAATATAATTCTTATTAATCACTAATAGGCCTAATATTAGTATATGTTGGCATTTCAAAGCTCTACATTCCACTGACAATGTTAAAACCAAACAAAATATAAAATAATATTTTATTTATTTATTAGAACCTAGAATTCAGAAACTGTCTAGCCAAAAACTTTTTTAAAACTACTGATTTAAAACTGACTTGAATGATAACAGTTGACAGAATTATGTAAAGTTGCTTTATTAAAATACTTCAGGAATGAAATATTTAATATTTAGTGACAAAAAGAATAACTTGAGAAGTAATGCTTTATCTATTTAAGAATCACAATTCAAACAGATGGATGAATCAAGTGTACACAAAGAACTGTAAACATTAGGAAGGCAAGAAAATCTCCAATACTGGTCTGCCTTGGCAGCTCCATGAAACAGGATTCGCTTTTCAGTCTGTCCTCGTCCTTAAATTCTTGTAGGAGTCAAGAGCAGCAAATTCCTCCCAACCTGTCTTGCTCCCCAGGAGACAGTGGTTAATACACCCTTAGAGCAACCAAACCAATTAAAAGTTATTATTGACAGAGAAAAATATATCATAATAAATCTGAACCCTGCAAAGTTATGGACAAATAGAACAGACAAGCAGTGGCAATATTTTCAAAAGTATCAGGACAGTATTAGTTGGTATTGAATGAATATTCCACATCAATCCAATAAAATAATATTTTAAAAGCAGTCAAGCCTCTATTACATATATACATGCCAATTAATACTGTAAAATGCCCTAAAATTCTTTTTTTTTTTTTTTTTTTTTTTTTTTTTTTTTTTTTGAGACGGAGTTTCGCTCTTGTTATCCAGGCTGGAGTGCAATGGCGCGATCTCGGCTCACCACAACCTCCACCTCCTGGGTTCAGGCAATTCTCCTGCCTCAGCCTCCTGAGAAGCTGGGATTACAGGTGCACGCCACCATGCCCAGCTAATTTTTTTGTGTTTTTAGTAGAGACGGGGTTTCAGCATGTTGACCGGGATGGTCTCGATCTCTTAACCTCGTGATCTACCCTCCTCGGCCTCCCAAAGTGCTGGGATTACAGGCGTAAGCCAATGCACCTGGCCCAAATTCATAATTATTAAAACACTCATGCTAACTAAATAAAACCTGGATTCATTTTGTAGGTTTACTGATTTACTAAAATATAAAGATTTAATTTACACTCAAATTTTAATCCATAATATATGCTTTTTTTGAGAAAAGCATTACTTCTTTGTCCATTCAACATGTAATAAATTTCTATAATCAGATTAACCCTATGCTACTCCACAACAAGCTATATATGAAACTACTTTATATGAAAGAACATTGTTAAATAATAGGATGATCAAAATGTCATATACTTTTTCCATTTTCAAAGTTAAGCTATATTTTTAAAGTGTGTCTTAAAAGCACCTAAAAATCAATTGTCTAAAGTTGGCCAGGCTAATGATAATGCATAAATAATCTTCATTTTTGATAACAGTCAATTATTATATCTAAGTATTTGCTTGAGTTACTGGTGAGATTTAAAAAATTTTTTTTACTATATAGATCTTAATAAATTATACTTAAAAATTGAAAGCTTAACTACACATTTATTCACATGGTTATATTTTTCTTTTTCTTTGTTTTGCTTTTTTTTTTTTTTTTGAGAGAGAATCTTGCTCTATCACCAAGCTGGAGTGCAGTGGTGAGATCTTGGCTCATTGCAACCTCCGCCTTTCAGGTTCAAGGAATTATTTTGCTCAGCCTCCTGAGTAGATGAATTTGAAACTGCATGAATAAGTCTATTTGAATATTTTCTACAATCTGATCTATAAAAGAATAATGCAATTTTCATCAATACTATTCACAGTTTTAGATAAAATTAACAGTAATGTTCTGTTTTTTTATCAAACAGAACTATACATTTAATCTGTTATTCTTATTTCAACAATAAGCCATTTCTTTTGTCTCTCTGTTGTGTCTTCCTTTTTATAAACTTAGTAAATTAATGACTGCTTTACATAGGAATGATTTGTAATTAAATTAAATTCTAAACAAAAAGTGTGTAAAATGCATTTAATCTGAAACAATAAAGAAGGCATGATTAATTGCTTGCAATATGCCTGGCTTTAGTGTGAAAATGAAGATGGTGCAGCAGCTCAATGCCTTCAAAACAATTCATACCAACCTGGCATAAGAGCTCATTATTTACTGTATACTTAGCCAGTCTTTTTGAAAGACTTTGTAACATTTCTTATGAAAATAACACAATAGTCTTTTCTTCTAGTCAAGGTTATAATATTTCATCTACATTTTTAGCACAATTAGAGAGAAGACATCCACAAAATATTAAAGATTCTAATATATGTGAAAATGATTATCAAGTGATTCAAAGATACAGCTAGCAATTAGGAAATCCCATTAAGCAACCTTTATGGTCCTGGAAAGTATTGGCCATAAAATAAAAGGAAACTCACTTTTTTCTCATTCACGAATATACATCTAAAAGCAGATTTTGTTCTTGAACTTAGTGTAAAAATGAATCATTTGAAAGCCCTAAAATTTACCTTTTTTTGAAGAAATGTTCACATTTTCAAATAATATCTGTTTGCATACAGACATTCGCCCAGATCATTTTTCAGTAAATCACAACAGACTGATCTCACATTTAGAGAAGACTCTAAACGGAGTGGTAAAAAAAAATTGATATTCTTACATATCCTGAACTCTCTGTATCCTACGATTCTTTTCAGATAAAGTAACTGACTAGCACAGCTTTCAAACAGGATATTCATTTTCTTTTTGGCAGTAAGAGCATTATTGTCTATACACAGACAATTTTGTTTGTTTTCCTAATCTTTCTTTCAAAATAGTCCTCTGCCTTTTATAATTTGTCAGTAGAAATCTGGTTGTAGGTGGTATTCATATAAGCCAAAATATTGTCAGATCACATAAACAAAAGTGGAGACTTGAGGAAAAATTCTTATTTTACAGAGTACTGGGTGCATTCAGTTAGTCATAATAAGTCATTGGTGGATTTGAAGATACCTACCACTGCAAAGTCTCTATGAGTTCTTATTTATAATTTTTTAAAATTGGAAATAATTTTACTTTAAATGGGACATATTTGGGGCTTTCATAGCTTAATAGTACAATGACAAACTGTTGGCTATTAGTGACATCATCACTTTATTTCTGATGTTATTGGAATTTTTGATTATTTAAAACTAACATATTTTTTATTATTTAACAAAGTATCAAAAATGCATCATGTTTAAAACATGTAATCACAATATGTAGATACATTTTCATTTAAAAGAGATTTAAAATTTTTTATTATATAATTTATAAAATCACTACATTTAATATTATTTTGCTTTTACTTGTAACATTTTAAAACATGTAACATTGAATCCTCAAATACCAACAGATATTAAAGAAAAGGTATCAAGATATTTGAATATTTGAGAACCTAAAATATCATTTGTTAAATAAATAACCAGATGATGATTTGTTTTCTATTTATACGAATAGGTTTTTTTATTGCTTCAAGTTTGGATACTAAATGTTTATTAGGCTCCTGTCAAATGTAAAACTCCCTAATATTATTTCTTTGGACTGTCTAAGAAAAGTACAACCTACTATAGTATTAAAAAAAGTCTGAATTACTATGTATAATGTAATTTTCCTAAATGAATACTACCTCTTTGTTAGATATCAGAAAACAGTAACAAACATAAACAAATAATCTAAAATAAAAGATATAATTTATGTATTTGGAAGTACATCATATCCCAAGACTTCTTGATGAAGTAAGGTCTCTGAATTTACTAAGTACATTTCCATGTCCCCAGAGAAGATTGTTCATCTCCACCATAGATGATACTAATTGTATAGTATTCAAAGTCGGTTTTTATAGGTATTATATCTTTTCTTCTAAAATATATCTTATAAAGTATAAGCTTTATGTGGGATTTTCACTTTGCCGAATATATTTTTAGGATATGACTGTTAAGCTACTGGATAGATCATGCCTAATAAAATGGCAAACAATACTGCTAAAACTGAGAAAAAAATAGCCACACAGTTAACTGCCATGATCTTGTTACCCATCCAAGAATATATAGTCAAGTTGCTGCTCACAGCCTCCTTATAATCAAGAAGAAATGTTCTGAAGATGTAAACTCTGGATGGGACACAGGGAAGGGGAAAAGAATCTGTGTACTTGATGGTGAACCAGTTACAAAATGTTCAATCACTCTGGAATATGTAATATGATTTGATAAATCTTTTTCATTGTAAAAGTCAGTTGGAGTTCAGGTGTTTTTTGTTTGTTTGTTTGTTTTTATTTCAAACCAAAACACCTTTCTCTTCTTATCTTCTTAGAAATTTACCCTTCTATGTGTTTGCCCTAAGGAAATATCAATACGAATGCACAAAGCATTATTTCAAAATACATTAATTACAGAAATATTTGTATGATGAAATGTTAAAAATTGTTCTCATGTTATAGTATAATGTATCAGGTAAAAATAATAACATGTGTCTAAACTTCTAACAGTGAAAACGTCATAAATCTTTTAAAATGATGCAGAACAGTTCTGTTTGTGTTAATTAAAAAAAAACTTTGGCATACATATATAAGTATATATATAAATAACTTGAAACGTTTGTAGCAACACTCTTAACAGTACTAAACTCTAGAACAATTGGTTGTAGAATATAAGGGATTTGAAAAGAATTTTATTTTAAAATATACTGATCAATTTCGTAAGAGTCGTTTATTTTTAAGTAGTCATATATCTATGGGCTTTATGTGTACCTGGAACAAAATTAAGTGTATTAAATCTTAGTAATTCATTTAACGATGGTGTTATATGTTATCACAAAATTTTATTGACAATAGGCTCTCGATTCCAACATTGTTTAATTGTAAAATTCCAACCAGAGAGGTATTAATAAAAATGGGGAAACTATGAAAGCTTTCCTATCATGAGTTTAAAAGGTAATTTGCATGACTGTTGTCAGAGAAGGAATAGTACAGGGGCTAGAAATAACTAGTAAGTGATAGTAGGGAGATGTTATAACTATTTAAGGTTTACAGAATAGAGTTTGATCTTCAAATCCACAGTTAGGAGCATTGGCATCTGGTAAACAGAGATTCTAAATAGTTATTAAGTGTCCTCTTTACTCTTTGTAAATAAAAATATTTGTTTGTAACATATATATTCATGTATACAAAAAATATATATTTGATATCTATTGTTTATCAGACCCTGTGATAAGTTTAAAAATAATTTATAGCACCATATGAATAGATTTACTATCAATATAAAATGTTATAGTTTACACAATAAACATGAAAAGATAAAAAATTTGATGTATACTTTCAGATTAAGACATGTCTAATCTTAACTGTATATGTTAGAGTTATTTCACTAGTAATATGTTAGTTAAGTGATGCTAAATCAGTAGCATGTAAAATATATAAGGAAATATACATAATTGAGCTATATATCAATTTATAGCTAGACAAAAAACATCAAGTATACCTGTAGCATTTTCTTTTGAATGATTATTAGTTATTGATGTTATTTTTTTAATTTTTTAATTTTTAGATAATTTATATATATGATTATAGACATGTATCATAAACATGTATATCAGAGCACAAACACATGTACAAACAAATATATATGTATATATACATTTCTTAGAAGTCCATTCACATGTATAATTCATGTGACTATTTAAATTCTACACCATATTATGATTATACTTTTAGAAATTCCATAAGTATTTTGTAAGCAGAGATATTGATTAGTACACCTATGCTAATAACAGTAATTTAGTAATTGTCATTGTTAAAGTCAACAAGAAATTTTGGTATTACATAATTATGTAATTGAGAGTAGTATGTGTTTCCATTACCAACATTATAGTTATTTCTATACTTCAAATACTGTAATTAGAAAATATAGAAATTCTATTTCAGAGAATACCAAGAAAAAGCATTGAAAATTGACATAAATCTAACCACAGCATTTATCTGAATAATAAATCCCTAAAATATAATCCCAATAATTCTAATTTAATGACTAAGAATATTGAATTACTAAAAATGTAGCCTAAAGAACTAAATCATAAAAACATAAGTACACAACACAGTTTTACACTTAAATTAACATTTGCCTTTATTTTCCTCTTAAAATTTAAAAATATTCAAAGTGGACTTCTTAAACTTTATTAAAATGAAATTCCATTCATAACAGCAAATATAAAATTATTATACTATGGCTTTTTAAATTTTGTTAAGTTTTACCTTAAGAATTTTTTAGTTAAAAAGCTTGTATTATTAAAATAATACGTTTCCAAATCATGAAAGTTCAGTGCACCATAAAGCACACTGATTTCAATTGGAACTGAGTGGTTCATAAGCCTGAGTTGTCTCAATTCAAGCTCAAACATAACCACATTGGGAAATTGTACTAGATGAATGAATACAGTAAAGTTCAGAGGGCTAGCTTGATTAACATGAATTATCTACTACAAAGGCCAACAATTTTCCCAGTGGATGCCGATATACCTTCTGAAAAAAAAAAAAAAAAACTTTCTAATCTCTACCTGTTACAGTTCTCCTCAAATAGTAAGACACATTAGTTACAAAGGCAAATTTAAAATATCTGATTATCGATGATAATATTGTGATCATCTTTTTAAATCTTACTTTGTATTGCACATGTTTTCCATCTATATATATTTGTATCCATTATATGTTCTATGCTTTTCTCTTCTACTAATCTGTAAATCCCTTCAGAAGACTCCTCACATTGAAGCATAATGCCTGAAACAAAAAAAAAAAAATCCAGAGAATTTTAGCTTAATCTATGATAGTGAACAGATAAATAGTGCTATAAGAAATATATTGGAAAGGCACTGAATATTGATAGCTTATTAAAGTGTATATATGTAGATAAAATTTCTTAGAAAGTGTATTTAAAATAGCTTGGGCTATGCTTAACCGTTAAACAAATAGAGAAAGAGCAGTCCCATCTATGGAAACAGTTCATTGTATTAACTGATTTAATTTAGTTAAAATGTAGAGTTATGGGCTAAAGGGCAAATTTCAAAGCAGTCTTCCAACAAAACTTTGCTGAAAACAGCAGAGAAATATAAAAATTTAGAGAGAAATACATTCCTAGGAGAAATCAGGGAAAATCATCTACCACCTAAGAGACAGTTTGAGATCTGTTGCTAGAATCTCTGTTGAAAGGTAGACAGCGATTCTTATAGATAAAACAACTGATGTATCAGGGACATAAGCAGCAGCATGAGTTATAGAATCAAGAGTGACTGTGAAATTTACCACTCTACTTGGCAGCTCATTCACAAGTATATTCAAAATATTCAGAGGCAGCTGTTGGGGCCAATATATCCATATAGAGTAGAAATATACAGCACTACTGTTAGGGGTTGGCTCAGCTATGAAGCAATAAATGATAACTGCGGTATAAGGGCCTGGCACAGACCTAAGATGGACTGAAGTAAGGGTTAAGCACAGCATTAGATATAAAAATGTGTCTTTGAGTACATTGACTTCATTAAAAGTAGAAACTTCACATAGAACTGGGTTTGTGCATGACCCTGGAGTTTTCTCCAAACCCCTCAGGTTTACAGATCACTGGACAGTTAATATAAACCCACATTAACCAGCCATCCAACTTATATTTCAGAAGGAGGATTTAAATAGCATAATAAAAGACAAGAAATATATATGCATAGGGTTTTTGAGCAAATGTCAAGATTGAATAAACCAGTATTAATGCAAAGTTAAGTAAAGAAATCGAAAGAAAAGTTGAGAATCAGAATAACTTCTTGTTTAACAGGATTAAATTTTGAAATACAGAATTGTGTAGAGCAAGTTCTAGCACTGTGTTATAGATGCTGTGGGGTCAAAATACTCAGATTTTTAACATTTCTCTAATCTGCAAAATGGAAATAATAGTACACAAGATGCTGAAGTTCTGAGGTTTGATTTAAAACTAAGCAATATATATAATAAAAGCTGAGAAAAAAATACTATTCGTTTATAAATGGAGTTCCCTGAAATCCACAACAATCTAAGATTACATAAAATTTCATGCTCAAGATGTAACATTAAATTTTACTTAACATTAACTTGTACCCATATATGTTCCATGTTTATCTTTTCTACTAATCTGTAAATCACTTTGGAAGACTCCTCACATTGAAGCATTATGCCTGAAACAAACAAACAAAACATCCAGAGAATTTTAGCTTAATGTATGTTGGTGAACAGATAAATAGTGCTACAAGAAATACACTGGAAAGGCACTGAATATTCATAGCTTATTAAAGTGTATACATATGGATTAAATTTCTTAGAAAGTATATACAAAAATAGCTTGGGCTATGATTAACTCTGAACAAATAGAGAAACAGCCATCCCATTTGTCGAAACAGTTCCTTATATGAAGTGATTTAACTTAATTAAAATGTAGAGTTATGGGTTGCAGGGCAAATTTCATAGTTTATTAAAGTATATATAATACGTAGATATTTTAGCTTACTACATTTTTACTGAAAATGTAGTTTAAAAACACACAGCAATTTTACTTTTGATATTTAAAGTATGTTTTTGACATTATTTGCCCCAGTAGAATTCAGAAAAATCAGTATTGTTTAATTTTAAAATAAACAATGAAAGGATGGACACAATAATCAGGATACATGAGCACTAATTAAGGTAAAAAGAAAATAAAAACAAACTATAACAAAAAACCTATGGGTATGAATTTTAACTGTCAAACAGGCAAAGATCTTTAAAACCGATGACATTTGGGAGTGACATCAGCAAGACCACAGAATAGGCAGCAGCAGGTTTTTCCCAGCGCCCAGAAATTTTGAAAACAAGTTTAAACTGTCAGAAGCAACGTCGTTCTATCTAAAAAACAGTCAGAGACTTACAGTGATCAAGTGAATGCTTAATTAAGAAAAAGAGAATGTAAAATGATAGGAAACTTTTGTGACTTTTTCAGATGCCATTGCCCCACCTCTTACCTGACTTACTGATGGCGCTTGAAGACAGCAGCCTGTGTTACTAGTACAGAGCCCTGGTCTGGAGGCAGCGGAGCAAACTTCATTAAAAAACTATTATTTATTTCAGGGGTCCCAAACCCCTTGCTGCGGACTGGAACTGGTCTGTGATACTGATCCGTGGCCTGTTAGGAACCTGAAAACAAAAG